>NC_044572.1:98269782-98583304 GCF_901933205.1 Camarhynchus parvulus | reverse complement strand
TGCTCTTGTTGTTGAATTTCTCATGCCCTTGTCTTCAAGACTAGAAAAAACTCCTGCAGATCCAGAAATATGCCAAGATGCAAACTGAGGGCTCTTATCTGACATTAGGGGACATCAAGAACTCCCTGTCTTGCAGAAACACACTTCAGTTTCCAAGCAATACCTATGAGCATACACAAGAGCTAGGGTGGTTTACATGCAGAAAAGACCATCTACAGCAAGAGAACTACACAGAATCTTTTAAAAACCAAACCAGATCAAAACTATTCTTACAGCTGCTATAGCCTGTGAAGCAGACCTGCCCACAGTCATACCACACAAGTCTTTAACTTCTTACATTCCTTACATACTCCTTAACAGTCTGAATTTATCTACTCAGTTTTTGCCATGTGGAAGCCACCTGATATCCACCTACCCAAATCACCAAATCATTTCTTTTTTTTTTCATTCCCTGATGGAAGTGCCTCTTATACAGTGAGTGCAATTCAGTAACGCTGCCATAAGGGTCAGTCACACCCCTTTTACCTCAAACAGCCATTAAACAGAAAAGGAGATAAACACCTGCTGTCACCCCCACCTCCATGGAGATGGACAGTGGGGACATACTATCCTCTGTGCATGCAATTCCCACACTGAAGCAGCTGCAAGTCACATAAGCACAGGCAGCAAAACACATTCCAAATGAGGAACCTGCACCCTATCTCCTTCCAAAGCAGCAAAACTTTGGCAAACCATTTTATGTTTATACTTGCTTCAGCTATTACCTTGGGGTAATAGCTGAAGAACACTCTCAGTTTAAGAACTGGCTTTGGTAAGGAATTCTAGGACACTTCATGTACTGCTGTCCAATGTAAGGTTTTCTCTTTCAGGACAGTTGGTAGAGGGAGTTTTGGAAATAGACATTAGTGAGGCTGAAGTAGTTTGTAATAGCTGACATAGATCCATGTTTCACTTAACAGCCTTAAAAATTCTGCTGACTTCTCTGTCTGACTCCCTGGATATACTTAACAGGAGTGGATTACTAATGAGAAACATAACATGAGACAATAAAACATTTGTACAGCCACTTCAAGCTTTCTGAAAAGACAAGACATAGGCAGGTCTAGGAAAAAAACCCCCTTAAGGGGCATAAGCAACCCGCGGTCCTTCAGTGGTAACATAGAACCATGGAATACGCTGACTTGGAAGGGATCCACCAGGATCATCGATGTCCTCTGCACGGCCAACTCCTGGCCCTGCACAGGACATCCCAAGAATCCCACCTTGTGATTGACACTATGGCCAAACGCTCGAGCTCTGCCAGGCTGGTGCTGTGACCACTTCCCTGGGGAGCCTGCTCCCGTGCCCAGCCATCCTCGGGGTGAAGAACCTTCGCCTAATATCCAGCCTAAACTTCCTCTGACAGTTTCGCGCCGTTCCCTTGGCTCCTGTCACTGGGCACGGGGGAGCCGGGATCGCCGCTGCCCTTCTTGAAGAAGTCACAGCCTGAGCTCGCACCCCCAAATCCCTTCCTCTCCACCCAGATGCTGCAGCAGCAGCCCACCGCGGAACACCCAGGCCCATCCAGCGTCACCTCCCTACCAGGAAATCTCTCTTTTCACCCCGCTTTCCTGGGTCGCGGCCGACATCCTTCAACGCCGGGCAAGGCGGACTGGTCACAGGGAGGGCAGCCGGGAGGAAGGCGCCAGCAGCCCAATCCCCCCACAAGCCGGGGCGAAGTGGGATCCCTCCCGATCCCGCCGGTCCCGCTCTCGCCCCCGCCGCGCGGGTACCTCGCGCCGGGCCCGCGCCGCTCCTCAGGGCCCCGCGCGCCTCGGGCACGCGCCGGTGCCACCAACGGCCACTCCCGTCACGCCCCCCTACCCCCCCGCGCTCCCTGCCCGCCCCGCGCAACGTGCGGCGGCGCCCGTCCCCACCATCACCTTCAGGCCCGGCGGCGCCCTCCCACTGCGCAGGCTCGAGCACCGCCCCCCCGCTCGCACGGCCCCTTGGGACTCGTAGTCCCTCTGCCCCGGCTGGGACCCCGCCGCCTTTGACAGACCCAACTTTGTTCGGAAGTGACCTTTAAGACCACCCTGCCCAATCGTCAATCTGGCACTGCCACTGCGACCGCCTAACCTAAATCACCCGGCGCCAGGGCCAGGCGTCTCTTAAACACCTCCAGGGAGGGTGACTCCACCACTTCCCTGGGCAACCTATTCCAACGCCTGAGCATCCTCACGGTGAAAAAGTTGTTCTAGTATGTAATCGGAATCTCCTCTCTCTCAGAGCAGGCGCGTTGGAAGAAGCTGGCCCCAGCTTACTACACCCTCCTGTCAGGCAGTTGTAGAGAGCGATAAGGTCCCCCCGAGACCTCCTCTTCTCCAGGCTAAGCAGCCCCAGCCGCTCCTCACAGGACTCCGCGCGCCGCCGCGTTTTCCCGCTCCCGTTCCTCGTGCTCCCTCCCAGGACGTGACGCCGCCGTGGGAACCGTCACTTCCGCAAACAGGGATGGCGGAGCGCTGAGCCGGGTGAGTGCCGGGCTGGGGCCGTGCGGGGCCGCCCTCCCTGCCCGCGGGCGGACCGGCGGCGGGGCCCGGGGCCCTCGGCCTCGCCGGATAGCGGGGCCGGGCGGGCCGCAGAGAAGCCATGGGCGCCGCCGCCTGGTTAACGGGAGCGGAGGCCCTGAGGCCTCCCAGCCCCGTCATGGGGGAAGGGAAGGAGGGAAGGGAGAAAGGAGGGGGCGGGAGCGTCCCGAGGCCGGCGGGGCCATTCCCGCATTACTGCAGGCGTTTTGAGCTCTCCGGCTGAAGGAGCTGCTGCTTCCTCCGGTTGCCATCGTTAGTTGTGAAAGTCGGATCGTTTCACAGTTTGGGCTTTCGAAACTTCTTGGAATAGCCGGGTGAGGATAACGAAGGGTCTGCTGTTGCTTCGCAAACCAAGCGCTGTGGTGCTGTGCAGTAGTGGAAGAATTATTTTTGTAAGTCGTACTTTAAGGCCATTTGAGGCTCTGACGCCTCTGTGTAGTGGCCCACTCAGTGGATGTGTTCTGGCCCTCATTAGGAGGTGGGCCTGGATACGGTGGATTTAAATGTGATTTTTTTTTTTTTTTGGTGGTTTAGGCCACTGTTTCAGAACAGGAGGCGCCAAATTGCCCTCTCCCATGCCTTGTTAAAAAGTGGGTGCCCTGCTTCCCAGTGCTGGTGTAAAGAAGGCTGGGATGTGCTGGAGACCAAATGAGCTTTGTAGGAGTTGTTTGCAGTCCTGCAGCCCCTGTTGATATTTGTGAGGTGGAGATGTGGAAATACAGGTGCAACTGAATATTCCACTGAGTATTAGTTAAGCTCAGAGCATAGTGGATATTCTTGGCAAACTGGAAAATCCACAACTGGTAAGAAAATTTGCTTATAAAAACCCATGTTGATCTTTTATTTGAAGACATCCATTTCAAAACATATCAGTTTAAATGAAAAATTTACTAATTTGAGAGAATCTCTCTGTGTTTCTAATCATAAAGTGATTTGTAGGTTACCTTTTATGGGGAGGGAAAGAAAAAAAACATTAAGATTTGGCAGTTGAGTCAATAAAGGTATGTAAGAGTGACTCTAAAATAAAAAGTAACAATTTATCTTAATTTTAACTTATTTAATGAGTACTTTAAAGTTCCACATGTTTTATTGAGCTGCCTTTATTAAACAACTGGTCAAATTTGAAGTCTATATGTTGCCTAGGGTGAAATACCAATATTATGTTTGAAAGTCACGATTGCAACCACAAGTAAGTGAAATTTTCAGCACTGAAAATTCTTGGTGGTTTGTTTCTTTTCCTTCTAGATTTCCATTCTGATCAGTGGACCAGTCAAAATGGCTGAAGTAACCAAGACAGAAGAACAGCAAGTAGAGAAGAATTTGAATGAAGAAGTGGAGAAAACACCTCCTGCTTTAGAGTCAGCTTCAGGTGTCGGATGTGAAGGCAATAGTTCTGCTTCAGGTGCAGAGCAGTCCACTGAAAATGACAAAGGAGTTGATGGTGGTGATCAGGATGGTAGAGCAAAGAGGAAGAATTTAGATCCTGAAGATGAACCTTCTAAGAAAGCGGTGAGTGTCATTTATTTTGAGATGTTTTCAAATCCTTGTTTCAAAGCCTTAGCTCAAGAAATGATTGAAAATATTTATGCTAGATGCCTGTGAGCCAGCACAAAACAAGTATGGAAATGTTTCCTAGGGAAGTAACAGGTGCACAGGTGATGTTGGGCTTCACAGAGGAGCAAGAGGGCTTGCAATTAGAATGCTAATCTCAGCACATACTTAGTCTAATTCTAAGGCTGTTCCATCCTCCTTGTGGTAGCAATCTGGTAGTGTACTGTAGGGTTTACTGGCATTAGTCCAAGTTCCATATCTTGAACTCAGCTCTCATGTTGTTTATCTGTGTGTTAGTCTAGTTACCTGTGCTTGGGAAGTACTTCCATAAGGTAATTTTGTCCTTTTATTTCCTTGGTAAGGTACTGTATAGTTTGCAAAACTCAACAGACTGCATCCTCTGTGATACAATTTCAGTATGATTTGTTGGCAAAGTGAAGCAGTGAAAGACTTACAGGTGCTTCTTTGCATTTTAAGACTACAAAAGCAGCAGGAAACGTATGTCCTTTTAGATGTCCACCTGGGAGGGTGAAAAGGGTAATGTTTTACATCATGCTGTCCTTTATTATGTATGAGCTTGTAGAAGCTGATGCTTTAATATCCCCCCTAGGTCATCCTTTTGGAATATTTAAATATAATTCGAAAATGTCTGACCACCTAGTGTTTTGTTTATCTGCCCAGAATTTTCTTAGTATGTTAATATATGGCTTAGCAGTCTGGCAAAATCAAGTGTGTCCTTTGTTGTGGTAGAAACATTATTAACCCTTTAATCCTTTTAATAAGGGGGCGTAAGGCTTAGATGAACAAGAACTACCTTGGGTTTGTGTAGCCTAAGGGTGGAGAGAGGTGACTGAACATAGGTGCCACCATCTAGATGTTGTTGCTGATGGCTGTTTGCAGCTGAGATGTGCTAATGGTTTGTATTAGTATGTCCCCCACACTGGCCTGAGTCAGCTGTTCTAGCTTCTGTCACCTTCAGTGGCCATTCAGGGAGCCATCTGTGCTTACCCTGGAAAAGAATAGAAGTCATCAAAATACTTGTTAGTATCGGTCAGCCCAGTGTGGGAATAAACAGATGATGAGGTTATAAAGATTTCAGACAAGTAAGGCTGTGTTCATTCTGAGTGTTTCCAAAAGTATATGAAACACTGAAGAATTCACATCTATCAGCCAAAACTTTTCCCTTGAGGAACTGCTGTTTGAATAGTAAGATGCAGGAATATTGACTTCTGCGGTGAACTGTTAGGAATGGTTCTAATGGCTTCATTCTGGTTTGTACTGTTATTTCGAATGCTTTTGTACCTCATAGAATTGGTGCTGGTTGTGTCTGTTCTGTTACTTTGGATTTTACTTATAATTTATTTTCACTTCATGTATATAGTTGAAGATTATTTTCAAGGTGAAGAAATGTTGGGAGCATAATATCTGTATGTAGATAGGATGCTTCTCTGTGTAACAGGGAAGAGAAGTGTCTTGTAGTATTTAAAGCTAAGGCTGGACAGAAATCTCTTGGAGTATTTTGAGTTAAAGCTAAATCAGAGATATTTCTCCAACTAACTCTTAAGCATTATATGGAATATGTTATCAAATGATTCCTCTCATTCCTTTATCATGGTCTGTTTAAATCTCTGGCAGTGGAGTCATCCACTTGGACCTTAATGTGACATCAGCCATTTGGCATTTTGGTTAAATTGGCAGTTTATACACTTCTGTCAGATGAAAATACTGAATTTCTTAAACAGGCTCTTTGAAGAGGCTCAAAGTTCCTTGAGATGGAACATCCTCTTCTTCTGTCCCAGACTTAAGAAGAATAAAATGTGTTCTTTGAGCGTGGTTGAGAGTATTAGAGAACTGAATGTTAAGTATTTCTGTGAAGGAAAGATGCTGGGCAATATCTATCATCCAGAAATTGCTTGAATTAACTAAAAAGGGGGTTAAGTTTGTGAGTGTTGCTGTGATAATTGAAGTACTGACATCAGTACCAGGACAGATATGGGAAATATCTTTATTATGATGGTGCTCTTCATAGTATTGCTTGTTTGCCTTCTTAAATCCTTGAAGTGAACACGTGTGTCTTTTGATTAAATGACTAAGTAATAAAAAGAATTCACTGCTTCAGTCTGTTCCTTCTGTGGTGTGATTTCCTTTCTGCAGCATGTGATTGGCCATGGGCAAGCTGTAGCTGCACATTATAATGAACTTCAAGAAGTTGGTTTGGAAAAACGTAGCCAGTCTCGCATATTCTACCTCCGAAACTTTAATAATTGGACAAAGAGTGTTCTCATTGGTAAGTTTCTTTAGCTGATTGCTTAGACATGATGAAAATGTAACTAATTTTTGTATCAAAATGTAATTTTTCTGTTTTCTGATGTTGAGTATGATGCTTTGTCTCATAATACAGGAAGTTTTTCAGCTGCAGTAAAATGTCTATATTTATATTTAATTTGAATCTTTGTGATAGTGTTTTGTATTGTTGGATTGCCAAGCATATGCTTAAGTTTTAAAGGTTGACTGACTATAAAAGTTCATACTGGAAACTATTCTTCTCCATAGCATTTTAAAAGAGAAAAGTACAGCTTTAAATCATAAAGAACTTAAGTGTTCTTAGATTGAGCTGTTCTTGTTTGAATTTATCTAAAGTAATTTCTTAGGCATTTTCCCAAAGCATTCTCTGTTCAGATCTTGCTTAAGCAGTTCTGCAGGAAGCTTGAACACATAAATATTTTCTGTATTACCCGTAGTCAGTGGTTGAAAAGATGGAAAGCTAAAGGATGTAGTTCTTTAAGAATCAGCAGGTTTTTATTTAAAGGCAAAGTCTGCTGTTCCACAAATTAATTCTAAATTGAGGAAACAAAGCCATCAAATATCTGCCAACAAAGAAAAGAATCATCAGCACAGCACCACAGGTTCATGAAGAGGGATCTGCGCCAGAAGATGTTGGCACCATTTGTCTTAGCATGCTGCTTTTTGTTGTGTTGTATCAGAGCAGTTAGAAGCAATATTTAGATTTCTATAAAGCTGTTCCTCAAGCCTGCGTTGAAGCCTTTCTGTCATAAAGAATTTCAGCAGTGTGGCTTTATAGCAGTTGTATCAAAACATATTTCATGTCTCCTACTGTGAAGAAAAGTTGCTAGCAGGCTGATATGTTTTACATAATATGCCAACATCAGTCAGAGCAGAGAGAATCTAGGCAGCCTCGAGGGGGAAGAATAAATGTGACTGGTGTGTGTAGGGTAGAAAGACAGCAAAGGAGTAGCTACTGTTATTGCAAAGCCTGGGACAGTGAGTGAAAAACATTATGCATTTCTGTAAGGTGACTGGGAAGAGATGTTGTGGCTGATGCCTTTAATTGGCTTTTTATTTCTGCAAAAGGCTTTCCCATACTTTCAAATAACATCTGCATTCATTATAATGCTAATGAAAGGGAACCCTGTTTCCCTCCCTGTGTCCAGGGTGGTTGTTTAGCCATGTGCAGTTTTGCCTTAGCCAGGGAAACAGTTCAGAGCCTCAGTCAAGTTACATGCAGAGCACATTCAGCACAGAAAATATTCATCTTCTCTACAGTTTTAAAAGTTTGTGGCTCCTTTCATCCTTCTAGAAAGAAAAGAGATTTAAGTTTGTAATATTAAGAAGATTTATAGGCAAAGTAAGGTGTGAGGTGTTTTAAAATTCTCAGCTCCTTTTGGTTCTTTAGGCTTTTAGGTGCAATACATGTGCAGAGATGTTTATATCTCCTGGTTTTTATTTTTCTAGGCGAATTTATAGACCGGGTACGACAGAAGAAGAGTGATATAACTGTTTTGGATCTAGGATGTGGGAAAGGTGGAGACTTACTGAAATGGAAAAAAGGGAGAATTAAAAAACTCGTCTGTACTGGTAAGGAGACCTGATAACTTTCTAGGGAAGGTACATCAGGTTTTATGGGAAACCAAGTACACCTCCAGTATTTTATTATTTCTTTTTTTCCAGTCAATCAAAGAATGTAATGTACACCTTTTGTGCAAAAAGTTGTGTTTTGTCTTTTAATCTGAAGATATTACTCGATTGCCAGCAGAAATATAAGAGTCATCAATATTTAGCTTTCAGTTCAACTCCTAAATAAAAACTGGTGTCACTAAAGAAAAGCACCATTGCCACAGGTTGCCTTAGGCAAAATGTGGCCCTGGGGAAAAGACTGACTTTTTTTATTTTATGTCTTTTCTTCCACATCTAGTCTCTTGTAGTATTTTTAATTGTTCTCAAACACATACAGGAGAGTTGCATTTAAAAAAACAAATAATCCCCCCAGTGTTGTGAGAAAAAAATGGTCTGGGATGTTACAGTCAGCTAAAGATTTTCAGACTCAGAAACGGGGAAGAGCTGAAAGCTGATTAAAAAGATTTCTGGTTTGAATAATTGGCTTAGATGTTGGGAGAATGATACCATCTTTCCTTCTCTCAGAAAGTATCCCAAGGATAATCAGAGAAAGAATTACTTAACTCCAAATTTAATTAGGTACTAAAATTCCCTAAAACTCTTTCAGTGGGAATTATTTTGTGTACTTCACATTTTACAGTTCTTTCTTGCATTATTCAGTGGGCACTATTCAAATACACTTAATCAATTTACTTACAAAGTTCCTAGGTGAATTCATTGCATATTGTGAGAACCTCAATGACTGAGAAAGAAGCAGACTTAGAATTTTAAAAAGTTCCTATAATATGACATACCAGAAATGGATTTCAACATCTTTTATATTTTTAAGAGTATTAAGAATCCCAGGGAGCTGAGCTGTTTTAATGGAACTGAAGTTCATTTTTTTTATCCTGCCTTTTTGTACCTTTTGTGTTCCAGCAGTCATTTCAGTTTTCTTGTCTGGAGCAGTGTACACACTTTTAAAAATTTCATTTGTTATATTTATTATCTTTCCATATATAGACATTGCTGACATTTCTGTGCAGCAGTGCAAGCACCGCTATGAAGAAATGAAATCCCGGTGTCGGTATAATGAACATATTTTTGATGCAGAATTCATACAAGCAGATAGTACCAAGGTACAGTTCCTGTGCTTTGTAATATTTTGGAGATTTAATGTTCTCTATGGTAGTGTCGTAACAATTTGTGTATATATATGTTTTTAAGGTTGGATTATTGTACTGCCAGGAGAATCAGCCATAGGGGTTACTGGAAGGTTGCTTAAGATGTACTTTGGGGCATTTTGCTTCTGTTGTACAGTGTAACATTCCTGAGGTCTGAATGTCTTTTCTGGATAGTAAATCTGGGGCTTTCACTATCCTTTACTCAACAAAGGGAACAGAATTTAGCTTTGGAGTTATGTGAGACAGCATGGGATGTTGGAAACTATTTTGGTGAATGCTGGAATATATAAGGACTTCTTCTGATGTGACTGATTTAACAATTTGCCACTAGAAAGAAAAAATTCTTTTTGGTTACTATAATAGGTACCTTTAAAACTACCTCTACTTATGTAGTAGAGCAGGTTTCTTAGACTGTCTGGAGGCAGTGGTGAATGCATGGCTGAGGCTTAGGAGGCAGTCTTGTAAACAGGACTGCTTTTGCTTCCTAGCAGTGCAGGCTGAGAGTGCCCTGCTGATAGAGGCTGAGACAGAACCTGCCTGGTTCCAGCATATCTGTGGAAAAGCTGAACCTGTTCTTAGCCTTGCACGAAGGGTTTGCTTGAATTCTTGGTTGCCTTTCCTTCTTCTGAGAAATAGTCTGTTGCAGGTTCATGTCATCTCTCAGCTTGGGGGAGAGGAAAGAGAGACTTGGCCAGGAAAGAAAGGGATATTTTCATGTTGCTATTACAGCTCAGTTTTACATGCATATGTATTTTCTCTTGCATGCTTTGTTCTGTCTGTCCTTGTACACAAAAGTTAATTTCCTTGACTTTTGGTCTCTATCATGAGTGTAATGTATTTGTTAGATTTAAGTGAATCATGCTTGTTTCTGTAGTTTTTTTTTTTATCTGTTGCAGGATCTCTTGTCTTCCAAGTACAATGATCCAGATATGCGCTTTGACATTTGCAGTTGTCAGTTTGTTTACCACTATTCATTTGAGACGTATGAGCAGGCTGACATGATGCTTAAAAATGCTTGCGGGAACCTCTCTCCTGGAGGTTATTTCATTGGCACAACTCCAAATAGTTTTGAACTCGTGTAAGTACTCATATCCTGTTAAGTCTTCCAAAACTCTGGGAAGCATTGTTAAGTGATAGATGTTCTTACAGTGCTCCAATACGTTTGTGCAAGCAAAAGCAATTTTTTTGCAACAATTTTGGATTCTAATAAAAAAGAATCTCACTCATTAACTTGACTCAAACAGGTAAAGCAATACTTACCCTTCTCTCATGTCCACGTGGTTTTTCTGTTGGAGAGTACAGGTCTTCATACACTTCATCCCTCTATCATGACTTTATTAGTGTCAAAATTTCTACAGCCTGGGGAAAACTGTCAAGGTTTTGTGATTGTTTGTAGAAGCCTGTCTTGTCCATGTAGATTGTCTGTGTGTCCGGGCTAAAGGTTCATCTTCTAGGTCCATTTTGTCCTTGGTGTATGGGAATGATAACCTGTTAAAACCCAGTATGCTGCTTCATTTAATTGTTTCATTGCCTTATGAGATAAGGGAAGTGGAAAACTAGAGAGATCACTGAGTATTACTGGGAGAAATATTTTCAGGCTTCTTATGTGTAGTTTTCTCTGCCTGCTCAATACTGGTCAATAAATGTTTGTTTATATCTCATTCCATAGAAAGAGACTCGAAGCTTCAGAAACAAATTCATTTGGGAATGATGTATACAATGTAAAATTTGAAAAGAAGGGAGACTATCCCTTATTTGGCTGCAAGTATGATTTTCACTTGGAAGAAGTGGTTGATGTCCCTGAGTTTTTGGTTTACTTTCCCTTACTGGAAGAGTAAGTTAAGTTTTAAATTTATTATACAATAAAAGCTATGGAACATAATAAACATTTGTTTCATTTATTTGTCATTGCATAATGCTTGGAGAAAATTATGTTTTAGCTTTCTTATTATATTTTTCAGCTTTTTTTTTTTTGTTGTTGTTTTTACTTCACATACAGAGGTTTCTTGCATTTCTATCCACAACTGTAATCTGTCCATTGAATTCTGTTGAAGGTGCTCTGGTCAAAGTCTGTGAGGAGTTAAATTGTGTCTCACGAGGGACCATCTGATCTGATGTATTGGATCTGTCAGCAAAACTTTAGAACTCCCAGCTTTTTCTTCTTTAACTTTTCGAGGGTTTTTTTTCTAGTCCTTTTTTAGTCTTTCAGTAAGCTTTCTTGTGCATCTTCTTCATCATGGTGCCTCTTTCTTGTCTTCTCCACCTTTCCTTAGATGTTCATAGGATTTTTGCTATAATGATTTTTTTCTTCCTCTAAATGATCTTCATCTGTAAGCATATATTTTGCTGTTACCTCTGTGTGACCTCAGATTTGGTTTTCCCAGCTGTATCGTGAGGTACAGACAAATCTTTCCATACTGAGTTTTTTCCTGCTATTCAAGCTCAATATGGTTAAGCAGTACTAAGCTTTCCCTTCAAGCCTGTTCAAGACCTTCATTTGTAGTTGTCTGTTAAAAATAACAGCATCTGTCACTGACAGCTGTAACTTCAGTGCTGCATGACCACGGTGTCTACATAAAACTGAGATGTAAGCCACTGAATACAGTAGAAAAAAGTTTTCTAAATCTATTAATAATATCTGACATGATAGATACTGCAGGGAAATGTGTAGTCTTTCTGGAAATCCACATGGAACTTCTATGTTTCAGGAGAAGAGGCCTTTTCTATTAAAATGTTTGTAAATGACTTCTGTGTAGATTTTTGATGTCCTAATTAAAAAAACAAAACTGCAATTTGTGGTGGAACTGCAGCTTTTTTCATCTAAATGTCTTTACTTAGAGAAAAAAGTTGTAAAGAAGTGTTATTCTAGTGAATACCATAAGATGTCGCTGTGGCTTAAAATTGTTCTTTTGAAAAAAAAGCTACAATAATTTTGTGGCTTCCCTAATCAAGCTTGTTATTTTGACAGAATGGCAAAGAAGCATGGTATGAAATTAGTCTACAAAATGACGTTTCGGGAATTCTATGAAGAAAAAATCAAGAACGATGAGCATAAAATGCTGTTAAGGAGAATGCAGGCCTTGGAGGTAAATTTGGAGTTGACTTGTTTGATTTTAGTAGCATTTTACATTTTGTTAATTTTTGCACAATAATTGAAGTTCCCTTTGTGAACATTTTACATTTAAGTAAGGGCTACCAATAGAAAGTATTTAGTTCCTGGGGCTGAAGTGTGACTCTGGTTGTTGATCTTGACTGGCTGCCAGACACCCCCTGACCTGCACTCTTGTTCCCTCTTCCCAACAGGATAGGGGGAGAAAATAGAAAAAAAAAACTTGTGGGTCAAGATAAATTCAAGGAGATTGCTTAGCAATTACTGTCACAGACAAAACAGACTGAACTTGGAGAAGGTTAATTTAATTAATTAAAAAAAAAAAGTAGAAAGGTGAGAAACATGAAAACCTAAAAACACCTTTGTCCCACCCACTACTTTTTCCCAGGCTCAGCTTCATTTGTTCACTCCTGACCTTTCTACCTCCTCTCCCTTCCTCTGCATGGGAAGGGGGATTGTGGTCTGTTCATAACACTTTGTTTCTGCCTCTCCTTATTCCTCACACTCTTCTCTTGGTCCAGCACAGGTCCTACCCAATAGATGATTCAAGTTTTGAAGATAATATTTCAATATTGAGGCAAATTTCTGTTCTTATGAAGTAGGAAACAGAAGCCCAAGAGTCATGCCAAGTGTCACATAGTGGTGACTGTAATCCATTTCTTCCTCAGCAGAGAGACTGAAAGCTGGATCTTTGTGCAAGGAATATTGACTGAAAAGACAGAAAGGAATCTTTGTAGGAATAAAAGGACAGTCTGTGTTCATAGAAGAAAATGGTCCTTAACTGTAACTGAGCATATGTTTTTGCCCAATTTTTTTTCTTTGTTTTTTTTATCCTCCAACTCTTACCCTGGATAACTTTAGCAGCTTCAGAGAAGCTTTTCCAGGCCACCTCTAAGGCTTTGGTTTTACTTGCAGTTATTTGTGCTTCCCTCCTCCCTCAAACAATAGAATTCTTCTGCAGAAAATTCTCAGGTCAACTAATTGGTGACTTAGGTGAGTCAGACTGCAATTGACTGCACTTGTTGACTCTAAAAGTGATGGTGCTGTGTAAAGGCTCTCACTGGCAGTAGCACAGAGACACAGCCTTTGACTTACCATCTTCCTTCTTAGGAAAGTGAGAGTTGTCTTAAGGTAGTGGTCACTTACAACTGAGGACTGCATTTTTATGATGAGATTTATTTACACAGATCGCTAGTAACTGGGATCCTTAATAAGTGCATCTTAGTTTTGGAGAACCTGTAGTATACTTCTGTTACAGCTTGTGTGTTATTGAAGTATTTTAATTGTTCTGCTTGAAATTGTAGTTGCTCATTTCTTAGATCTTCTGCTGAAGAGTTGCTGGTATAGTTGCTCTTCTAAAAGAAGGTATATCCGGGTAATGCTTATAGCGAGCTGTACATGAAGGAGAGTGTTTATAGTTATTCTGTTTCCCCTGCTTTAGAGATATAAGGATAAAACTTAATTTATAATTCTTGGATGTCAGATTTTCTGGTAAGTAGGGAACATCAGACCTGTTCCTCAGAGTGTTAAAAAGGAGAGATGTAAATTTAAAATATTTTTAAGACTTACCGACTTCTGCCGTGGACTGTGTTGTGCCAAACCCTTTACTTGATGTGATTAATGTATCTCACTACTCAATGTTTTATTCTATGTTCTCCAGCCATATTCTACACATGGTGATTCCAGGCTTGTTTCTGATAAACCTGATGATTATGAACATGCAAAAGAGTTTATCAAAGATGGCAAGGCAAAGTTACCATTGGTAAGTTCCTTCATACTTCACTAGAGATAATGGTGTCTTAAAACTGAGGACCTGATCTTTCAAACTGTGCTGCCTTCTTCATTTCAACTGCAGTGAAGTTGGTGTGAGTGTCTCTTTGCATGTGAAAAATTGTAGAGCTGCAGGGCTGCATCTAACCTCTATTCCATACTCAAATTCACCTTATTTGGTAGCTGTTAAGACATTTGTAATAATGCAGAAGGGAAAGGATATTTTTTCCATCTTACTTGACAGCTTTTCTTTCTAACTATTCTTAATTTGAGGAATCTTCTTTTATGTCTGGATCTTTGCAATACTGATTTAAAGCATTAATTCCAATCCTCTGATGGGAGACTTCAAAGCTTTCTTCATAGCACTGTATATATTTGAAATCATTCTTTCCATTTTCATCAATACAGCATGAGGGTGGTCAGCTTAAAGTTTTTCCACTTGGTTTTGTTGTTTGGGGTTTTTTTTTAATCATTGATTCATCTACTGTTCATGTTCTGAATTCCTGAAGATGTAGTCCTTTTACTGCATATATAAAAATCCTGCATCAAGAGAGAAAAGAAACCTGCTCTTCACATTTGAAATTAAAAAATTTTTGAAAAGAAAAATGCTTGCTTTAAGAAATAGGCTTAAAAACATGAGAACAGCCAAGTCAGACCAAAAATATCTGGTGCCAAATGCTATTTTAAAAGGTGAAGGTTTGGTAAGTGGGTAGCATATGGACTAAATTAATGGCCTCAGTGAGGACTCCTTGGATGGGGATGGAGTGGGCAGAGCAGAAAATCAGCTTCTTGTTGTGGCCTTAGGTTTCTTAAGTGGTTTGGTAAATGGCAGCAGCTTTTTACTTGTGAACTGGCCGTGCTTTCATCTCATCAGATGAGCTGGGAATTTCCTAGGCTGGAAGGCAGGCTGTTTTTCCAGAATGTGTGAGTGAGGGTGAGAGTCTCTTGAAAATAGAGTTTCTGTGGGCTGTGTGGTGTTGTTGGGTGGAGGCAGGCAGTGTTCCTGAGGAAGGTGGCAGCACTATGGTGTAAGGCCTTTTCCTGGCTTCTGCACAAATACTGGGCATCTCGGTCTGAACAGTGCCTGGAGGCAGGTCAGGTCACACTGCTGGGTGGTGATGGACATAGGCATGCTCTGCACTGCATGGGCATCCAGACCAACAGCCTGTTGGCCCATTCTCCTGTACCTGTTTAGTTTAGGTGTGTTCCATTATCTGGATCTTCCAGTTCCCGACCATTGTAGTGAGTGGAGTTGTAAATATCTGTGGTCTGCAGTAAGGCTTTTCTTGCCCCTAAATAGCCAGTCTTTGTGGGTGCTTAGACACTGGTCAGTGAAAAATAGAGCTAAATCAGTGTTTTATTGTTTCCTTATTTTTTGTTATAACTGGGTTTTTTTGTCACCTTCTAGGGAACCTTGAGTAAATCTGAATGGGAAGCAACAAGTAAGTAATGGTTTTGAAAACACTATTGACTGAATGACTGCTTTGAAAAGTTTGTAAAATAACCTGTTAGTCATGGAAGAAAATCCAGATTTTAAATATAATAAGATGTTGTTATTTGTGTAATTCAAAATAACTGTGTATAGCTTATGTAGCGTTCGCATCTCAGGAAATTGTGAGGGAAATGCATAAGTGCAGCCAACCAGGATTTGCATTTTTGCAGCCATAATACTGATTGTTTTAGTAGTTTAAAACCAAAGCATGCTGTTTACTTCACAGGTGAGAAGAATCTTCACTCTGCTTTACTAAATTATTATCTAATTTTTGAATCTATTAATTATAAGGTAGACATAAATTTCCTGCAATCTAGAAGTATTATCTCAATTAGATATTTGAGAGGGGCTTTTTGTATAATTTTATACCTCTTCATACCTAAAAAAATATTTATACCTTTAAAAGTTCACTGATTACTGTGTTTCTTAAGTAGTCTGTTTTTCCAGAAACATGTGGAGTATTGAGCTTCTGATAAGAGTATAAGCACAGCTTGTTCCTTGCATGGAACTTTGCATTGTTGCTGAGGAATGTCTGATAAGCTTGTCTTGAAAGATTTGGAAGTAGCTATGGCACCTCACTCTTTAAAATAAAAGTGGAAATCTATAAATGTGGTCTCAAGTAACTAGTTTAACATATCTGTCTGGTGTGGAGCACAGGAACGTTTGGCATACCTGGCACTGAATATATGCCAACTAAGTTTTTCAAGGATGCTGGAGTGGATTGTACGAATATCATTAAGAGAATCATACTGTCTGAACTTGAAAAAATGCTATAATTCCATCTTTGTCCATCAAAATTGATGAGAGTTCATCATGAGTTCATTCACTTTTCAATTAAAAATGAAGTTAATAATCTCAACCCTGATTGTCCATAACTGAAAGTATGAAGGAGTCTTTAAACTTAACTCACATGACTTTTTATGTGCTAGTGAATGTTTGTTATATGTAGAATGGCACAGTAATTTATGAATTTGATTCGCATTTCTGAAATGTGAAACGTAAAACTGTGCTGGAGTGGAATGCTAGTTACTCATCTTTTGTCATTTCAGTAATCTGCTAACAGGTTTTTTGGGCATAATATCAACCTGGTTACATTTTGAAAACTTAATTGAGTTGCCAAGAAAGCTGAAACTTTAAATACTTCCATTTTCTTTTTTAGGTATCTACTTGGTATTTGCATTTGAGAAGCAGCCATGAAACTTCACATACTGGATGCAGCAAGAAGGGATCATATCCATGTGCAAGTTGGAATGATCAGAAATCCATTGTGGCAACTATTTTTTTATTTTTTATTTTTTAATTATCAGACGTGTGCAGGACACTACCAAAAACTAGAGCAACCTCGTGATTCAGAGTTACATTGCCTGTCTGTGACAGATGGACTTGTGTGTGTATATATAAGAAAGATTCTGAACCAGTCTTTTTAAGCATTTGTAAGCAATCAGCATGCTCTCAAAACCTGTGTTTGAACTCACATAACTTTGTTAGAAACAAATGTTTTGTTTGTAGAAGTATGTTTGTGATTACGAGCCTGACCCTTCACCTTCTGAAGTTGATGGAAGAACATTGACTTCGATAATGCAGAATGAGGGCCTAAATACTGTTCTGCAGAGCTCAGTTAATTCATAATGAGATCTGTTCAGCATAGAGGGTATGTCTACATAGCATGGAGAGCAAAAAAAACCAAGTCAGTTTGAGAACCTCCGTGCTGTGCTCAAGCCTGCGTTGTAAATCTACCTTAGTGGTATTCATGGTGTATTTTACATGGTAAAATCCCATGATGTTCTTACTTTTCCTGCTTGCTGATATGTAGTGTCACTTCGTGGTGCTTTTAAGATTAAATAAGTTTGGTCTGTACAAAACTGCTCTGAAAGTACTCAATTTCTAATTTCGACTTCGTTTTCCAAATATGGCTATGCTGTAATCAGTAACAGCTGCTTAAGTTAGATTACTGAACATTTTTTATTTTATTAAAGATTCTCCTGACTTTTCAATAGTTTTAGTGTTTCTTGAAACTTACTAGATAGATCTTAGGGTGCCTTTCTTTCTTGATTCATAAAATTCCAAATGGGCTTGGCAGTAGAATGAGCTGCTGGTGGTGATGGGGACCTCATTGCAGTCTTAAGGCATAAAAAACATGGTCACGTCATGGATCATGAACCAAAAGGGGAGCCTGTGTATTATTTGAGGATACCAGCAGTTCTCTCTGAAAGGGAGGGTTGTGTATGTAACATACACTCTGGTACCTGTGGGTAACAATCCCCAACCTGGAGACACATACATTGTTTGGGAATGAAATCAAATGATACCAGTAGGCAGAACTGTGCCTAACTACTGTCATAACTGCTTGTTAGTCTCTTAGATCTGGCTTAGGGGTTTCTGTACGGTGTTAGATCAACTTTCCATGTGCTTGTAGCCACCCATTACTTAAAAGGCCTGAATACTTCATGTTTTCTCTCTCCAGTTTTGGGCTAACAGTAGCTGATGGCTGCTGCTGGCCAATAGATTCAACATAGAGATGAACTGATGATGGTACATGAGTATTTTGAAAAGTTATAGCAAACCTAGAAAAGAACTATTCTGTTAAGACTTAAATGTTCAAATTATAAGAGTTTTTACTTGTATTGCTTTCCCCCTGTAATTAGGTTGTACTCTTTCTTCCATGACTCCTATTTTTTTTGTTTTCTAGAAGAACACTTGCAACCTTCACTGAAGCAGTAGAATCTGTCAGTTCTGCTGCTGAAATTAAGACAATAAGATGTTCTTGTTTGCTAGAATTAGTACTCATGAAACTAGCTAAAAATGATGACACTTTAGAAGTGCTGAAATGTTTCTTTGAAATTTGTGTGCGTCAAAGCTAGTTTTGTTGGATTTCTTGTATCAAATTTCATTTGAAAATATGTTGTTATGCTATTTTTAGAAGAAATAAGAATAATAAAAACAGAGGGAGTACAGTGAAGTGTCTTTCCTCTTTTAAGTCGCTCTTAACATATTGGGGGGGTAGCAGATCTGAGAAAATGTTTTGTGCTTAGGTTAAGTAGATTCCTTGCTGCAGGAAACACCTCAGCTTGCCATGAAAATGTATGTATGAAAATCCTGTATTAAAAATGAGGTAATTGTTCCTTGTTTAGATATCCTGAAGCCTTATAGCAAAAACAATGAAATGAGATACTGTATTTGTATTTCTGGGGGAAATGCGTTATATCAGTGCTATATTGTAGAAGTTTGCTGTTGTGACTTACACACCAGAGTGGTAGAAATTGCTGCAAAACACTTAAGCATGTGCTGTGTTTCATGCTTAAGTTTCAAGCAAATTGCTTAAGCAATTGTGTTGCCTGGTGGAAGGTATGTGATTGACTTTAGATGACAGACTTTGAGAATGATTTTGATTGGAAGGCACCTTAAAAATCATCTAGTTCTACCCTCCCTGCCATGTCCAGGAACACCTTTCGGTAGAACAGGTTGTGCAGACCTCCATCAACCTAGCCTTGAACACTTCCAGGGATGAGGCACCCACAAATGCTTTGGGCAGCCTGTTCCAGTGCTTCAAAGTAAAGAATATCTTCCTAATACCTGATTCAAAAATACTTCGTCTGAAGACATTTCCCCTTGTTCTCTTTGTTCCCCTTGTAAAAAGTCCCTCTCCATCTTTCTTGTAGGCTCCTTCTGGGTACCGGAAGGCTGCTCTAAGGCCACATCAAAGCCTCTTTTCCAGGCTGAACAACCCCAATTCTCTCAGCCTTTCCTCATTTGCTCCATCCCTGTGGTCAGCTTGGGGGCCTCTCCGACTTGCTCCAATGGGTCCTTGTCCTTCCTGTGCTGGGGACCCCAGAGCTGGATGCAGCACTGCAGGGGAGGTCTCACCAGAGCAGAGGGGCAGAATTCCCTCCCTCCTCCTGCTGGCTGCACTGGTTTGGATGCAGCCCAGGATCCTGTTGGCTTTCTGGGCTCCTAGCACACCTTGCTGGCTCATGCCCAGCCTCATCCAGCAGAATCCCCAAGTCCTTCTTGGCAGGGCTGCTCTCAATTTGTTAATCTCCCAGTCTGTATTAATACTGGGAGTTATCCTGACCCAGGGGCAGGACTTTGCACTGGGCCTTGACCTTCCTGACTTTCTCATGTGCCTTCTTCTCAAGCTTGTCCAGATTCCTCTCAATCCCATCCTTCAGGTGTGCTGCAAATCTTACACATTCTCCTGTTACAGCCCTTGAATAGTTTAATTTACATAATTAACATCTCAGTCCTTTGACTATGAGTGTTTTCCTTTTGAGTCATAGTCTAGTTAATAAAGCATTCTAATACCTATTTTTATGAAAAAGAGTAACTATATGCTGTGTCCTAATTGCTAAACTGTTTTTAAAGACATTGAAAACCGTTAATTTCAGGAACATCCAGCTGAAGAGCAACAAGTGTAAAACATCTGCAGGGTAATTAAGGGGCTAATAATAAATCCACTTTTGCAATCCACTTATAAGAGGAGTAATATAAGCCACTTGTAAGCCAGAGTAATAATGCTTCTGGAGGAAGCAGGACCTAATATCAAACAGGATTAACAGTAATCTTGTAATCTCAGTTCCTGTTGTTCTTTGTATGCCACAAATTAGAACCTATGACTGTATGGAAATGAGGAAACAGACATCTGTTAATGCTACTTTTGAATGCAAATAAGCATCCTGATTTTTCAGGAATTTGAAGCACAAAAATCAGGTCATTTCAGTGCCAAAAGACATGGAGAAAAGTGTTTGAGTGGTTTTTGAACAAGGAACCTCACCTGAGATATAAAGAAAAAGTCTGAAATCCTTTTGCTGATGACATTATGAATGCTGTGTACTAAACTAACTGTTACTAGAGTTAAGTTTTTTGCAGCTTCATTGTACATGGATGTACTTGTCTGTTGTCATAATATTGCAAGGGTTCCATATTGCTAGAGTTTCGTACTTCCTTGATGTTTCTTGTAGGCAGCTCCTCTAGACAATAACCCTTTCTTGTTCTCACAGCAGCCAACTGACACCAGGGCTCCTCAACTAACCAATCCACTCTTTTATAACACTTCTGATTGCCTACAGGTGAGGCCTGTTAAAATCAGGCCTGCTCCTAATCCTTAATAATTAACCCAGCTGCAACTCTTTGAGGGGATAAGAATACTTTCTATACTACCTTCATTTACCCATACTATATCCCCCTACACTTGTCCTAGTGAAATGTCTTTCCCTTAATCTCCCTTACAGCAAACTCCATCACAGATTTATGTACTGCCTTTAATGTTTCTGTTAATTAGAGAACAGATGTAAGGCAGAACAAAGCTAACTTGATCAATTAGGTTTTGCTAAGTTAAAGGTTTCCTAGTGCCATTTTAATGGAAGCTGTCATCCTTTCTTCATTTTATTAAAGTTGATTCTCAACGTTGCTGCCTTTTTATTCAGTTTAATGTGTCTCCCACCAGCTGATGTCAATTTGCAGGATAAGGTGTTTGAACATTTAAGGTCTGACTGAGCTGTGCTGTTATTAGTTTAAGTCCAAGGAAAGGATTATTTTTAGGTCATAGGCTATATTTTTTCAATGGGCAGCATCATGAGGGTTGGGCTCTCTCCCTCTGCATCTCACAGTATTTTATGAATTCACTGAAGCTGTGTTTCTGAAAGTCTGATTTAATCACTAATTGTGATTAAGCTAAAAATTCACTGCTTTTAGCAGTGGCATGAATATCACCATGGGTTTTAGAGTGACAGTGTTGACATTGCTGGAGTCATACTTCCTCACTTTGTTCTTAACTTTTATGGCTCTCTTACAGTCTTGGAATAAGACCACTCAGCTGGTGACTTACTAGCTCCCAACTAGTAACAAATTCCTTCTCAATTTGCACTCACTTCCAGCTGGACAGTGGTGGAATTATTTAGACACAAGACACATGGCTAGACTCTGTAGGTTTTAAACTACAAAATACTACATGAAATAATAAGCACAAAGAAAGCCTTGCTTTATATATAAGATTCAGCTTTTAAGTCTCTAGTTTCTATAATCCAAGGAAACTTCTCTGTGGAGCAGTAATTTTCTGGTAGCAGATTTATTCTGAATTCTTTAGTTCAAGTAGTCCTTTTCTTTCTTTAGTTCACTTTGACACCTGCAGTGTACATCTCTGCAACAAACAGCTGGAACTGAAGCCTGCTTCTTTATAAAAGAGCTGTGAGCTGAACAAATAACAATAATTACAGGGTTGGAAAGTTTTGGCTTCTTTATAGAATTTATAAAAGATTTAATTAAGTATTTCTTCAGCTGGAAGCAAATCACTGCTTCCTCTTAACAGTAGCCTCAAGGAAGAAATGGGCTGCTGTTGAGTGTGCAGGGCACCCTGCACCTTCATTATGATGGTGTACTGCTGGATCTCAGAAACTTCAGGATCTGGGCTGGCTACCCAGAGTCTGAGCCCACAGGAGGCTCTCAGGCAAAACCATGGAATCCCAAGTGTGGTAATCAAGAGGCTGATTACATAGTTTGTCTAATGCCCATTTAAGGTAAATTTGATACAAAATGTAGCACAAATTGAGGAGGCACTCCTAAGCTGCCCCAAAGATATACCTCTCAATGGTTAAATTAAATATGTTTTTTTTGCTTATGGTTTGTATCACTAACTTGTGGTGTGATATCGCTTGCATGTTTGATGCTGTACAGACAGGTGGGAGAGTGGATTATCCTCTGAAGACCAGTCCTTAAATCAGAAGACAATTGTTTTCTATGTTGCCCTTCCTAGATGGACATTTCCTTCACTAGTACTATGACTTTGAGTCTGAATAAAGGTGAATTAATGCTTTATTTTAATTCTGTGAGAATATTTTGCCTATTTCATAGATCCATAGATTGGGTCATGTTAGGAGGGACCAATGAAGATCACCTAATCATCACCTAGTCCACCCCCACTGCTGTGGGCAGGGACAGCTTCACTTGACTAGGTTGCTTAAAGCCCCATCCAGACAGGTCTTGAATACTCTCTGAGTTGTGACACCACAACTTCTCTAAACAACCTTTTCCAGTGCCTCACCACCCCACAGTGAAAAATTTCTTCCTTATGCCTAATTCAAATCTATGATCTTTTGGTTTAAAGCTGTTACACCTTGTCCTTTTGCTACAGGCTTTGATAAAAAAACTTATTTCACCTATTTTATAACCCCTCTTTAAATATTGAAAGACCTAACAATGTCTCCCTGGAGCTCCAGGCTAAAAGGTTTAAAGCAAAGCAGCAATATTTTATTGTGTGTTTGTGGTGAGTTGATCCTGACTGGATGCCAGCTGAACACCAAGCAGCTGGGCAGGGGAGAGAAAATGCAGTGAAAATCTTGTGGCTCAAGATAAGAGCAGGGAGAGATCAATCACCAGTTACTGTCATGGGCAAACCAGGCTTGACTTGAGGAAGTTAATTGAATTTGTTATCAATGAAAAATCAGAGTCAGATAATGAGAAAAACTAAATCTTTAAATAACTTCTCCCCTTTCTTCTGCCTGGGCTCAACTTTCACTCCTGAATTCTCTACCTCCTCCCATCCAGCAGTACAGGGGAAAGGGGAATTAGGGATATATGGAAAGACATATTATAAAATTACAGTTGCTTTATGAAATGATTCTTTTGATGAAAATGGGGTTGCTGTTTTACTAATCACTCGCAATGTATTAGGGGGAAAAAAGGCAAAAAGAGCAAGTTTTATGGGTTTTTTTCTTTTTAGAGGTCTCTGTCAGCTCCTGAGATAAATGGGAATGAAATGCGTAATTTGGCCACTGCCTTCAGTATTTTCATACACCAAACAAAATTGTGCCCCTTTTTTCTGAGGAGTGAAGAGAGGGAAGAATGTCCTGCAGGTAGAAGTCCATTAATTCTGCAGCATTTTAACTTGTCATTCTTGTGGCATTATTCAAAAATCTCAAGAAAAAACAATGGAGTTTTATAGTGATGTCACTTTTAAAAGACTGTCTAAAATGTTGGTTTTTTAGCTGACTTTCATCTACAGCCAGCCTGACAGAAGAGTCAGTGTCTTAAATGATTTTCTTCTATTCTAACATTACTTTTGTAGTACAATTTTTAATTTTAGTCATCATTGCTGTTGTCAATTTGTTCTAACTTCAAAGATGACTTAGGTGCACTGATGAAGAACATATGCAGTGTCTGTGCACCTGTGCATGAGTCACTGCTGAAGCCTGCTGTAGAATTTTTCTGTCTCAGCAACTAATTCAATTAGGCTTTGCCTTAAAAATGGTTTGTGGAGGGTGGGACAGTACACTTTACAATAAACAGAAGAGAAAAAAATAATTCCTTTTTTTTGTGTGTGTTTCTTTTTCCCTCATTGTTCCCTATTTCTCTATCAAATGCTCTGCTGAAAAAATGTTTTTCAAGTCCCCTTTGTTAGTTGATCAGTTCAGTTATTGTAACTAAGGCTTTTGTAGTGAGACTATTTTGGGGAGAAGAACATTTATTAATAAAATGCATTTTCCAGCTTTGCAGGAGTTCCTTCAAACTGGAGTGCAGAAAAACCTGTGCCCATTTTTCTGTTTTACTCAAAATGAATTTCTGTCTTTGCTGATCATTGGCTTAAATAATCAATTCCTATTGTATGAAATGCATCTATTTCATGTAGGAAAATACCACGAATCCTGCAGTAGAAATAAGATTTTGATGGGAATATGTATGACAAAGCAATGTAGACATTCTGGGTCTAGCAGGCAAGGAATTTTACATAAATTGTCCACAGTGAGAAAAATATGACATTCTGCTTTCAGATTCAAGGCCAGAGGCAGTTACTGGCACAGGGAACATTACCTCATTGCACTTTGAGTAGCAATTTCCCCTTTAAATTAATGTCTTAAGTCAGGTGAATATTATCTTTCTTCCCTTCTTGAAGATGTATTTCTCTCCAGACAGTATCTGGTTTTGCTTATCAGGTTTTTTTCTTCTTCTTCAGCTGCCTTTTCTAGAAGCAATCTCTCAGTTACACACTAAAGTATGGCTAATAAAAAGAAAAATTAATCTTTCACAAGGTCACCTTTCAGCCATTTGGTGTGCTGAATCTCCTATGTGGGCATGAAACCAAATCCTGATTGATTGAGGATCTTAATATTACCCACTTTGTCCAGTATAAAGATGGCTGTGCTCAGTTTGGTGGAGAAAAACTAAGTCATAGTCTGGATTTCTGTGTTCAGCTAGTGAGGCTAACCACATTTATCCCTAACCTAAATGGCAAATAGCTTTTTTGCCCGAGAGGACGTAGTAATTTTTCTTTCTTTCACTAACAAACCAACCTGGCTAATCTCGACTTTGCACTTGCACAGTAAAACACTTGTTTTACTTCTGTCACCTTGAAACTATTTTTAGACTTAAGCATGTTAGATATAAAAACATAATTTGCTTTGATCAGCTAAGGTGATAACATTTGTGTAGACACCAATGGCAGGGTTGCTTGTAGATCAATCACTAAGACCAATAAGTGTTTCTGCAACTTAGCCTTGTGCTGTGAGGTGAAACTTTGTTCTGTTATCTGGCTGGCTTGGAACAGGATTATACAAATGGCTGGTGATACAGAGGTTTTAAATTTCTGAAACTGGACAGAGGAGGAATTTTAAGTATTTGGATTTGTAGTTCTGATTCATACACACCTGCTCAGAAGACTCCAAATTCTTATAGATACCCCTTCCTCTTTTTTAACTCTCCCATTTTTCTTGCTTTCCCCACATTTTTCTCCTTCTGTGGCTGATTCCTTGAGAGCCCTGATTCAAGGGGTTTACTCAGACTATGTTGAGCAGAGTAAGCATAGTACAAAAGAGTCTTTTTTTTTTTTCAGATTTATTTCATTGCCATCACTTTCTGCAAGAAAGGACAGCAAGAGAGCTCAGGCAAAAGGACCAGCACTCAGGCAGAACATGTTAGTTTGTATTTGTACTACAAAACTTACATAACTCCAGCTGAAATACAAACTTCCTTTTAGACACTGGAATCAGAAAGTAGGAACGAAGAGAGTAGCTCAAATTAGCATGATCATTTACTTGCTAGTCAATTAAGCAATAAAAGAATTTCCCAGCTCCTTGTTTACCCTATGCTTAATAAAGTGTGAGATAACGAATTAGAACAAATTGCTTATTAACAGGCAACAGCTTTGTCAAGGGGATGTGTTGTCATGAACTACCAGAATGAGGTATAGATGTCTATAAAAATGTCATGTCCAAGTTGAAGCCAGAGCTTAGAGATTAGCTTATAATCACTTTTTTGTACTGTACAGTGAATAGTTTTTACAAGTAAATGACATGCCATTCAGTTCTGCTGTAATTAAGGGATGCTAATGAGACATGCCAGGCAGTGCTCTGATGGGCCATTATACCAATTTGTAAAATGACGTATGGCAGGCAGCAGAATGAATGCAGGGTAGACATACAGACCACCAGCAAGAGCTCAGGAGTCTGGGAAATCCTGAACTGGTACAAATACATGAATAAGCAATTGAATTCTGGTATCAATTGGTATGCTGATAGAGACGGAAAAAAGTGACTCGGCAAAGGCTTTGTGTGGTGTTGCACACAAAAATATTTCTGCTCTCCTGTCAAGATGGCTGATTTAGCCAGAAATGAATTTGTAAGGAGCAACAGGCCTACTCTGAAGTGTTTTAGCACTGCCAGAGAATCACTTAAAAGCCATTTGATTCAGCTGTAATTGCTTGTTGTTGGTTTTTATGCATATAACATAACATAACATTTTTTTCTGCCTGTACCATGAACCAGGAAACATTTTTTATAACATAACATTTTTTTCTGCCTGTAGCTGTTATTATTTCATTGGTAGGTCCTGGTTGGTTCTTGTCTTTCTGCCCTATTCCTATGCATCAGTTGCATTCGTACACAGAGCTGGTCTGATGGTGTCTCTCTAAAATTTCCTCTTACTTCTTTGCTACAATGAGTTTCTCTCTGATCCAGGTCTCCATGGAATATAATTGCAGAATGCCTTTTCTCTCATTTTCCCAAGGCCATAGGTTTCTGACTTAGTTCTTTGAACAGTGCCTGTACAGAGTCAAGCCAAGAGAGCCATTCTTGAGCCTAAACAATCAGAGCCTTAAGAAGGCTCTGATTTTGACCAGAGCCTTCTTGGCATTAAAAAGTGCTGGCAAACCATGTTCTCTATTGATAGAAGAAGAAGCAGGGAAAGAGAGAAATTAAATCACCAAAAATTTATTTCATACTTTCACAAAATTTTATTTCCAATCCTCCTCTAAATCTTTTCAGGCCAGGAAAGAGGAAATGATCAATAATTTTAAATTATATTTTGTTTTGAATGATGAATCACTAATCTATTTAGTTGATTAACATTTTATTAAATGAAGGAGATATTTGTAATTTTTACTTTGCTTGGGAAAAAATAAATCCAGGACAGGTGCTTCATGGAGCACAAACTCCTTTGCCTGCAGCTGATGTTTATATGCAGATCTCCAGCTTGTTACTGAAAAGTGGAGTAACTGCAGCAGGGCTGTCTTCTCTGGCTGCAGGCTCGCTGGTACTTGGCAAGAAAATCCCTTATTTAGGCAAGGCATCCTGAAATGGCAGAAGCGAATGTAGCAGGATCATAGTGAAAGGAGGGGAGAGGGTGTTCCCTTGATATTGAGTAAGTGACTCTTTCTTTAGTCTCAGCCACGAAGGCAGCACTTCCCATGCCCAGTAGTGACAATCATGAGAGTTGTGTGGAGCCAAAATAAACGCGCTCAGTGTCACCATTGTGCCTGGTACTCAGCACCATGGGAAATTGTGGTCAAGCTCCAGTTTTATAGAGGGAGGGACTGTAAGCCTGTAGGTATTTTTGCAGTAGATCTATGCCAATATAGAAGTCCATTTGTTTTCCATTCTGAAAGTGTTACATCTGTCAACAACTTTTGTCCCAAAGTTTCTGAGCCTGTTTAAGCTTGAGTCCCCTCACACTTGCTGAAGACATTTGTTTAGCACATGCTGTTGGGATGAAAAGCCACATGAAATGAAGACCAAGCTTCAGTCTGACCTACACTGCAGTCAGAGGGAGTTTTCCAACAGCGTTCTATAATTCGCCCCTATTTTGCTATGCAGGAAAACCTGGATATATCCACATTGGGTGCATTGTACCTGATTCCAAACTAAAAACATCCTTTGCAAAGTTCATTTTATACTGTTAGCTGTCTTCTTTTAGAAGTTAGTTGATCCCTTGCCTTACTGATTTCAGCACTAACTTTCCTTGCCATTGCTAGAAACCAGATGATACCTCAACACCTGGAAACTGTTTCTGTAAATCACGTGGGAATTTCAGGCAAATTCAGAAGCAGAATTTGCCAGGAGCTGTAATTCACAGACCCACAAACCCATTAATGACACGGAAAAATTACAGTCTGACAGAGGAAAATGATTCAAACATAAAATAGCAGATGTTTCCTTAAACACATCAGAGCGCTGATGTTACTGGAAGAAACACAATAATAGCATGGTAGTAGGTTTTATTATTAGAAGACATACTTGGCTGTTGTAGCCCTTAAAATCATGCTTAATATATTTTTAAATTCTGTTTCTTGCATTTACCATTCACAATTACAATGTGATACAATTATTTTTGGATATCCTCAATACTTGAATACCTTTAATCATTTTTCAAGTGTAAATCATCAGGGTGGTCCATGTATCATATAGCCTCTCTTCTGCAGGATATTTAACTCAAAGGGCTTCAAAGCCTCACATTTGGAGTTTTCCCTTTGCCTTTCATATCAACAGGAACACTGTGAGTACTGTCTATTTAGGCTCTGTGTGTCTATTGTATTGTATTGTGAACACAGTAGTTTTAAAGTGGTTTTTAAATAAGGTAAAGACTCTTTAATGCAAGAACCCTCTATCTTCATTAACACCTCTCTTCAGCTCCTGAAATAGCAGGGGGTGGAAATTTCCAAGGAGAATACAGAGAGCTAGGATGTGCCCTTGATTCAAAAGAAATGGTGATTTTTTCATCCCTAGCCTTTCTAGGCTACCTTTAAGATTTTAACTTCTGACTGTTTCAGTAGGGTCCAGGGTGGAAAATACTGTAAAAAGGGTAAAGTTTTGTTACAGATCTTTGGGAAGCAGAAGCAGATGGCAATTGGGACTCACTGTATGCTGTGTTTAGAGGGGTCACTGTCTTTCCCAGTTGCTGATGTTACCAAAGAAACACTTGTGAAATACTGATGCAGTCAAGACTTCCTGTGCTGGACATGGCCTATTTTTGCTGCTCTCGGTGTGTTTGGCTTGTTAGTGGAGCTGTAATTCCTTCTTTCAGGAGGGAGGTTAACAATCTAAGGGAGTGGTTTGTAACTGTGGTGTTTTTTTTATCAGCCTGCACAATTATTCTGTCAAGTTAGTTCACAGTTCAAACAGTTCCTTCATGTTGATTTTGCCCAGATGGGATGTAGTCAGGATGCAGGCTCATCATGTGATCCTATTAATTCTCAGGAGCCGGGTGGTTATGCAGATGTCAATCTTGAGCATGTGATTTTTCCTCTTTTGGTACTAGTCTTTGTCCCTTTGCTGAGTGGTATCACATGTCTGAAGATCTGTGGAGATAAAACCAGTGATGCTTGTCTTGAGGGCACCAGGATGTAGTGGAGGCACAAGGACAGAATATATCCTTTTTACTCAGTCCCCTCTTTGCCAGTCCAAGACCAGGGCCAGGTTTCCTCATAACAGCTTTTCATTGGAGTTCCACACTGCCCAAATCCAAGGCTGCATTCTCCTAGGACAGGGTAATTTGCTTCTCCAGGGTCACCCTGACAAAAACCACTGAGCAGTCCAGAGCGCTAACATGTGTAGCATCCTTTTCCAAGACTGTATTAAGTGAGGGAGAAAAGGTGCTTTGTGAACAGTATGTAGCTTTGTGAGGTGCTAATGTCATTCTAGTAAAATTTAGGCACTCTATTACTCACAACAATTATTATTTTTGTTGGGCTTTTTAAAAAAAATGAAAGGTGTGTGTTTTGTGATACTGGCTACATAATCAAATGCAGAGTTTTAGACATCTGCATTATCACTTTTAAAACTGAAGTAAGCTGAGGAATAGCTTTAAAAGTATAGCTATCCCTTACTACCAGAAAGAGGAAAGAGAAAATCCTGAGGTCTGTCTGAGATGGAGTTCTTATCAGCCTGAATGGTGATATAGAAAGGTGGACAAAGGATTAATGGAATTAAAGTGTACCAAAATCTAATAGTTTAGGCTTTTCTTAAAGGTAGAAATCCAGTGTCTGGTTGTACAATTAGACTGTGATACTTAAGCATTATAAAATATATTCTAGTTTGAATGAGGGTATTTTCCAAGTACTAGATTGTAAGACTTTAAGTATTCTAAATTTTTTACTGTAATTGCTCTTCTGCACAGGCTGAACTCTGAGGGCATTATCTTACTATTTAGTATAGAAGAGTTTGTTGCATTGCCCGGTGGGCTTGCAGTCAGCATATATGCCAAAATAAGAGAAGGAATAGCACAAACATTACCTAGACAAATCAGTATGGCCAAGGTCTACAGGAATTCTGGAGAAATCAAATATGGAAAGGATTTGTACAGGGTCTTGCTGGGTGTGACAGATTAGTAGAGAGACGACTCTTGGTCGGGTGTGAGAATTATGACACTGATTATGCAGATCATTATAGGTTTATTACTTGTACAGTATCTAAATATTGCCCGTGCAGTATCTAATACAAGCAGGTCTAGAGGATTATAATATAAGCAGGTTTGGCAAAAAATGTACAGATTTACAGTCTTTGGCCTTGCAGAATACACAAACAAAGCACCTAAGGAACTACTTCAGGATTTTATCTCTGTATGTGATCAGATCTCAGAACTTCTACTCACCCATCCAAAACTGAGTGTTCTGCATCTTCAGGCTGGATGTACCCTGCAGACATCCCTGTCAAGAGAAGTATCCACCACAAGCTGCCTGCAACCTCAGGAGACCAGTTTGTCCAGTTCTCCCGCTGTGCAGTAGCACTTTACAACCTTTTGTAGATGTGTACCAAAGTCAATCATCACACCTCCTCTATTTCTGGAATGTATTAATTATGCAACTGCCCAGTTAGTTCCTTCTGCAATTCCCACCTGATGTTCTTAGGATGAGTCAGACGGCCCATCAGAGACAACAAGGCTTTGTGTGTGTGTAGGACAAACAAAAAGACCGGATTGTTTGTTGCTGTCACACTGGGATGGAGCTGTATCAGTGAAGCTGTGCTTTGCATTTGTGACAAAAACACTCTTGATAATACACCATTATTTTGGCCGCTGCTGAGCAGTGCTATCACAGGACCCAGATTTTCTTTCCAAACCACTCCTGCAAAGGCCAGTAGGCTGGGGATAGGCAAGAGGTGTGAGGGGACACTGCTGGGCCAGCTGACCCCAGCTGACCAAAGGGAGGTCCTATACCATATGATGTCAAGCTCTGCAGTAAAAGTTGGGGAAAAGGAGGAAGAAAGGAAGACATTTGTGGTTGTTGATTGCTATGGTGCTAGTTTTCCCAAATAATCATTGTGGATGCCGGGACCCACCTTTCCTGTAGTAGTCTGAACATCTGGCAGCCAATGGGAAGTGGTGAATTAATTATTTTTGCTTTGCCTGTGTGCAACACTTTTGCTTTTCTTATTAAAATGTAATTATCTTGATCCATTAGTCTTCTAACCTTCCTGATATTTTCTTCATATACCACAGCAGGGGTGTAGGGCAAATGTCAGGCTGGATTTTTGGTTGCTAGTCAGGCCCAACCCGTCACGGAGCAGCAAAGTTGAATTTTAAGAAGCTACTGATTTTAGAAATTATGTTTTAAGGCACCTTACTAAAACTAATATTAACAGATCTGATTTTTTAAAGATGACCTGTTTGGTGGTCCTTGAAAATCAGATCCCTCTTAAAATCCTGCAAGTACTAATGAGTATATAAAGCCACTTCCACTAGCCGCTAAAATTATTTGTGCACATGGATAATTAAATAGCAGTGTGTACCACAAAACAAGGAGAACATGATAGCAAGATGAGCAAGTTTGGAAGCCTATAAGTTACAAAGCTAAAGGCAAGACTATTGCTGGTGACTGCCTTTATATAATGTATTTGTGCTCCACTCTCTGAGTGTGAGCAGAAATACATTCTACAAAACACAATGTAATTTTTCACAGCTTTTGCAGACACGTCTCTTCTGGAGTATGTGTAATAGTTACAGTGATCTACTTCAGCACAGCTACACAGAACAAGTTTTTGCTGTCTTGAGATGCAATTAAACACTTGTGGCACATAGTGAAGATTCTGTTTATCAGTACATTATTTAAAAGTTTCAAAATTTGGTTGCTGTGCAATTAGTGTAACGAAGTGCAAATTGGAGTGCAGCATAATTATGACTCTTTTTATTGTGGAGGCAATTAACACTGGATGGGAAAGGTGCTAATTACTGTAGCTGCTTGAAACCTACCACTTAGTTTTTCACCTTTGATAAGTTTAGAGAAGAAAGCAGACTTCTTGGGGAGTTTGGTTACCTGGGTTCAGTTAACTTCAGTAGTGTGGGCAGTTTTGTAGCAAATTTATCCTTGATACCTCTTTACTCACTGCTGTTCCAACTCCAGGAGTAGACTTCTTTTTTCACTGCTGACTTTGTAAGAAGCATTTTTTTGGCCAGACTTGGATCACTTTTTATTACATGTCCAGAAAGAAACAAAGACAATTAAGAGAAATAAGAAAAGGATTCAGTTATTTTTTCTTTTACATTTATACATTCACTTGAAGTTGCTGAGAAGGAAATGATTGGATTATTGCACTGGGTTTGGCTGGGATAGAGTTAATTTTCTTCGCAGTAGCAGGTATGGGGACATGTTTTGAATGTATGTTGCAACAGTCTGGTAACTCAGGGACATTTTCATTATTGCTGAGCAGCACTTGCATGGTGTCAAGGCCTTTTTTGCTTCTCCTGCTGCCTTGCCAGCAAGGAGGATGGTGGTGGGGGGGTTGAAAGACTTGACAGTGGACTCCACCAGGAAAGCTGACCTAACTGACCAAAGGGATGTGGTGAATGACCTTGGGAAGTGGTGATTGAATTCCTCGCTCTGCTTTGCATGTGGATGTATTTTGCTTTCCCTTCTAAACTCTTGTTATCTCAACCCATGAGTTTTCTCTCTTTTACTCTCTTAGTTCTCTCCCCTGTCCTACTGGGGGGCAAGCAGCTGTGCGGTTCTTAGTTGTCAGCTGGGGTTAAACCCCCAAAATGGAATAATCTAAAATGAAGACGAACAAGAAGATCTCTATTACCTCTTCAACATCAGTAAAGCAAGTAACCACTTAAGAGAATATCTGATTGTACAAGTCTATACTGCAATAACAGCAGCCACATATACCCAAGGATATCAAACCTTACCTAAAACTTCAATGTGCTTTTGAGTAACTTTCCATGACTGTTTTCCAAGGCAACTTCCAGTAACTTCTGCTGTGGTGACCTTTAATAATAGCGAAGAAACACAGAGAGGCAAAAGGAGTGAATTTCTGGACAAGACTTCGCTCGGACCTGAAGGTCACAGCAACCTCTTCAGTCCAATATTTCACTTCCATCTCTTTGAATCTGTTCTTTGAAGCTTACAGTTTCCTAATCTTTGGTCAAAATGCCCTTGAAGAGAAAAAAGACATATTAGAAAGCAAATTGGTTTGAACTACTTGTGGCCAAATTTGCCATTATTGCTTTAAAGATTGAGCAGAATGCTCCTGCGAAAAGCTGAAGGATGGAATTTTCACTGAAGCTGTGTCTTGTTGATGTTCTGAGACCTCCATTGCTTTCTCTGAAATCAGTCAGTATTTCTGTGTGTTGCTGTGCTTTCTCTCCCATTAACAGCTGAACTAGACGCGCTACTAATTCACAACTTAAAGCAGATGTATTAAGAGGTATGTCTATCTTCAATTGCTCAGAAAATTTTGTCTTAAAATTTTCAATTTTTTTTTACTGGATTTTAATAGTAAAACCCAGTGCAACTTTTGTGGTTTTGAAAGGTAACAAATTACTTCAATCTTGTATACTTAAACTTTTCTCCTGATTGAAAGCAAATGGTAGAATTTAATCTCATAGGAAACCTAGAATTTGCAAAATACTATTAGTTCATTGATACTATTACTAAGAAACCAGCCCACTCATCTTATGGATCAAGCAGAAGACACTGGCTTCCCAAAAGCTAATTGAAACAGAAATAATTAATAAAATAACATTTTAACTCGGACTAATGAAACAAATCTGGGACAGTGGAATGTATTACTGTGGATTCCTTTAACTTACCCCTGACAGAGAAAGGTAAGCAACATTTTAGTTATTTAGTGTACCACCTGGGGTTTCCCGCCTTCTGCTCCAGTTGCACTGTCTGACCGTTTTCTCCAGCCCCCTGTGATAATTGGTCCCCAACGCGTGTGTCTGCTCTGGCCTAGATACAATACTTTACCTCTTATCACCTTACGTAAGGTGCATAAATTGAAAAAAAAAAAGAAAAAAATTGCTAGAACAGCAATCGGACCCTAGTGAAACGCCATTGTCATTAACTGCAGAACTTTGACTTTCAAAATCAGTGGTAATGTTTGTTTGTCTGTTTCTGATTTCCAACCCCCTCCCCCAGATGGACACCTGTACTTGCTGGAGGTGTAGCTGGACTGCTCTGTACATTTACAGACAGAATGACAGATGTTATACACAGAACCATTTCCACCTGCCCAAGTACAACCAGGCATGCTAGGGGAAACTCTCCTGGCAAAGATGTCACATCTCTAGTTGATATTTCAGTACTAAAATAGATGATGGAAGCTGAAATGGAATTTGATCTTCCCGTCATGATTGTGCGCATTCCTAACCTTCAAGGCTTGGGAATATTATTTACATCTTGGTGTTCCAGCTCTGCCAGCAATGCTCACTTGGTGAGTGCTGCCCTGTGTCCTGGTGTTAGAAACGGGATTACAGTCCTGGTACTAAAAGTGATTTCAGCATTTATTATAAAAAAAAATGGCCTAAAGCAAGGGGGCCTGCGGGCAGAGCGGGAGTGTTCCTGTCGAGGATGCTGCAGTGCTGGCGCTGGGTTTTCTTGAGCAGCAATGTCCCTGATGTTCCAGGTGGAGAGGCACAGATTCACTGGGTCAGATGCCCCCTTTTATCCTGTTTTAGTCACTTTGGATTGGTTTCTGTTTGGATCCTTCATTTGCATGGAGGTTGAAGGCTCTTGATTGGCCCATTACAGTTCTGTCCAGGCTGGCTCATTTGGCTTGGGTGGTGGTGCACTTTACTGAGGTGTATTATGGTATGTTGAGTACTGTATTTCTTATAACTACCCTTTTACCATAACCAAACTAACAGTACATGCTTAACAATTATCAACTACTTTACAACAGATTCTAACCTCTTTTTGACAGTGGGAGAGGAAGGGAAGCTACTAGAGCTGGTGTTTTAACCTTTGTGCCCCATCTGACACACTTTCTATCATGGTTACACTGAGATTTGGATTGTAGGTAGAATAAATATAGCTTTAGCTGCATTTTAGCCCTGTAAGCATGGCCTTGAGCAGTAAAGGAGATGCCTACATCTCATTGAAAAGCCTTGGGGCCCAAGGTCTCACTCAGGCCAGTGGTGCCTGAGTGCCCTTGGAGTCAGGGGCTTCAACTCCAAGCCTCCCACTTTCTAAGGAATAGGAATTGTTCATCCAAGAGACCGCTGTAGGAGATGCTATTTGTTGAGTCTACACCAAAGTGAGCTCTCTGGATAGGGAAGAGGATCAAACAAGTGTAAGTCATGATCTCTTAATAGCAGCCAGTCATTAGGACCCTCCTCTGAGACAGCAGAATCTGGTATTATGGGCCTTCTTCCCTGAGCAATGTGTTTTATCAGCACTGGATTCGCAACAGCGACAAACGCAGAGCGCTCAACTCTTCTTCCTCTTAAATAAGTAAATGCATGGTCTTTCAAGCAGCTAAATGCTGTGATTTGTTCTGGGTCAGGAGAGGAGGAGCACAGGCATCATTGTCATCCTTCTGTTGGGCATGGTCACCTCACTGCCCTCATCTACTAATTGGCTCCCTCAGCTAATCTGAGTGAGTTCTCCCCCTGCAATGCATCTGTATTGCTGCTAACAGATGTAGTTTGTTGGCGAACACATCAAGTAAGGTCAATTGTATTTATTTTATGTGTTTGTGAGAAGCATTTAAGGTAGCAGAGTGGTTTTGGTGTCTAAGGCTATGGTTTAGCAAAGATTTCCTTTGGTGGATTTAGCCTTTAAGTCAATACTTAATGACCCAAACATATGTCCTGAATCTCAAAAGCAGTAGTTATTCTGCTGTTAATGAAATTGTATTCTGAAATGTCTTTTGGGAAAAAAAAATCAAAGTTTTCTTAGGTCAGCTTCAAGAAAGCCAAAATCAAAAGTTAAGTATAAAATAAAAATGGGCTGGCAGAATAGAAAAAAAAAATGGTCAGGGCTAAAAGATAAAGATGCAATGTATTTTAGTGTTATTGGCTGTGTGTAATGTACACATATTCACAAAGAAAAAGCCTTATTAACACAATTGCAAGTAGTTGGCACATTAGCCTGCAACATTAAAATTGGCAAGAATCTCAGCTGGAAAGGATGTAGGAGATGCAGCATGAATTTGCAGTAAAGATAATGTTCTGATCCTCTGTTAGCCATCATCTGGCTGTGATGCAAAGCTCTGATGCAACACAGGCTCATTCAGCTGGTTCAAATTTCTTGAAACAATTTTGATAGCTTAACTTGATAGTGTCATGCTTTAGGGCAGCGCTTATTGCCTGTCCACCCCGTTCTGTGCCAGGTCAGACACTGATCATCCACTGTAGGGCATAAACTCTACATTGGGCTAAATCCAGCACTAACGATCAGGATAAAAAAATATATCTATTCCACAGAAACAGGAGTCCTGAACTTCCTCTCACAGTATCCTCTGACTTGTAGAGGTTATTGCTTCTCAAGCAATTCCCATGGCCTCCTTGTTATTCTCTGGCACTTCAGGAACCTGCTGTGATAATCTCAAAATTAATTAGAGACTGTTCTTGCATCTAGTTACTGACAAATTTACTACCATTTAAAGGACTAATGAAGATGAAGAGGTGGAAATTTCATTAGTTGATTAAATTCTCTCTCTTATAAATGCTGTAATATTAAACTTTCATTTGCCTTTGTATTTTAATTAATTGTATTTTTTATAACTGAGAAGCACTGCAATTTTTTCCTAGTCTTGCTTAGTCTGCTGAAAATAGAATTTTGTAACCCTGAAAAAGAAAGCTGTTTACTTGTGTTACTGTTCTGTTTTCTCATGGCTATAAATCACTATGTCAGTAGCAGTTAATTTTAACTCAGCATCAAAAACATCAGTTTATTGCAAACCTCAAATTAGCCAAACATGCTCAAAGAGATAATTGATTTTCTCTAGTTTTTTCTCACTGTGCCTTAAGACAAAGCTCCAACTGTCCTACTGCTAAGTCTGAATTCGTGTTGTATTGGGAAGTATACTTTGTGTTTCCTGTTTGTCAGAAATGGTGGTATCATTGAACTTGATAATGTTGGTCCTGCAGGTCAATATTAATTCTGTTTGTAAAATTGAGAAGCATACTGACCAAGTTTCTTTCTCATTGCTTGAAATGAGGCTCCTTTTGTTTCATCTTTTGAATAAGAGCCTGTGAAGTTGCTCTCCCTGCAATTTTTTTTTCTGGAAAAAAATTCAGGCCTTTCTGTTGTAAATATATTTGCATATATATAAATTTAGTACACAGCTATTTCTTTCACTGAACCTTTTTTTCTCCCTGGAGGGGCTAATTCTTAGCTACAAATTTGTGCATCTATAAGTATTCAGAATTTAATTGTTCCCTGCTGGCTTTAAGGAAATTTTCTGTATGAGTTGATCATTGACAGACCAGGATATATCAACAAAAGTATACTTGGTTTTAGGAATCAGAGCCATTTTCTGTAGCTGTATGTGACATTAATGGAGTTATGCTAACAAGTGCAATCCTTGCTGTTTAAATCTCAGTTACAACGTTGCTGGTGGGTTTATATGTCCAGAGGAGAGTACGAGGAATACAGACAATCTTCAGAGCTAATGGGTCATGTTGTTTTGCTGGTACCAAACTGCTTGTCAATCAATGTGTCTTACATGGGCATGTGGAACAGAAGCTCCTGTCATGTTCTGGTGAAGGATCTACACAATTGTATCTTCCCTCTCAGCTCCCCATGGTATTTCTTGAAGAATGCTGGAGTTTTCTGTCAGCTCTGGAGACCATGAAGTCTGGTAACTCAAGTACAGATTCACAGGATCAAAAAAATGATTTTTCCTCAAGATTAAAGCTTAATTTTTTGCCCAGAAGTTTGAGGGGTTTATCTTTCATCCCTCAAATGGAAATATTTCAACCGCTGCTTTCAATTAGCCATTGAATTTGATGTGCATGGTAGGTATTCAATGTCTTTAATAAGCACTTTTCCAAAGATGCAGGTATTCACCACTTTGAAGGCTGTGGTGTTTAGCCAGCATGGACCTCTACCCTATAATTAATGAGGAGCTCAACAATAAAAGTAATGAAAGTTGTAGATGCCAAGCATTATTTTTTTCTTTTTATTTATCAGCCACTGGAGATGGAATGAAGAAATATAATTTAGTTGAGTAACCATTGCATAGTCCATCTTAGCTCTTGCAGAAATTGATTTCCCAACTGATCCAATAGCAGATTTCTTGGAGACAGATCTGCCATCCCTCTTAGCTGAATGATTAAGCCATGCACAGTCTCAGGGTTAAATTTCATCAGGACCAGAGCTTGCTTGTCCTCTCTCTGAAATAATTTAATGTTTCTTGTGTTGTGATTTGTTTCTTTGTTTGTTTGGGTGGGGAGAAAGAAAGGAAAGGGGTTTTTGTTCATGTTTCAAAACAAGCTCAAAGGAAATGATTGTATGATCTTCTTTTGTAACTAGGCAATTTGTAAACCCAGGAAAGCCAGGAAGGTGCATCATAGCAGCAGCCTCGCCAAATCAGCATCACAAGTTTTCTCAGGTTCTGCTTCACTTTTAATAATGGATTAGACACCAAGTACATCAGGATGCACGTTTCCTGCTTTTGTGAGGGATTAATGATGCTTGAAATTTTAAATGCCAGGAATCTGGGAGGACCATGAGAGTGACTTGATTTTTGTATGCCAGCAAACAGCTTACCATTGAGGACAATGTTTTAATATAAACTGATTTAAATTCTCAATAGTACAACTGCATGCACTGCTTACTGCAGTATAGAAGATATTCTGGGTCCAGATTTGATACTGAACTGCTTTCCTTTCTGCAAGTCTCTTTGCTTCTGGCTAACATAACTTAACCTTTTTAATTTTGGCAGCTTTCATTTTAGCCATAGCAATATTCCACCCTTTCACTCCTTAGCAGGTGAATATTAGAAGGAAAATAATTCCAACTTCTGAAATAATATTGCTTATTATTTTCTGTTAGGATACAGTGATTAAAAAAAAATCCTGACATAACAAGATACTGCAAGATACTGTTTATTGCAAGCATTTATTGCCATAAAGATTAGAAAACATAGTGTTGTAAGGGACTGACTCAAAAAGATTTGAGTTCTGAGATAAATGGCTGTTATTTAATTATTCTTTTTGCACTTAGACACCTCATTAAATAGGAAGTAGCTGCATTTTTTGCCAACCTGAACAGAGAGTGAGGAAAGAGATGTATATATATATAAGTACAGAGATGTAGCACTGAACACTACTAAAGAGACAAATGTTGATATTGTTGCCTGGGTGTCCTTGAAAATTGCCTGTGTAGCACATGGATCCATGCTTAGTTACCATGTGCATCGAACCAGAGACATTTGCACTTGCCTTGATAGGAGCAGCATGCACATATTACTGCATCCACAGTTTTCTGCGTGTAGCAATGTCTCTGTGAGATGGAGAATTAAGGATAATTCTCACTGTGCATCAAATTGAGGTTTTTCTTCAGCTGCTTTGTTACATTTCCATGCTCATGCTGTGCTAAAATGCCAACACCTGACTAGGGAGATAGCACAGGACAAAGAGACACTGAGTTCTCAAGGCTCTCTACTCAAAGCAAGCCAGGATGGGGAGTGCAGTGCTCCCAGGGGAGGGTTCATGCTGTGCTCCTCTGCTTATCTGGAGGAAAGGAAGATGGAAGTGAGCAGCTTTTCAAGGGATCTCTTTAGACCAGTACTTTATAAAAAAATCAGAAATCAGAATTTTGTCATTCACTCCAAGGAATTCTTGCTGCTTTACACTCAAAGTAGATTTGAGCATATACTTTGTACTAAAATAAAGTGGGGAAGGATGATTTAAGCACTGTGCACTGTGTTTGGAAGGTTTGCTCTTTGCTAGTAGGACCCTGCATTTACCTCTGTTGTATTTCAGACTGTTGTTCTCTGCTCATCTCTCCAATCTACTGAGGCCCTTTAAAGGGCTTTAAACTACTCAACCAGTCCTTCCAGAAAGAAGTATCAAATCAGCACCTGCTGGTTCGTTTTTTTCTTTATCCCAGCCTGTTCGTATACTATGGAATCATCTCTCTTTTCTGTCAGAAAGTTTCTACAGTCTCCTGCTGGTTATTTGTGCCTTGTGGAGACTGCAGCTGGCCCTTCTGATTCACCACATCTGTACTGCTGACCCATCCTCTAACACAAGGCTAGGGGGTGATTCATTGCTCCATTTAGTGGCACATGAAAATGATGGTTACTAAACCTCTTATTACTCTTTTACAGTTTGGGAGGCTGGTTACAACATCATCCATTTTAGGTTATTAGGATAAATCTTTCTTAAATGCCTTTTGTACCATACTACATCTTTCTCAGCTTTGTACTCTAATGCAAGAAGCACCACTGATAGTCTCTGGCCACTCTCAGTTAGTACCTATCTCAAACCATTTTGAAGGACTCAGCTGAAGGGGTTGATGGCCAAAAGTGCTAGTGCAGTCATACTAAGTATGGCTGATCCTACCCTTAACAGGGCACAGATTGCTTTATATTTTGATGCCATTTTTCAGACTTCCTTTTCTTTCTGAAAAAAATACAAAAGATCAGATGCTGACTTGAAGATTAGGGACATGAGGTAAAAGAAAGTATTCACTATGCCACTGCTTACTGCAAAGCCTAACTTTTAGGCTTTCAGACATCCCCTGGGCAGACAAGGGGACTGAAATACTGACAGTCTGTCATCCCTTCATCCAGCTTTTTTATTCCAGGACAGGGAGTAATAATGCCTTTTTTTTTTTTTTTAATCTCAATGAATTGGCTGTCATTACTAAAGGCTAACTGACTGTAAGGCTGAGGAGCTAACAGTGGGGACCTTGATGGGGCTCAGACAAGGCTACTCAGTACATGGGCCAGGACAAATAGTTTTCTCAGTCTGAGAAATTGAAGAACATTTGTTATGTGATTTGAATGCAGAGAAGGCCATGATCTTCCCTTTTGGCACACGCACAGGTTATCTCTTAGAGCAGTCTGGAAGGATCCCCTGTGACTTTGAAATATTCTGCTGATGACAACATAGACAAGAATTAGACAGAAGAGGGATTTCATAAATAGGCCAAGAGCACCAATCCTAGTTATGTTATGTGAAACAAAGGTATTTTCAACAAATAGATAAAAAGAGCTGCAGAAGGATACCGGAATTGAATTTCTTACATGTGTTAGTGCTAGACAAGTTTGGTAAATTGTTATTAACACCACCAACACTCTTCTCTGATCCTGTTAGGATTAGCATAGATTAATACCAGAATGCATCTGAGTGTAGCTGATTCGTCTACAGAAACTTGTTTGGGAACATGTCCCTCCATTGGCCTCAGTATCCATTTATTGATAAAATCAGTATCTTGCTGTCATTCAGGTGGCAATTCCCTGCTGGTTTTGACATGATGTGACTTGCCCTATGTGTCAGTGTAGTTCCAGTGGATGTGCAGGGCAAAGGGGATTTCTGGCTGGGATTGTTGGTGCTGCTGATGGCAAACAGGGCCCGGCTGTTTCTGCCGGCGGCGTTGTCATGGCTCCCAGTCTGGTTGCTGGCAAAGCCTGAGAGACAAATATGTATCTGGAGTGGCTTCTGCTCTCTCTCAACCACTTCACAGCTGAAAAGAATGACATGGGACTGAGATAGGCCCTGGCTTCTCTTTTTCTGTCAGAATCCTGTTTTACTTCTTTCCTCTGTTCACTGATGTCTTTCTGTAGCACTTTCAATCTCTTTTCCTAGAACCCAAAGAAATTTCTTGGTTGAGGGAGCTGAACACTGAGACCATGAACACCTGAAAGACAAGCCTATTCATTCAGGAGTCCTGCAGCTGGGAAGCTGTTCTTTGATTCTTCCCCAGAGAATCCAAAGATCTGCTCCCATACCCCTTTAATTCAAATCTTTATAACTCACTTGCCTGCCTCCACTCACTGCTGTTTGGGTGTCCTTTCAGTTACCTGCTTGTCAAGCTATAGCACTAAAGAGCTGCTTACTGCAGCAATATAATAATAGAAATCTTTTTTGGAGGGTGGGGGTGGAGAAGGGAAGTATTTTTTTTATTTCATCCTCTAACATAAGAAAAAATGCGCCTGTACCACTACCCAGTTTCCAGGCAGGCAATTTTTCTGCAAGTTTTGTAAATAAGGGATTTTTTTTTTTGTTGTTGTAGCATAGGCAATTGTACCAAGGTTTACACCTGCAGTGTCTGGCTTGTGGAACAAGAATCCAAATGCTGATTCATAATTTATATGTAAGAAACTTGGCATTGCTCTAAGAAATAGCAGCCAAACCAGCCAGTCTGATGAGTAATTCATTTCCTGCAATTGGCTGGTTTGCTGAGCCCTACCAGGTACACTGAAAACTTTTGTAAAGCAGTTAAGCTGGCCTGCAAAGAGCTTTGTTAAACTGAACATACAGAGCAATTTGTAAATGGAATGAATTGAACCTAACAAGAGAAAATGTGATATACAACAACAAAAAGCAAGTTAGATACTGCAAGAGAAGTAATTGGAAAGGGAAAGAGCACAATGTCTGCACAGCTCTTGCTAGATATAAAAGCACAGGAACAAGTAAAATTTACTGTTAGGTATCTGACTTCCGGGATTTGCAATGGGAAAATCAAAAGCTATGGAAAAGATAACCAAAGTTAACTAAGGTAAGTTAACTTTGCTGAAAACATGTTACCAAAACCATGTTTTACGTGAAAGAACAGAAAGAGGACTGCAGCTGATCTTTCTCTATTCTTTTCTTTTGGTCATAGCAAAGAACTAAGAGCTCAGAACTGGCACACAGGTGAGATAGAGCAGGCAGTGTGTATGTTCAGCAGATTGCATGATCCACTCAGATTTAACAGCTGCACTTGACCATAGTTTGTGACCTCTAGTTTGAGATAATTTAAATTATCTCTAAGAGATAGGCAACGTTCATCTCTTGACTATAACGCTATAATGCTAAAAGAGCCATTTTACTCAAAATGATAAAAAATGCTTTTCACTCTCACCCTTTGTGTAGGGACTATTTGTACATAAAAATATTTCATATAATGGCCCAGGTGTTTCTGCATCCCTAGAGTGAAGGGTTAAAGCGAAGCCAGCAGTGACAATAGAGAAACCTACTGTGGAGTTCATTAATTAGAAATAGGGATTTGTCTACTTGTCAATGATAAACCTTAGCTGAACAATGAAAACACAAAAGTGGCACAGGAAAATTAGGATTTGTTGGTGGTGATACTTTAAGAAAAATGCTGTAGGTTAAAAAGAAGCAATTGGATCTGTTACACACCATGAAAAAACCCTAACCCATTGATTTTTGGAAAAGTGGTGATTTGGAGAAGCAGAGACTTCCTGTGTAAAGTTAACTTCAAATCCTGCATGGTGTCTGACTGTCTGGTTAGCAGCTAAGGAGAAGGGCATTTGGCAGTGTCAGGAAGGTGTGTGCTTTACATTCCCCAGCCTGCACCTGGAAGCAGAGACCATTTGTTAAAGACTTGAACTGAATTTGCCACCTTTTGGGCAAGGCCCAGAAGGAGCATTGGCTGCCTGACTGCTAGACCCACAGAGGAACTTCAGCCTCTGGAATACTGAGCACTGAGTTTAACAGCTCTTGGGCCCCTGGGGGAATTCACATCCATCTTGGGGAGCCCAGGCTCCTGGCATGATACACTGCTCCATCCATTTCTGCGCTGAAATCTCTATTCTAGCAAGGGGCACAGAACACAGCTGTTTATTTGTTCAATTGTTTTAACACAAATTATTTAAATATATTTTCTATTAGTGGCATGGTGGGTTTGACTGTATGTTCTCTAAGTTTTATAACAGTGGGGTTCTTATTTCTGAAAAAGTCCCAGCAAAGCTGAATATGAGAAAAAAATGCTTACCGCAGTAATAAACCTCCCACTTCAATAATAGTCTTTTCTCCTCTTTTGAAGTACTATTGTAGGATGAACTTATTGTCAGTGTACTAGGAACAACAAAGAAAACAAAGGAAAGGAGCATGTCTGGTCCATTTTCCCCCTTTAATATTATAGAGAGCTCATAATGAATTTCAGATCAGAATCCCTGTTCCGTTAGAAAGAGAGAGGAAGGCCACTAGATGGTGGTAAAAACCCAAGCCTTTGCTATGAGATCTGTGGAAAGAGAAGTCCAGAGGGGCAAAGAAGGGGAGGAGGAGCCACAGTTTGAGTACTGAAGTCATTATTGCTTGGAGTCTATAAAAAGGCAGTTGCACAGTAAGTAATTTATACGTGGTCAGCTTTGACTCTATGGATTTACTAATTCCTTTCCCTCTATATTTTTTCATCTTTTGCCACCAAGGAGTCCCCAGCCCCAGATGTCAGGGGGGCTGAAACCTCGGCTCTCTGAAGGAAACATTGCAGACGAGGAAAAGCAGCTGAAGGAGCAGCTCTGGTAAATAGGTACAGTAAATTCCTGATTGCAAATAAAAAGTGGCTTTTTGAAACTGAAAATTGCTTAGCATGATATGCTTTGAATTTGTATTTGCAACAAGTCACTGACAACCCGCTCTAAATATTCCCTTTATTAAAAATGTGATGACTTACAACTTTCCCTAAATATTGTCATTACCAGAAAACCATTGAATAAAATATTCTGGATTTGGAAGAGAAAACTCCTTTTACAATAGAAAGCTACTCACACCAATTCTGTAACCTTAGTGTGTCCTGAAATGTATGGATTTGCCTTGGTTAGGTGTTTAATGCCATGCTTTTAAATGAGCATGTTAACACTGCACAGATAAGCTGTTTATAATATAGTTCATGCCAAATTAAATGTACAAAGGTCAGGAAAACATTTAAACCTTTTACTGAAAATGTTCAATCCTTTATTGTGTCAATAATAGAAACTTCTCTATATTGCATTCAAGCGAGTGGTTTCTGCTGGATGTAATGCTACATCCTCCTGCATTTCTGGGGTCTGAGAGCTGGGACTGGGAAAACTGGTTTTTGTTTGCTTTTCAGCAGAATTTCTAGGACATTCTGGGGCAGTACACCAGGGAACCAGATAGAATAAACAAAACTATGAATGAAGAATGCAGGAATCTTTTCATCAGTTTGTGATTTTAATTTCCCAGTAAGGATAGGTAGAAAATCTCTGAGCCAACAAAAGTTTAATTTAGAATCAGGGAAGGAATGTGGTATGGAAGAGGTGGGACATGTACAAGCCAAATTAAATAGAAATGCCTGGTATTTATGTTGTCAACTTCTGCCTGTAATCTTCATGCTGTATTTTTTTTTAGGCAGGATCTTCTGTCTTTTGGAAAATGCATTTACCACACTCCTTGGCAAGCCCTTCAGAAGGAACAGAATGTGTTAACTCCCAGAGATGAACACATCCTCTCAATTCAATGTTTCTGAACTAAACCTGAGTGCCTTCGGTAGCAACTTTACTGTGCCTACTGCGAAGAGCAAGTCATCGCCATGTGAGCAAGTGGTCATCTCAGCTGAGGTGTTCCTAACTCTGGGCATTGTAAGCCTCCTTGAAAACATACTAGTTATATGTGCAATAGTTAAGAACAAGAACTTGCACTCACCCATGTATTTTTTTGTTTGCAGTTTAGCAGTGGCTGACATGCTGGTTAGTGTGTCTAATGCTTGGGAGACCATAACCATATACTTAATAAACAATAGACACATCATCATGGAAGATGCCTTTGTCCGTCATATAGACAATGTCTTTGATTCCATGATCTGCATATCTGTGGTGGCTTCCATGTGCAGTTTGCTGGCTATAGCAGTAGACAGATATATCACTATCTTCTATGCCCTGCGTTATCACAACATCATGACAGTGAAAAGATCGGGGCTCATTATTGCATGCATCTGGACCTTTTGCACAGGCTGTGGTATTATCTTCATTCTTTATTATGAATCAACTTACGTGGTCATTTGTCTCATCACTATGTTTTTTACCATGTTGTTCCTCATGGTCTCACTGTACATCCACATGTTCCTCCTGGCTCGTACTCACGTAAAGAAAATTGCTGCTTTGCCTGGGTACAACTCTGTCCGTCAAAGAACCAGCATGAAAGGAGCCATCACTCTGACTATGCTTCTTGGCATCTTCATTGTTTGCTGGGCTCCATTCTTCCTTCATCTCATCCTGATGATCTCCTGCCCTCAAAACCTCTACTGTGTTTGCTTCATGTCTCACTTCAACATGTACCTCATTCTCATTATGTGCAACTCGGTGATCGACCCCTTGATCTACGCCTTTCGTAGCCAGGAAATGAGGAAGACCTTCAAAGAGATAATTTGTTGCTATAGCCTGAGAATGCTCTGTGGGTTATCAAACAAGTATTAAGATAACAAAACCAAACCAGGGAAGAGACTGGAAAGGCAACATCTTCCTGCATCCTGTAAATCTGGTGAAATGCCTGCAGAACATTTTCTCCATTCAGCTGTCATGATTCCCACAGCAATCAGAAACCCTTTTTAAACATGTGATTTTACATTTCCCTCCACACACCTCTCTCATGCTGGTTGTTGGAGCTACTCAGTGCATCTGTATTATTGGGATAAAGGATATTTTGAATCTCATTTACTCTATTGAAGATTGGAATTTATAAGAGGATTATACAGGGAAAACCTTATTTTTATTTCTGCTAAATGCAATGAATGAGTTCTGCCATGTGAACGAACCCACCAGCCTCTCAATTTGTGTTTCTTTTGGTGTTATTTGTCTCTCTAGATATAAAAAAATAATAAAAATTTATCTCTCTAGATAAAAACAAGCATGGCTTATTTTGATGCCCATAACTAACATGGAAGTTTTTTGCTATTTCCTTCTGAAGATATAAAATGAGAGGAGTAGTTCCAATTATCAAGCTCCACATACCTTGGTCAGCATTTATGATCAATATACATGCACATATCAGCAGTCTTGTATTCCAGTCATGACTGTTACTGTCAATAAAATTTGTATTGTGTAAGATGCCAATGTTTCCACGAGATTTTCCAGGCTGGATACAGCACTTTGTCATATATGACTATATATGTTCAAATCACTGTGAAGCAAGATGTACCACAAGGGGATTTTAAGGCTGAATATGAAGACTGAGCTGATTCTAGTTTGTCTGTTTTCTTCATTTGCCAGGGCTAGGGAAGCAAAGGGAACACAGCCTGTAGATATTCGTGTAATATTTTGTGGAGATGGAAAGATTGAGAGGCTGCCTTTCTATACACATTAGAAAAGCCTTTTGGATGTGAAGAGCTTGTGTAACTGTAGATAGCATCTTTCAAGATGGGAGAGACAAAACAAGTTTGATAATCAAAAGGCACAGCAGGCAATGGCAAAAAAGGATTTCAAAACATCAGGTATATGTAGCTATAACAGAGTCCTGACTTTTGTCCCCAAACAATTTTCCTCTTAGTTGAGAGGATCCTAAGCTGAAACCCTCATGCCTTTTGTGCGAATAGTTTGCATGTAGTCATGTTTTCATAAACCTGCTGTTCTGCAACAGCTGTGTAATGTGCAAAATACTGGGCTTACAAAAGAGGGAGGAACTTTGGTATTTCTTGATGACCATGAATGGTGCATATCTTTTAAGTTATGGAAAGATTCCAAGTGGTGTTAAACTACTGACTAGGTAGCTGAATATATCTTGAAAAAATTAACTCTTACTTCTGAAATCTGGAAGAATAATGCTTGTTATACTTGGTTTATACTTGCTGTAAAACTCTTGTTAATCAGTAGACAGTTTATGATTTATTCCATGAGTGTTAGGTTATACTTTCAAGGTGAAATTTCTGATTGGGTTTTAGGAAATTTATTTGCCATGAGGGTGGTCCAATGTGTGAACAGGTGCTCCATGGTTGTGCAAAATCCACCTTAGAGATATTTAGAACTTGACATGGCCCTGAAAAATCTGCACTAAGTTGAAAGCTGACTAACTTTGAAGTTGGCCCTGCTTTGAATCACCAGGAGCAGATTACCTCCACAGGTGTCTTCCAACCCAAATTATTCCGTGATTCTATGACACAGTTTGCGTATTATGATAAAATTATATTTTTGCCCTTCTAATTTTATCTCTTGTATAAGAAAAATTGGAAAGTATTCCCCTGTACACACTTAGAGCCTACTCTATGTCTTCATTTGCTTAGGAGGTTTCTGACAGAAATAAGGTGCACCTTTAGCACCAGAGTTATACATTTTGTCTGCTTAAAATTTACTATTCCTCCAGCTCACATATATTTCCCTCTGACATGAGTGGTAATGTTATTCTCAGTGGAGATCTCTTATTATGGTGACTGATATACTGGTTATCAGTGCACTAGGGGCTAGAGTCTTCCTTCAGCTATATCTGAAAATGGGATTTCAGAGAATGCTGGAGGTTAGTAGTGAGAATCTTACCTTGTTTCAGCCCGTCTCTTAATCCTACCCATAAATAGCCTCTAAATGTTGGCTCTTGCAACTATGAATGTAAATGACAAAAGGAAACAGTTCCACTGCATAGTGAAAGGCACCAGCTGATGTAAATAAATCATTAAATCTTCACTGGGTATTCAAAATAAGACAGTTTTGTACATAACTGTAAATCAACTGAGGGGAAACAAAAACTGTAATAGCTTTAGGTATTTTCTTGAACTGTATATTACTCTTTTTTGTTTTGTTTGAAGTGTGTTTGATGTATAAACACAGACATATGAAGAAACTATTAAACTGGATTGGTGGAAACTCCCACATTTCTGGTTATTCATTTTAATATTTCTGCTACATTATTCACAGAGGGAATATAGCATTACAGACTTTCACATCTCATTTAAACAGATGCCTTCTTAAGAAACATTCTGAATGAGAGTTACAGACTCATACAGTGTATTTACATTCATACCTATGTTCCCCTGGGTGTCAACACCACATCTTCATTATAAGCTTTACAGGTGGGGAGCTGAAACAACTTAAAAGTGAAATGAAAGTATTTTCAAAACAGCCTAGAATATTTCCTGCAAAACAGGTTGTTTACACTCTAGTAATGAATATAAAATACATATCTCTGGGAGACCATGACAAGCTTTAACATGTTTCTTTCTCCAGTTCAGCTGCAGAATAAAAGGAACATTTAGCAGAGCCAGTCACTTCTGTCAGAGCCTGGAAAACACTAAGTGTTGTGATCAACTGGGACGACCCAGCATTGTGTAAGCAGGAAATTTGCCGTCACAGGACAACCGTGGAAAATTAGTTGCTATACTGTCATTGCACCATGACCCTGCAGTTAATGACACTACTCTTCCTTATCCAGCCAGACATTTACGGTTTAGCTTTAGTCACTGCAAAAAGAAAGCTCAAATCACGCTATTTCTGCCCCAAAGCACCAAAGCTAATTTTTAGTGCTCACTGTTGCTTTGATGACAGAACATTTCACTGCGTCTAACTCACGTGCCACGATTTAAAAGTTCTTAATAAGCAAGTATTCTGATCTCCCTCCTGTCACAGGTGGGATCAACTTCTATAAAGTCATCTACATTTAAAGCAGATTAGTATCAGGGGGAATATTAAAAGAAAAAATCTGAATACTTTCTCCATGCCAAGGCCACGATAAGGTTCTAGGAAGTACTACTTTCCCAAAGAGCCTTAGCGTCTCCTGTAACATAAAATGGTTATAATTGCACGGAGCAACAAAATTGCCTCTTTGGGGAAGAAGTTGGTCCTGGGCTTCAGGATCCTGCTCCCCAAATGGGCACAAATCTGTCACAAAAAGCTCTAATTATTGAGTAACAGCACCACTGAGTCTGGGCTAGGAGGGATGATTTTTTTCAAATCTACAATCTACAGGTGTAGATTCCCTTTGTGGAACCAGTGACCAGCAGTCCAATAACATAGTGTGGAACCCTTTTGAGAGTGGGTTGCACATTCATTCCCACCTCTTAGGCTTATCCCCTCAGAAAATCTTCTCAGAGTGTCTCTCTGGAGATTGGAGTTGCATTTTTTGTGGATCAAATAAGCGCAAAATAAGTGCAGAAAGCATAGGACTTTCCTACACACACAAACTTTAGGAAAGCAGAAAAGGTTTAAAATCTTTGGGAAAACAGCTCCCTCACACAGTCTGCTCTCTGAAATCTTCTGGGACTCTGTTTTACTCCAAAGTCTTGTTGTGGATTCTCCTGCCTATTTTTCAATAAATGCTTCCTCTGTTGCTCATCAGCTTCTTGCACAGAAGACCAACTCGTGGTGACCACTGCTGCATTCAGGAATTGCAAAGAATGGTCCCAGTCTTCAGATGTGCTGGTTTTCAAGTACAGTGCCCTTCCTGTTGGGCAGGTGAAGAGGATTTGGGAACATGGATGGGGAAATGGGGATCCTCACATGGGGGACAGAAAGTCATGAAGTGTATGTGTACACCTAAATACATGTTTACACCAATTTTTACTTCCAAATATAAAATACAAGCACAGATGACATCAACAGATGAAATGTATCTGAAAACATATAGTTCCTTTTCCTCTAACCTTTCTGCTTTTTGTTATTTGTTACACTGCTTTCCAATCTGTGGTGTGTTTTTCATGTATTTCCTCTCCCTGTGAACAAATCAGCAACAGTCAAAATCTGAAGTAGAAGAAAAAAACCTCAAGTACTTTTTACATCTTGAGGTTTTGTAAATTATAGTGGATTAGTGTGACAGAACAGAGTTCCCCTCACACCAGTTAAACTAAAGATCTGGGAAATTTGTCAGATTCTTATGGTTTAAGCATTATTCCCGCAACAGTTTCTTTTTGAGCAGCTTGCCTAAAAAAGCCCTAAGAATGCATGACTAGCTGTGCTGAGCAAGGAGCGAAGCGTTTTCATCAAAACAAAGGGCAACTCTTTAGGGACATTATGTAAAGTCTGGACTTGTGTCTAGCAATCCTCTGGAATGCCAGCAGAGCTCCCAGGAAGCTGTGGTTTAGGGACTTCTCGGGCAGGAAGTTATATTTTCAGATTTGTGACCAATAGCTCTAAATGAATGGGTGTTACACAAATTTACCTAATCACTCTTGGATCTCTCTATTTTAATCTGCAACATCACAAGTTAGATATATTGAGTGGAAAAATGATTTTTTTCTCTTATAAAACATCTACTTGTAAGTTTTCTTCAATGCCCTACAGTCCTTATGTTGCAAAGAAAAGAAGTAATTAGTCCCCATTCATTTCCCTTGTGACATTCATTATCCTACTCCCCTATATTCTTCTATAAATTTTATCTTTGCCAGCTAAGAACCCTGACCCATTTAATCTCTACTGGTATCTTCATACATTGTTGTTATTATGTTGTTTTCCTAGACCTATTATATTGTTTTGGGCTCAGAGGGGACCAGATAAGCATATGATAATCCAGATCTAGATGGAAACTACATTTCCACAGTGCCAGATGCTGCTGCCTCTTTTGTTGTCTCTGCAGTATGTAACAATATACTTTCATTTCGTACAACACACTCTATAATTTGGAAAATTTCAAGATCTCTAAAATGCTCATGGGAACAAATGATGTCTGTCCTCTAAATAAGCTTTCATTTTTGATGGTAAGGACGTGCAAAACTTACGTCAAAAACACATTGCTTAGGGATGTTTCTGGACCAAGTACATGCCTTGGCCGTGTCCTATATCTGTAGCAGAACTCATCTGCTGGACATAGCCTTCATTTCCCTACCACTGATGGAATGGAAGCCTGGCCACAGAGACTGGAAGGGCCTTGTGTCCCAGCTGTGCTCTGCCTGGCTGAGGATCAGGGATCTCAAGTTCAGACACACACTTCTCCTGGAGGCTCATAATTTCCTTGAGAAGGATGGTAAGCATGTAATTTGCACAGCTACCCCCCTTCCTTTCAATTAGGCTGGTTTTACATCTGATTAAAGCACTATGAGAAATGGAAGGATCAGCTTTGTATGCTGGCTCCAGATGATTTTCAAAGGCATCACATGAACTTTTTTGATGCTCTGTTGCATAAATGCCTTAATTAACAGTGACAAAACAAAAACCCACAACAAAATGGGATTAATTTTTCTCTTTAGTTTGCCAGTTTTTTAACAGGACACAATTGGTTTTGGCAGGCAATAAGTAAAGTTGCCCATGAAATAGCTTTTTCATTGTTATTTTTCAAGAAAATATTGTGCCTACTTCACCTACCCTGAAAATATGACCATAATAGTAACTATCATCCTTGTATAATACCTTTTCTTTGCTCTGAACTTCTTTCTTATAAGCTTTGCATGGTTTTTGAGTCAGAATGCAAGTCCCTGAAATTCTACATCCCCACAGTTCATATTGCTGGGATAGCCTTACATAGACCTTACTATTATTTCTGCTTCAGAGGTTCCTTGTGTTTTTTAAAGTCAGGGGAATCTGTCCAGGATATTCTTCCATTCAAAGAATAGTAGGAAAGATTCCTCTGCTGTCACCATCATATTTTCTGAAAAATCCTCTTTGCCCAGGTTTCTTCTCCTGGGAAGCTGAGAAGCCTTAGAGAAGAATGAAAACAATAGTTATCTGATTGCTTCTCCTGTGTTTTGCTGCTTTGGAATGTGGTTTGGAGATTGTTTATCCAACAGGTCGTTGTTTGATTGGTTTCCTGTGAATTGTTTTGAGTTAATGACCAATCACTGTCCAGCTGCGTTGGGACTCGAAGCAGTCACAAGTTTTTCATTATCATTATTTGTAACCTTCTGTCTGAATCCTTTCTCTATTCTTTAATATAGTTTTAGTATAGCATCTCTTTAATATAAGTACATAAAATAATAAATTAGCCTTCTAAGAACATGGAGTCAGATTCATCAATTCCTCCTTCGTCCTGGAAACCCAGAAAACATCACACTCTGCTTTAACCTTGTTATAAATATATAGCAACATCATGATTAGTAGTGCCGACATTGACCTAAGCTCAGAGACGTCACTTTGATTTTTTAAGATTTTCTAACCTTCTGATGTTTACACTCTTGTAGCAAACTTTCTCACACACTTTCTGTAAATAACTTGTTTTGCATTCTTTTATAGAGGAAGAGAAACTTGATAGACTGTTGGTTTGTCCAGTGTCATTGGAGAGGTGGCACTTTCACCCTCCAATCCACTGTCACTTTTAAAAAAGTATAAATGTTAGAGTCAGAAAATAAATTTCCCTTTTCTTCACCTTAAGAGCAGCGGTGTGTGTGCTCGTGTTATTTTGTGTCCTATAGCGACACAGAGATACTTCACTGAAACTAAAAGCAGCTCTTTCACAAAAGCTTTTCCCAGAGAACATAAAGAGCCCTGGCTATAAAAAGCAGATGGCATTCCTGCTCTCTTCTCACATAGTGGTAGATAAGTGGTGGAGCTTGGGCAAGCAAGAATTTCAAGTCTGTGTTAAGTTCATCCCTGACTCTTAACAAAAGATGGAGATAAATAGCTGTGCCCTACTGTGAGGACTAGGCTGCGTTAAAAAGCGTCCTGGTACACATACTTGTGCCAAATTCAGTTTTAGAGGAGTAGAGTCAGTGAGTTGCTGGAAACATGGCTGAAAGCCTGTGTGCAAGACCCTTACCAGGTATGACTGAATCCCATTCCACTGAAGTATCTTGCAAGACATCTTCTTCCCACAGAGCCATATTGTAGGAATTCAGGATATGGTAACTCTCAAGCTCGTTCTCCTTCAGAAAGGAAAACAACAAAATTTTAAGCATCAGTGGAAAATCAGTGTGTCCAGGAAGAAATTTATTTCTTATGTTTGTCAGACCAAGAACACATCTTGGTGGGTCCCCAAGATCCAGTGCTGTGGCTGGGGGTCTCTGCAAAGTCATGTCATATGGAAACTGCTTGAGTCACTTGGAAAAGGTAAGTTAAGCCTTCAACTTCTCTTGGTTTAAAGTGCTCTGCTTGGTACTTGGTATAGTTTGGAAAGCAGGTGCTTGAATAGTCCTCCTTTCAAATGGCAAAGAAAAAGAGATTAATCACTTGAATTTCAATTCAAGTTCCAATAAGAGTTCATGTCCCTGCATAAAGCGCATAAAAATGAAGAGATAGGAGGTAAATCGTGAATGAAATCCAAGTTTTTACTCTCACAGTGAAACTGCTAAATATTCAGGTTTTCACACTGAAAAGGGACATTGGTGAGGCCACCTCTGAATCTGGAGGTGGATTTTTGAAGGAAAGCCCCGTGAAGAAAAAGATGGTATTTGTTGTGTAGTCTGATGGTTTAGTGACACTCTGGAAAGTTGAATGGTCCCATTGGTGAAATAAGAGGAAAAACATATATTTTATTAATTTTGACCGAAGTAATTTTTAAGATGGTGTCTGTAGTTTGTGGGTTCTTGGTGTTCCTGCTGTCCAAAGCAGAGGTGCTCAGCTTCCAGAAAACTGGAAGGCGCAAGAATTTTAGGTATAAGTGACAGGCAAATTTACACTCCCAGCTCCTCATGCAGCTCCTTGGTTTTTCCTGGTGCTCCAGTCAGGTGCAATTAATAATTGCAGTTAGCCGTGGCATTTCAAGAAATACACTCTTATTTAGAGTGGGGAATATTGAAAATATGTCCAGCTTAATTGGATGGAAAGGGAAGAGAGAGGAAAGCCACCCTAGAGCTACCTTCTGTGAGCCAGTCTGGCATGCAGACAAGCGGGGGATCAAAGGCCTCTTGCACAATGTAATGAGTAAATAGATGACAAACACAACATTATCTTTGGTGGACCTTTAGAGGAGAAGGCAGGCAATACGACAAACACTGTGTGTATTTCAGATGACCTTTTGTTGAAAATGTCAGTTAGAAGACTGTACTGAATTTTTAAAGAGGGTAATAAATAACTGGACTGAATAATGAAAGGTTTAATTCTCAGTGAAGAACCAAAGTGAGGATGCACGGAGGCTGGACACCCAGCACTACACATACTTTAAAACTTAGCTGAATTAATAACAGCCGGTGTAGTGCCAGAATTTTTGGTGCTGGGTAAAAACAAAAACATCTAATGACAATGACTAGGGCTAACAATAATGAAGGAAATCTGTGGTGTACTAGCAGAGTTGATAAAGAAGGTTCCCTGTGGAGGCTGCCGCAAGACCTGGTCCTAAGACCACTGCCTGCAGCAGTGCCCCTCATGTATACTCCAGCCCTGGATGGGGATGTCCATGTGGTCCTGGAAGTCATGCATTTTGGAAGAGATATACTAAGCCTTCTCTATAAATAAATAGGAAGGTATCTAAACATCTTCAATTTGATTTTTGTTGTGTTTTGTTTTGCAGTTCATTTTTCAATGATATTTTTGATCTTTCCTCTTGATTGGGTAAAACAAGTTCTGATCAGAGCTAATTAGGCAGATATTTAGAATACTGTAGCATCTGCCTTCTGAGAGTCTCAAAGTGTTTTTCAAACACTAATGAAAAAAAAATGAAATCTCAAACAATGGCTGCAAGATTGCTTGCAGAAGCATAGCATTGTCCCAAGAGTGCAGGCATGGGGGTAAAGATGAGGTATTTTTGAAAGTAGAGCTCTAAAATACTGATTTCATACCTTTGTGGTTAAGTAACACTTCTCTTTTTTCTTCTTCTAGTTTCTCAGTTATGGCTGGTTGTCTGTGAATGAAATCTTTGCAACATGCCTGAAATGTCCTTGCAATGTGAAAACCTCTGAAGCAGCATCTATGATCACTGCTGTTTGAATAAACAAATAAATACATTGCTAAAACACAGGTTAAGGAACAGAGAGTAGGACACTGTGACATTCAGAAGGTGAAAGTGTCTGGAGGCTTTTTTGAACAGAGAGCATTTTGCACACAAGTAATCTCTCTTTCTAATGCATCCTTAGTCCTCTGAAATGCTTGTGCTGAGTAGGATTGTCCTTTGAAACAAACCAAATACATCCCACTTTCTTTATTAATTACTTTAAACAGTCACAGCTGATAGCATTTCAAGGCTTAAGGGTGTCATATTCATTGCTACTCTTAGCAATTGTCTCAGCTGTTAGGTAAGGTCAGGCTTTATTAGACGGCCGTTCCTTTTTCTAATAAGCCAGGCCACAGGGGAAGGACACCTTAAAAGTTGTACTTGAGGGGTTCCTGCATTTTCCTGTGGAGGTTTTAATTTAAATGTACTTTCAACATAATATCTGCTTTCATTTAAAATACATTTCAGACAGGGAAATTTTAGTAAGGCAGAGACAGGATAGCACACAGATAGCAAAGAATCTCTATCCTGAAGTGATCAACATAGTTCAACTTGACAAACTACTGCTTCTTAACTTAATAATTCCTACCAGATACTGTAATTTGAACATTTACATCCGTCTTCTTTTGGTTTTGGCCTGCAGTGTGGGGCTGAGTAGCTCCAGAAGGAGGCATGCTCAGACTGTATTTCAAGGACTTTAAAAGGACGATGGTAGTCTTGAAACATTATTTGTAGTGCAAATGCCTTGGCAAAACCACAAACAAGGCAAAGACAGACATTCGTGTCAAATTCTCCCCGCTGTTCCCTGGGAGAATTTGAAAATTCTCTGTAAAAAGTCGAGTTAGAATATGAAATGCTGTTTCTTACCTTTGAAATGGAAAAATAGATGGAAATTAGACAGAGATTTGTTAATGACATCAACAGTTTTAAGCTAATATTTTGCTACAACCTGAGTTATTTACAAAATCAGTGAAAGCGACTTTTATTCTACAGAAATCATTATTCTTCTATAAGGTAGGATTCACTTAAAAATCTTTTCTACTTCTTTCCTAAGGCATATTTGACTCCTAATTTGTTGGGGGCATTAGGGCTGTTGCTGCTTAGCTTTCTGTGACCCTCTACCAGCGTTCCTCTGCTTGTGGTGCAGATGAAGCAGCTGTAATCCCAGATTCACAGGATGCTCTGAGTTGGAAGGGGCCCACAAGGATCATTGAGTGCAGCTCTTCAGTAAATGGGGGTCAAACCCACAACCTTGGTGTTATTAGCACCATGCTCTAAAGAACTCAACTAATCTCAAGGTAATTTTTTTTTCAGTTTTACTCTTTCACCAATCTATTGATCCAGACTAGTAATATTATAGGTTAACTGAGAACCTGTTCCTTAAGTAACCATGGACTTTGATAGCAGCTCGTAATAAGCACTGCTTGTACCTCCTGCAGCAACATATTCTGCACTGCAGAAACAGACTAGATTTTAAATGGATTCTTCCTATGGGAAAGAGACAATCAGTGGTGAATGAAAACAAGCGAAGTTTTTTGAAATACCTGTTTTTCTAAGGCTGCTGTCCTTGATTACTCACCTTTTGCATAAGCACTTGATCTAAAATCCCCTTAGTCTATCTGCAATTAGACGATTTGAAGGCATTTTTTCAGTTTGCAGGTTTTCCTTTGAAAAGATCTGTAGCTGACTGGCACCCGCTGTTCATTAGCTTTATGGTAGCATTCTTGATTTAGTCTCTAGTTCAAGCAAATTCAAGCAGAAAAAAAAAAGAGAACAGGCTGTTCTTCACAACTGCAAACTGTATTTCTGAAATCTGCAGGACTGCATATTTGATGACTTGGTGGCAGGGAAACCACTCCAGAAATCCTGCTGCCCAACATCCCAGCAGAACAAAGGAAAATATGGCACATGGACTGACTTGAGGGTCCCAGGTGATTTAGCCACCTATAATTTGGTGTTGTCTTTGGGTGTAACAGCTGTGTGCTGACAGTGCCAGCGATGTTCCCACAGCCTTGGCACCAGGTTGCCTAGAGCTTCTTTACAGATCTCTGCATTGTGGCCCAACGCAAGAGGTAGATGGACCCTGAGTAAATTGCTTAGCTGGATCATTGTGTTCATGTTCTGTACTTGACAAATTCAAGTGCCTGAAGATATGACATGACTCATCACACAATTTGTTTTTGCAAAAGGTCATTAATCTCTGTCCCTTCTCCATACAGTGTGCATACTTCATATTGGAGCTACAATAAAGCAAGAAAACACCTGTAAAAGGCTACGTAAGCACTATCAACGAAGTAATTTTTTTCCACAGACATTTGAAAATGTAACTTTTCATGTCTGGTGCCATTATTGCATCAAAATAAAAAATTGAGAGACTATGAAAAGAACCTGCTGAAGCTACATTGTTAATAGTGAGGAATTAATTCACCAATCACCTTGGTGCAGAAATCACAGGATGAGATTTTTATGGTCTTTATTTTGAAAGTCAAGATGGTGAATTGTTTTAATCCATTCTGGTCTTAAAATTTTGAAATAAGTTTAATGAAAATTTAGCAGATATTCAGGTCTCTTTCCCAATAAAGAATGTGAACAGTGATAAGTCTCTTCTTCTTAAGGTGTAAATAAATACAGTCCAAAGGAAATCTTCCTACATTTATAAATGTAAAGGTTCATGACAAAAGCTTTCATGAGTTCAGGTTAAGACCAGAGCATAAGAAATGGATGAAATTTAACACTAAGATTGAGTCAGAAATCACATTTGTACAAGTGACCAGCCTGAACTGTGAAACAGCATTGTATAAAATTCTGCTTGAACTAAGAAACACTGGTGGAATAAATTAATTTATTAAACTCCCCACCAAAACAGAAAGAAGAATTCAGTTCATGGAATAATATATGCTAAAATTAATTTATCCAGATCTAGCAGTGACATGACCCATTTTATTAATAATTTAGTTTCCTGTAATTGTTTAATCTTATTTGAATCAACCATGATTAGCCTTATTTAATCTTATTTTGCATTGATTGTTGTCACTATCCCTTTAATCATCCATAGCTTTGGCTATTTGTGTACTTTGTTTCTAAAATTTTTAATATAGGTAGCAAGGAATTACAAAAGTTGGAAGAGGCAAAATGCAAGGGAATAATAAAAATCACCCTTAAATGCATATCTGCTAATGTTCCTGTTTAAATTGCCACAAGTGAAGGGAGGAGCTGTCATTTCAAACAACAGTTCAACCATGATGAATGCCAGTTTAAATAAAATTGTAAAAAATATATGAAAGAATATTTCCTGAATGAGATGCAGGAATTCCTTTGGGATAAATTTAGAAATAAGCATTTTACTATGGGTTCTAGAGCAGTTCTGGAGTTTGCAAGTGTATATTTAAAATTTAACTTGGTTTGAGCACAAATTCCTGTTTAAATCTAACCTGTGTGATGTCTGGCTATCATTTTAGTAGCCCCATAATCTAGTGGCTTAAAAATTATTTTCAAACAGATGCCTTTATTGCTACTGCTTGCACATTGCAAATTTCTCTTTATTTAGATTTTCTTCTTCTTCACTGGATCCACTCAAAATTTGTTTGTGGTCCACATAAAATGCATTTGGGATCTCCCAGTCCATACAGTTTTGCCAGATTCTCTCTTTGCAGACCAGGGATTGCAGGCCATTATGAGTTACCAGCTCCTTGACTTTGTGGCTTTGGCATAGGGAGAAGCAGTGAGGGGTGGTGAGATACAAAGATTTGAGTGAGATACTATTTAATTAAGAAGTTGATTGGAAAATGTGTAAATAAGCATCATGAGTCCTTATGCAGCAGGCAGGGTATTTAGAAGGAAGACACACATTTCAGGTGTTCTCTGATGGTGCATTTTTGTTTTCTTCTACACAAGAGGAAAGACGGAGAGTTTTAGAGGACATGATTAATTGCCAGTTATATGAATGGTATTATGCTGATCTTCATTTTTCATACACAATTATATAATCTATGATAACCTATAATTAAGTGACAAAAAAAAGGTAGTCATTACTGGGACTCTGGAGATATTCTTCCCTTGAATGACTGTTTCTTTAAAATTCTTACTATAGTCTTGAATTGTTCCGATTAAAGTTTTTAAAATCTTAATGGACTTAGAAGAAAATGAATGCATGAATGAAAAAAACCCATTATGCCTCAGTCTTTTTTCCTCAAACTAAACGTGAGTGAAAATGCAGTAAACACAGGGTAGGAATTTCCCAAAGACCGTCTCAGCAGTAGAATGTCATTAGACATAAAATATCTCTAAATACCCATTCTTAGTAGAACTCCAGAAAATATGGAGTACAATGGACTTTTTAAATGAATGGAGAGGTGAAGAGACAGACTATTTGGATCATGCTGAGGGGTGCTTCACATTGCACATCATTCTACTTAGTTCAACAATTTGTGGGCCAGTTGTATACGAGGCAGGATTTTTCTCCTTCTTTGTGACTTAAACTGAAAGTTGCAGCCTGGCTATAGGGGGAATAAAAGAACTTGCACAACTGCAAGAAGACAAAGGAAAAAAAAATTGAGTGAATTTTATTTCATTGCTCCAGTCATCTCATAGTCATGCATTTCCCTCAAGCAGGCAAGAAGGGAAATGGAAAGTGCTTCCCCTCTTTCTTAGTGTGAGACACAGTGGGAAGTAATTTTGCCCACTTACAACCAAGCAACAGCTCAAGAACACTTTATCCTCTTGCTCCTCTTTATCCATTCAGTGCCAAATGTCTAATTTGCCTTGGCCTGGAAACAGGACTTGCACTATACTAAATTTTTTTTCACCTCTGGTACTTAAGATGATCTTATTTTTGTAATCCAGGTTTGCTTTTGAAACCTGGATTAGAGTCAGTTGCAGTTGTTCCAAGAACAGTGTAGGCAGAATAGATTTGATAAAAAGAGAAAAACTCCCAACAAGTGCCTGCTGCTATTTCCTGACCTGCTCTGAAGAATTTTCCTCCCAGATTGCAATATTTGTCTGCAGCTGGATCATGGTGTATTTCTCACCGGAGCAGCATCATAGAATTACAGAATGGTACAGATTGGAAGAGATCTTTAAGACCACCTTCTTCCAGCCTCCTCCCTGACATGGGCAGGGATGCCTCTCACCAGCCCAGGTGGCTCAAAACCCTATACAACCTGGCCTTGTACACTTCCAGGGATGGGGCAGCCACAGCTTCTCTGGGCAACCTGTTCCAGTGCCTTATCATCCTCACAGTAAAGAATTTCTTCCTAATATCCAATCGAAACCCATCATCTTTCAGTTTAAAGCCTGTCCTGTCACTATATACCCTTTGTCCTGTCATTATATACTCTTGTAAAAAGTCCCTTTCCGTATTTTTTGATAAACACATTTCTAACGAGAAGCTGTATTTATCTCATAACAGTCACAGAAACATCTAAACCATAGCTGCCAAAAGAGAAAGACACTCTGGATCTCTTCTTCTTACGGACTTGAACTCCAGATTTTCCATTAGCAATTGGATTCTCCATAACCAATTGAATTTTCAATGGAGAGGTCAGACACAGAGGGTTGCATTTCCATGTTCAGGTATTTTCTTCTGTAATTATCAGGAGCAAAAATTTTCCATCCAATGACTATCTTATACCTTGAAAGTTATATATGTGAACCTTCTGAAGATACAGGAGGTTCTCTGTGTGTCTAAGACATCTCTTCTGTAGGAGCACAAGTGGTGCAAGTTCTGTTTCTCTGCAAATACTTTTGAAAGGATGCTTCTCTGAAGGAGTATCAACTTACGTTGTCTAATTCTTAGAAAAATCAATAATTTCAAGCCAGTTAAGATTTAATTTTTAAATTATGCTGAGACTTTTTTGCTCTAAAGGACTGGATTTAAAATATTTGTATTCATTCGAGCTTATAATTTTGCTATCTCCTTTTACATTAGTTGAAGTATGGCATCACTTGATATTTCACTGATTGTTGCTACAAAGCAGGGAGCTAGGAGACTTTTCTGGAGAGGTGGATTATGCAATAAAGATCAATATTTCTTTAAAGACTGGAAACAGGATGAAAATTTGAAACTTATTGTTTCTTTGGTATAGTTCTGCTCCAGTGAACAGCTAATACCTGTTAAATAACTCTGAAGAACATGTGACCGAGATAATTTCCTAAAAATGGCAACTTTGAAAAGGAATGTGGCTGTAGTGGAACATGCTTAGGCTTTAAGAATATCTACTATAAGAATATCTGCTAAGCTAGATTAGAGCTGTGGACTTCTACTAATGCATCCCAACCCAATTTGCAAAAAGACACTTTGTTCCAAGGTTGGCCATGTAGGTTGCCTGAACTGTATTAACATCAATTCTCTTAATGGTCACAGGAAAAGGATTGTACCATTTATTTCTGCTCTGTTCTGTAGGAGCATTCGACTGCCTTGCTCCAGAAACCACAGCATTTCCTTTTTGACAAGTGGGGCAGTACAGGTCCTTGATTGTTCCTAATGTCTCAGTTGAATGCAAGACACAGTACTGTGAGTGACACCAGGAATGTACATCCTGCTTCTCCACTTAATGAGCTTTTGTGCAAGTTTGCCTCAGCTAAGAGGTGGCGCTGTAAAGCAGAAGTGAGCAAGCAAATTCCATATAAACAGTAAAACATTTTTGTTCTCACCTGTCTATTTCATTCATGAGAAAGCATCCATTTGTAACAATAAATTTTTTGTATAAAGGAAGAATAAGTACAGAATAGAAACCTCCAAAAGCTTTAACTTCTCCTTCTCCAAAAAGAGGGTGAAACAATCTGATTTATAGCACTGCCTGGGTCTAATATAATTTAGTGCTGTATTTGGTAACTAGTATAGTAGTATTTCATAGTAGTAGAATATTTACTAAAATATATATGTGAAAAATCCATAAATGACTTAGAATTTGAAGTACCATCTTTAAAAGCAATATGGAAGACATAATTTGAATGGAAAGGTAATGGCCTATTTTCCCACATTTTCTCTCACTTCAAGGTAGCTTAAGTATTTTGTGACACTAAAGATCCTACTGGTGCTACTCTTATTTTCCCCTTTAAAGTTTACTGATAGCTTTTACAAAGCTTGTTTGTTTGCTTTTTTTTCTTAAGTGATCATACTTTCTACAGCAGAAGCAAATATAATTTCTTCACACTGAGGTACAGGTTTTGGTTGGATCAATTTTCTTCATAATGGCTTGTATGGTTCTATATTTTGGATTGGTGACCAAAACAGTGTTGATGGCAAACTGATGTTTTAGTTATTGCTGCTCAGTGCTTACACAGCAGCAAGGCCCCTTTTGAGCTCCTTATGCTGTGAAGAGGCTGCGAGTGCAAAAGAAGCTGTGAGGGGACACAGGTGGAACAGCTGCTGCCACCTGGCCAAAGGGGCATTGCATATCATACGCTGTCATGCTCAGTGATAAAAATATTCAAAGAAAGAAGGACAAAGAAGCAACATTCAGAGAAATGCTGTTTGTCTTCAAAAGCCACTGATGTGATAGGGTCCTGCTTTCCTGGGCATGGGAAGGCTGAACACCTGCCTGCCCATGGAGAGTGGTAATTGAATTCCTTGTTTTGCTTTGCCTGTGTGTCCAATATTCACTTTATCAGTTAAATTCTCTGTATCTCAACCCACAAGCTGTCATACATCTACCCTTCCATTCTCTGCCCCATACCAGTGCAGGGGAGTGAGTGAGTTGTGTGGGGCAGAGCTGCCACCTGCGGCTCACCCACAACAACTGCCTACTTAGAACAGAACAGCTCTGAACTCGTGTATATCCAGCAGAGATGAAAGAGTGTTTCACAGAAGCAAAAGCCTTGCCCTTCATCTTAGAAACCTGTGGTGCGTGAGCTGCAGATGTCACTATGGTCCTCTGAAGATTTTATTCCAAGCGAAACTCTGCGGAAGAATAATTTCCCTAAGGCAAATTATGATGCTGCAGGTCTAAATATTGCAGGGTAATGGGAGTAGTTCTCTGCAAAACTCTGCCAAGTTCTCTAGCTCTTTTTTTGTCTCTCTGAGACAAAAGAAGAGTTTCTGTTCCTCTCAAAGCCTTGGTTGTGCAGCTGGAGGTGAGGGATTATACAGGTGCAGGAATAAGTAGATAAAAAGCTGAATACAACTTCACTGAAACATGACTAAAATGGTGACAGAGGCATTTCACAGGTTGCAAGTGACCCGTGCTGTTTTGAAGACATGACACTGGAGTTCATTCTGACTTCACGTTCTTGCAAAAGCTGAAAGAAAAGGAGGAAATTTCCTTCGAGCAGTCTCGATCTGCTTGAGCAGTTCAAGTGAACTGAAAGCTCTGTGATGAAAGGTGAAGTTGTGAAAGATGACTCAAGAAGTTTAGGGACAGGTGGAGAAAGTAATGGGTTGAGCAGGATGACAGAAGTCATGGAAGGATAGTGGGGCCACCATAAATGAACCAGACCCCTTTTCTGTTTTCTCTCCTTTTCATTGCCCTGTTATGATGAGGTCAGTGAAGATTGTATACTTACAGCTTCAGAATATTCATATTTTAAAAATGAAGCTATCTCTTTATTAAGAAATCCATGTCTTACATAGCATCTGGTAGCATCCCAGCACATGCAGACAGACTGACATATTTTTCCACTTCTCTTTCACAACATGTGCTGTCCTTGCCAAGTTCTTTATAGCATCTCTTTAAAGTGGATCTTGTTGCTGAAGTATTTTTGTGAAATCTATTAACAACTGAAGGGAACTAGAGGAATTTAAAGCTTACTAGCTCATCAATAAAAAATAGTTTTACTCTTTCCTGGCTACTTTACTGCCACAGCATGGTAGCTCTTTAGTTGTTTTTCTCTGTACTATTTGAGTATGCAATTCTCTGAATTATTCTCATCTGTACCGTTGCTGACTGCAGAGCAATGGCTGTTGTTATCAACCTGCCTTTGTCAGCTTCAGGTTCCTTTTGTGGTTCATAGTTTCGCCTGTATGGAGCAAATTCAAATTTTTTCTAGGTTTTCTTGGTTTTGTTTGGGTCGTTGAGACAAGTAGTTCCATTGATTTATCCACAGCTGCTATCAGGCTACTGGCAGCATGGCCCTCATTCTCTTGTCAATCTGAACTATGCTTATCTTCCACTTGTCAATACTAGAGTTTAAAATCTTTTCCTGAAAAAAATCCTTCCTTCCTTCCTTCCTTCCTTCCTTCCTTCCTTCCTTCCTTCCTTCCTTCCTTCCTTCCTTCCTTCCTTCCTTCCTTCCTTCCTTCCTTCCTTCCTTCCTTCCTTCCTTCCTTCCTTCCTTCCTTCCTTCCTTCCTTCCTTCCTTCCTTCCTTCCTTCCTTCCTTCCTTCCTTCCTTCCTTCCTTCCTTCCTTCCTCCCTCTCCCTCCTCCCTCCCTCCCTCCCTCCCTCCCTCCCTCCCTCCCTTCCTCCCTTCCTCCCCTCCCTTCCTCCCTTCCTCCCTTCCTCCCTTCCTCCCTCCCTTCCTTCCTCCCTCCCTTCCTCCCTTCCTTCCTCCCTTCCTTCCTTCCTCCCTTCCTTCCTCCTTCCCTCCCTCCCTCCCTCTACAAACACATTCTGTCTGTGAATCCTCTCAATTACTCACTGTAATTATAATAACTATTATAATAATAAAAATTATTACAATAATAAAAGAAGCCAAAACATGTTCCCCTGAAACACAGATATTTCTCTCTGACTTGGTAAAGGACTAATTATTAACTATTCATTCTGGCTTTCTGCAAATTTAGTAACATTTTTTTTTTTGCATCACTATTAGGTTTGTTTTTTCTACTCTCTTTCAAAACCTCTAGTTATGCAACTACTAGAGATGAAGAGGATTGTGGTTACCAACCTTTGTCCCCAGGATATCTGCCTTCACATTATCAAAATGTCCTTGTTCCATTTATCATCTCAAATAACATTTACAATTTTCTACTTTGTGGAAAAAAAACCCTAACAACTGATTTTGAAGTGTTTCTGTTTGAAATATCTTAGTTTTGTTGTCAGTTTTTACAAATAAAATTAATAGAAGATTTTTGAAAGAAAAGTAATTTCCTTGGAGGACAGTATTTTAGTTATCTGGGGAGAAGATAAATTTATACACAAGAAAATTAATCTATGACGAGTTTTTTGAGCAATTTTAATTTTTAATTCACTATTTGTCAAAAGAGCAGTTAGAGTGGCTGGGAAGGCAATGAAGAACACTATGAATATAGCTGCCATGGTGATAATGATGTTGAAAGCACTTAGATTCAATCTGACATGACTAGGTAGAGAAATAACTTTTTACTTTAATCAACAGAAAAAGGAAGTGAAGAACATATTGTTTTCTGGTAGCCTTTGATTTAAGTAGATGTAATAAGACTTCAGTAAAAGATAAAGAAAAATACTTCATCTCTTGCCACTGTGACACATCTGTTAATAAATCAGCCTGGAATGTGTATTTTAGAAGGGAATGTATTACTGTCCTTGATGGAGATTCCATTATTGTTCCTTGGTTAATTACTGTAATTGTTTGATTTTTCCTCTGTAAGAGATACAAATTTTTGATCAGCAGAGCTTTCAGAGGCCAGACAAAGTAATGACCTGTCTGCAAAATATGCTAGGGATTTCTTTCAGTAATAATTTCATTGGCTTTAAATCAAGTGCTGTCATGGCTGAGTGCATAAAATTATTCTGTGCTTACCTTGAACTGCAAAATTTTCATGTTTTTAAAACCAGCGGCTGCAGTAAGAGGTTGGGAAACACCTGTCTGTAAAAGTGATGAACAGAGGTAGCAAGCCCCTTGCATTGTGGCAAATAAAATACTATTCTGAAATGAGGCATAACATATCAGACATAGCTTTATGCTTTCATTTTGAGAAATTTTGGACCTTTCCTTAGACTGCAGTATTGTCTTTGGCACTAACATGAAAACTGCCTTCGTTACTATAATTCATTACATTCCCTGTAACAAAAGCTGTACCTTTTTTTAGAGGTTTCCTTCATCATTAAGGTCTTGAACCTCATAAGTACTGTAGATAGCAACAATATTTCTGGGTTTTTTTGTTTCTGCAAGGATGTGAAGGTTTTAATTCCCCTACAACCACTATTCCTTCATGTCCATTTTTTAGTGGGAAATAGCCACTGTCCATTGTACTTTGATCAAATTGGCATCATTATCTGGGCTGCTTCTGTTTGTCCTGTCCAAAAATATATTTTTCCTACCTCTCAGCTTCTGTCTCTGAAGCTTTTGTACTGCTTTATTGAGTGGCCAACTTTTCCTCTGAAGGGGGAAAACAGCTTAATAATGATGGAACACTATCTATCTATCTGTCTGTCTGTCTATCATTTTCTATCTATCCTTTCCTTTATTTGTCTGACAAATGGCCCATGTTGGTGATCTAAATGTTGACAGCTCATCAAACACATCTGAACGTCCTGATAAAATCTTTTAGGTTTTTAGGTGGCTATTTTTAACCTTCCTATTTTATCCACATGTACAAATAGCTCTATGGAACTGTGTCCCATGTCAGAGATATGCAGAGAGTGCTGGCAGCTCAGAATATGTGGTTCAAGAACTCAGTCAATCTAGTGGAGAAAAAATTGTGAAGTAATTAGTTAAATGTCAGAGTCAGCTACTATTTCTTTTTAGTTGTTTTCAGGGTAGGTAGAGCTCAACCCCTGTAAATGAAAGCAAGAGAACCGGTCTCTCTAACAACCCCCATTGAGAGACTCTGTTTAGATCAGACTCTGCATGGGCATGTGTTCCTCTGGCTCTTCCAATTTGCCCTACAGCAGCACAGACACTTGTGACCTTTCTAAGGGACCTAAAGCCATATTGGTGTAATAGATCATTTCTTTATTAGGAAACTTGTGCAACCAGCTGAGAACTATAGTTGGGAAAGACATTTTTCCTAGAACAAAAGGGTACTGTACAACAGGCATCTGTACACAGATCCAAAGGTCATGGGCTGAAAAACTAAGGAGAGATTTAAGCAAGCTGTGCATCAGCATGAAAGACATGCAGTCCCAGTTGTTTCTCTTGTCCTCATGGGTTGTCAATTTATGGTTTCCTCGTGTCTTAGAAAAGGATCTAGTTACATTTCTTCTCCCCATTTGCTGCTGCCTGCTTAGCCTTAGGGGTGGGTACAATTGTGTTTCAAGTATATGTAATTGTGGTTTTGGTAACTTGTCAAATTGTCTATAAAAGATGCCAAAGATAATACACAAATTTATTTTAAGACTGCTGAAGATGCACTGCATCTTGATCTAAAGTTTGAGCATGTGCACATACATTCGAAATGTAGACAGCAAGAGGTGACCAGGGAATGGAGAGGAAGCAATGCAGGCTGGAGTGGGGGTACTGCCTTCCATATATTATGGCTAATTTGCTCCCATGGAAGTGTATATTTGAACGTGTATTTCAAATATCTGCTATTTACCCTCACCATTACACTTTGCTAGAGCAGTTATCTCCTGAAGAGATGCTACTATTCCTTAAGGAAGATACTGTATGGGCTGTTCAATTCCACACAGTAAATCCACTGCTCTTGTTATGTATCTTGGGTAAAAAAGAGTCAAGTCCCCGTGATATAAACAGGGCCCAAAATCCCATAGAAAACACACACAGTGGTACCACTAAGTACTAAAACTAATGAATCCACTCTGTTTATTGTAGGCATGGTTTTTCTACCTTTAACTTATTTCTTACAGGATAAAACATGTTTGGGTTTGACACAGCTGTTTTCTACCCTCCCTGGAATATCATCAGCCTGTTCCTTACCTTCGCTTTCGTTAACCTCCTCCTCAGAAGTAGAATCTGGCTGCATTGTGGCCTCTGTTCTCAGATACAGTCTTCTTTTGGCCAGCTAATAATAATTTTGTCCTTTAATTCAATGTACTAATTCCTTTAAAGAACAATTTTTTCAGCTGCAGAGACCTCCTGATGTGTGTGCTGACAGCAAAGAATTCCTAGCTCTTGGGATCCTTTAGGTACAGTGGTCAGGATGGGATGAAATCTTTTGCAGCTTTTCCTGTAATGCAGCCCAGATATTATGATTAGTTTGGCCCACCTTGGCTTTTTTGGAGGAAAGCATGAGGGAGCTCCTACCTGTTACAAAAACATTTCCTCCACATGGTCACAACATGTCCTTCCCACTTTTCAATGTCTCCATTACTTAATCAGAGGACCTCCACTCCATCTTATGTTATTGTAATAAATTTAAGTATTGTAATTCAAGAAAATACCCTGAGATAACTACCCTAGGAGATAAACTAGCCTAGGGGAGCAACTTTAAAATTTCCTCTTGTAACTAGGTCAAGAAAGGGGTGAGTGGGTAATGACAAAAGGTGCAGAAGATTTAGCAGCAAACAATAGGTCTTGAAAATACACAGTATGATTTTTTAAAAAGTGATTTTTAAAATGCAGTAAAATGTCTCTACTGTTGATGGATAAAAAGGATTCTAGTTAATGCAGGCAACAACAGAGAGAATATCCTTCAAAAGGCAAACATTTAAAAAATCAGAGTGCATTTCAGGTTGTTCATAGATTGCTAGGTTTGAAGCAGGTATGTTAGAATTAAATTCCTTTTTTACCAATTATATATATTTTAAACTTAGTTCATAATATTCTGTCATTAGTCCTTTCTCATTTCTTATTTCTTGGCTACTGTGCGAACTTCTTGCAACCCACAGTATCCTGGGTGCAGTGGTGGTTGACATTTTTCTCTTGATAGCTGACACTGTTTCTACTGTTAGCAGTACTAAAATGACTCAGTTGTTTTCTTTGCCTTTTTTTCTTTTTAATGCTACTTTTGCTGGCAACTCCTCTGCTCTATGTCACCCATCCTATAGGTCTGGCTGCCATGCTTTGCTGCAGAGGTCTGTGCACTAAAAGAGTCTGGCTTCTCCTACCAATAGCCCCTCTCAGAACCTGGAGGGACTGTCACCCAGTTCTGCAGCTGCATCAGATTTCTCTTTTATGGAAAAAGCCTCTTCTCCCCACTGCTGTCCTAATTCATGAAGCTGGGGCCACAAGCTCACAGACAAGGCAATCTGCATTGCACTCTGTCGTGGAGAAGCTGGTAACTGGTCAAGTGCACAAACCAGGCCAAGGATACCTTTCCAGGACTTACTCAGCAGACCTGAGCAAATACATTTTTTGGAAGAGATTCACCAATGGACAAAAAAGTGTGCCCCAGCTTGAAATCAGTGTAAGTAAAACTAGGCTGAAGTAAAACCACTTTCATTTTCATATTGCTTCATCTGTGACCCAAAAACACTGATATGAAAGTATCATTAAGAAAACAGATGCATTTTTGAACTGCCAGATGCTATTTCTGCCTCTTATTTTAGGCATTTGTTTCAAAACATTGCCAGTTGGTATGGCATATTCCTTAGGGGGAAGGCTTTTTCATTAATATGTCTAGAGGCGCTGGAGGAGCAGACTAACTTAATTCAGAAGACCTTTTGCTTCCCCCTTATTTCCTATCATGTTGCCTCAGGAGAATATTTTCCAAACCTTAAACTGAGAGTTTGTGCTTCTTCAAAGCTATCTGCGGGGAATATGAGATGATTTAGTAAACTTATCTCTCTTCTTTAGGGGAGAAATTCTCCATTACAGGCTTATTGCAATACAAAGAGTCATCTGAGCTCATGTGCATTTGTTTGCAAGGAAAGCAGAAACAGATGAAGGTCTTCCTGTTTCAGGCACCAAATTCCACTGAAGTCCTTCAGTTTATTTAGCCCTCCTTTTTCACAGTACTACCTTTTATTCAAGCTTTCTGTTTCAAATATAAGAAGACAAACATTTGAATAGACTACTGAATGTAAGTATAGATGTTACATTAGGTAACTTTAGGAATGTAAAAGCAAAATTTTACATTCATGCCTCAGTTGCTGGAAGGACAATCAGCTGAGGAAAGTGTACTGTAAGGTGCTTAGTTATAGAGTGGATGTAAAGCATACAATGCATGAGATATTTTTGAAACATCAACATCTGAAATTCAAATGACTGTGCAATATGTTTTAAATTTAAATGACCAGGTTATTTTTGAAATACCAGGAGCATCACGCTTAATCTGACTGTATTATGGCTGACCTCCAGACATGATACATTAACAGTGACCAGGATCATTACAGAGAGTTTTATGATGATGATTTAAGGAAGAAACGGAACATTTTTGAAAGGAAATGAAAAATAAATTAAGAATTAAGCTATAAAGCACAAACATCACCCCTGTTTACATTATGAATTCTTCAGGACTTGTTTTGAATTCCTTCCATGAGTTATGGTATCACTTTATTTACACATATTCAAAGAAATAAGACTTCAAGGTGTCTTTGATCTCTAAAGGATGCACCAATTTTTGGTTGCTATTGCAAATCAGAAGCCATGTTCTGGACATCTCTGCTCTTTTCACTCATCTCAGCATTTCTGCTTGTCTGATCATGAATGTTACTTCTTTCATTTCTACTTCTCTCAGCTCTACATGCTTCTTTCCAGCAATGCAAGATGAATAGGTCCTCCCCACCTGTTTCTTTCTCTCTTCTGCCTATTTCCATGCTGTGCTACTCAGTCTTAGAAATTACTTTTTTCTTCCCTGCCTTTGTCTCTCCTAACCTAATCTTGACCTTGCTGGCAAAGTTTCCAGCTTGGGAACTCAGGGATGCCTCTGTGTGATGAGTTTTCTTGTGCCTCTGGGAGTGCTCCTGAGCCACCCAGACAAAACCTTCCGTAAAGACCCCTCTGTACAGAAAAAAGCTGAACAATTGATTTTGCTCATTTAGCATAGTTATTTTAAAAAATTATTACTCTTCATCAACCCTTTTCCCTGAATGTATTCCCAGAATTTTAACTGCCCCTAGTGCCAGTTCCTCTAATGGGAAAAGCTGCCAGCCTCAGCCCCTTATTAACCAGCCAGCTCTTACTTGAAAGGCTGTGCTTCTTTCCACCTCTGCTTACCCAGGAGTGAGCAGCTGCCTTTTTTCCAAATCCCCCTTCTTTCAAAGGTTCTGCTGTGATCTGAGAGGAAGCAAAGTGCAGATGAGGGCTGAGGCTCCATCAGTCCCTCTCAGCTTGCCCTCTGACATGGGCTGCTCCATACTGGGCTGGAGCCCTTTTTTCCCTTCCTTTTTATCTCGTTGCACAGGCTGGCAGTTTAGACAGGTTTAGCTGTCACACAGGATGATATGATTACCCAAATTACTTGGCAGTGGTTTCATTTCTCAAGTAAGTGAAAATGTAAGACTGTGGTCTGTGAGACTGAAATGGTGCATTAAGCAACTCTGTGGATCACTCTTTAAGATTCAAGTAAAAGCTCAAATGCATATTTAGGATGATGGATAATAATAATTACTTTTGAAAGTGAATAGCTGCAGGAGTCCCTGGACCGGGAAGCTAGTTCTGAATTGGAAGACGTCTACCCAAGACTTTCAATGCCACCAAACCCTGAGACCCAATTTAAATTGTCAGGGGCAATTAGCCAGAAAAACCTGTGTGATGGGATTTTAAAGGGACTGAAGATTTTTCTTGCTGGTTTTAGAGACTGCATTATACCTCATGGTATTATTCTGATGTCCAGACTTCCTGCAGGGCTGAATGCTCTCATGTGATAACACAGAGGCTCCTGAGAGGCTTTAGACATTGTGAAAGTGGTTTTTAATTGCCTGACTTTATAACCACCAGGTGAGAGTAAGGGCACTGCAGGGTCCATGGGACTCCTTTGGGGTCCATCAGGGCCCCAAAGGAGTATTTTTGTGCTGGAGACCCTTCTATACAGCTAACTACAGCTGAAATGTCAATGCAAGTGTCTACCTGGGCCACGTGCTGCATCTCCTCTATCCTTGGTTAGGTTGTCAGAGGGTGAGAAGCTGCCAATGGAGTAACTCCACCCACAAATGTACTATCTCTATTCAGATAGTACAAAGTTTAAGGGTAGCTGTTCAGGGACTGAAGTTGTAATAAATGGTAGTGTAAAATTGCTGATAAAGCAATGGAATGTGGACTAACAAACCCATCTCATTGTCTTAATGTAAAAAAACCCCCACAATTTTCAAAAGCAATAAATGATTTTAGTTACTCAGTAAGAATTTGTACTCCAGAGGTGGTGTTATGCAGAATTATTTGATAGTTAATGGTTACTCATTAGACTATGTGTGAAAGTTCAATAGTCTGATTTTGTCTTATAGGTGTGAGGGGATTTGAGGGTGTAAGAAAACTGCTTTCAGTGGACATGAAAAGTGTTTGTTTAGTGGTCACACTCAGTTCTCCAGAATTGTACTTTAAGTCATCCTCTTTGAATTGGAAGCTTACAACAGCATTGTGTCTTCTGAGAAATAACACTTCAAATAAAGCTGTATTAAAGTGCTGTTGAATGATAAGGACACAATGGATAGCTCTCTGCTGAAATTACCTTGAGAGAATTAATAAACTAGGCCCTACTTGTGTATAATTCTGTTTGAATAAATGTTTCATTTGAAGAATGTAGTTTTGTTTGAAAAACTGAAATTTTGTTTGGCTGATAGGAGTCCAGGGCACCTATTTTTCTGAAAGCCTTGTCCAGAACAGCAATTCATACAAACAAGATTTTTCTCACATAAATAAACTAACTCTAAACTATATTTTCTCATGAATAAACTGTGCTCGTCTTGTTAATTTGTAAACAAAATCAAACTGCAAGTTTGTCTCTCACTGGCATACTGACTCTTTCAGTGGAATTAATTCCTCTGGGTGTCATTATCAGATTTGGTTTATTCCTGAACACGAAGTTCAGTTCAAAACAATAAAAAGGGAGGAGGAGTTTTTCTTCTTTGGTTTTGCAATAAGTGACTGGGAAATGTTTTGTTGCCACAGGCATGTAAAGTTCTGTGGACCCTTCCAAATGAAACATTGATTGTAGCATTGCCTGTGATCTTCAAAGAACTGGATGTTCCTTTCAGGCTTATTAGCTTCTGGTAGAATCCAAAATTAACTTTTTTTTTCTCCCAAAGTTAAGGTATAATTCTGCCTCCTAAACTTTTCAAGCTGGGCAGATGAAGAGAAGTTCCAAAATCTGAGAAAAGTCTTCACTTTTACATGTTAATATAAAAGTGAGAATTTCAGAATTCAGTGAAAATTTCAATAGTGACTTCAGCACAATACAATGAAAGCTTCAAAAAATCGTGGCTTACAGAATCTGTTCAAAAAGCAACATAGGTAAGTATATGGAGACATGGGTATGTGACAGAGAAACTTGCTTGGACAGTGGACAACTAAAATGCAAGTAAAAATTTACAGGCAATTAGGAGATAATGCATAGAGATTTACCCACCTGTTAACATGCAAGAAATGCAGGCAGACTGAAAAATTAAAATCTTTGGAGAGGTTTTTTTATTCGAATATATTTTGTGTCCTTCCTGACTCTTTCTTTCCACGAAGGGAATATTTTCAAGAGAATGCTCTATTTAATCACAACTAGTGCAAACTGAAAAAATGTTTACATGTGTATTTTGAATTTTATATCGACGCCTTACATAACCCCCAGGGTCAGCTTGAGATCTAATATTGTAGACACAGCTTTCAGCTGTATTGCAAATGCACAGGATCACTTATTACAAATTTACACAGTGAACATGGCAAATCCTTTTGTCTCTAACACAAAAATGGAGAAAAATAAGCAGTTTTCATTATTTGCAACCTGTCTACCCTGCAACCTTTTTCCAGTCTTGCTGGTTGTCTGTGTATTAGACACAGAGTATAACAGTGAGAGCCATCAAGCGTCTACATCAGTTTAAAGAGATTACCCTGAACTGTAAGTTTGGGTGTTGCTCAGGCATCATGACAGGAACAGATGTTTTGGGATATTGGTTTGAGTGCATTCACAGCTGAGTCCAGGTAGGCTAGGAGAGCAGGCACTTCATTTCTGGTAAGACAAGGTGGGAACCAGTTCCAGACAGTGCTTGGATCTCAAGGCAATCTGAGGTTCAGTGTCAGTGACTGCAGAAATATTTTTAAGTCAAAGAAAGCAGTGTGGGATAAAACCTACCAAAATCTTACTGCCTAGGTGTTGACTTCTTGTTTTAACAAGCTAGATGGAAAAAAAATCTCACTGGTCCATAACCTGCATAATCACAGCTGCTCTGTGTTTTGCAGATAAATGGTGCCTGGAGGCTTGGGGATGGTGCTGGGAAAGGCAGTGGGATAGCTGGGGAGGAGTGGGCAGATGGGTTACTGGAGAACAGTTTGCTCTGCCCTTGAAGGAGGGCTCAGGGGAAGACGATCAAAGGTGTGCCCATGGGATGGATTTTGTCAGGCAAGGTAGAAGTCCAGGTCCTCATTGCAAAGCAAAGCAAAGCAAAGCAAAGCAAAGCAAAGCAAAGCAAAGCAAAGCAGAAAAAATGGCAGTGCAGGGGTGGGAGCTGGTCTCTGTCTCCTGGGGTCTGTGAGTGGCCACTGCCTCTTTCCCCCAGGCATGGGGATGCTACAAAGGGAGGCTGGCACCAGCCAGTCCCTGAAACTTTTCTGTAGGTGAGGGCAGTCAGATGAGGGCCAAAGGCAGACAGGCTTAACCAAACTTGCCAGGACCACCCTGAGCTGCCACTGGCTGGTGTGGTAGAAAAATACAGTAGCTGGTGGCACCACCTGAGGTCTGCTGTAGCCATGACCTTGTCCATCCCCTGCTTTCACGGGGGTACCTCTCCAAGCCCTAACTGCCAGCATCTCCATGAGAGGAGTCCTTATCAAAGGACTTTTAATAGAATTTCAATAATATTTTTTACTGCTGAATTTTAGATTTTGACATGAATCTCTCTTGAGTGTTCCTCATTGTGGGGCTAAATGTTTGGTGTTTTCTTTAATGATTTTTTCTCCATGTTTAGGTGTTATGAGGTATGAATAATTTTATGATAAGAATAATTTACATTTGGACAGCTCATTGTGAATGTGGAGTCTTTGCATGTGTAGAGTTAGAGTAGTCTTCCTTACAGGATGCATTCACTTCTAACATGGTGGAATCTCTCTTAACAATGTCTGCTTTAGAGAAGCAGATGGAAAATAATGTTTTGAGGGAAGGAACATTTGGCTGATAATTCATGCATTGCAGAGTTAATATGAGCTCTGCCTTGATCACAATTTTCTTTCCGACATTTTTTATCATTTTAAAATTCATCATTTTTGAGCACAGGGCACTGCAGTACTGTAGATGTTTTGTTTTACCTTTTCTTTAATTTGTATGTTTCTTTTCTTTCCCCCCCAATTCTAACAGTCATTTCTTTCTGTGCAGCTTTACATTTATTCTGCTATTTGATGGAAATGAAGCAATTCTCATTAAAATAAAATATGTGATTATATCTGAACTCCTTTCTAAACTTGCATTTTATAGATGAACCTTTTTTTTGCAATACATGCATAGGTTTGAAAAATTTTCATTTTCGTATCTCTTTTCCAATTGATTTTTGTAGGTCTGTAGAGGCTTTCAGGTTTATTGTCCTTCATTCAACCCAAGATAACATGAATTCATATGGTTTGTCCATGTTCCATACTCTTGAAATTCTCTTACTACTTCTCTCTGGCACAGCTGAATGACTTCCTTGAATTACTGTGAGGTTAATTCCTCACCATTTCCTCTGGACTGCTTCAGGATGTATTACTGCTGAAAGCCATTCTGCCTTAAAGTTTTGTGAGCTCTGTATTATTTTGGCAGGAACAATTCAAAATTTTCTCACAAGAGTTTTTAAATTACAGTCTGCTTTGTAGCATCCTTCCAGACCAGATAGTTGCTTCCTTACCTGGGTGGCTGACTTGGAAGTGTTTGAATTTTATCTCTGGTATTACTTTTTTTTGAATTCTTTGTGGTAGCATGCCATGGTTGAATCAAAGTGCTTTTCCTGTCTGTGGAGGTTATTATTTTATTGAAGAGAACTGGCACTGACAAGCTCAGCAATCCCCTTTGCTAGTTCAGACCTGGCTTAGGGGTTTTAAAATTCAAAACCCGTCTTTGCTGGCATGACAACTTTATGTTGGAAACAACACTTCAGTGACTAAAAATAGCTTTTTAATCAAACTATCCTATTATTTTGGACTTACACTCCAAAAGTTGCTTTTGAAACTTAGAGATCACTAATTGCATGATTTTAAGGAGATTAGATGTTAAAGAAGAGTCTTGAGTTCCCTTTTACAGCAAAATTACACGTCCACGTTTTCTACTTAACCATATACTTTTATTCAAATGCATGGTTTAGAAACAAATGTTCACTTTGTTGCAATTTAACCAACAGAATTTTAAAGTAGTATATGCATTGAATTGAAATTATTTATACAAAATGAATTTGCTCATGTCTGAGGTAATGCAACATGATGCAGATTTTAGTTTGGATTTTTCTGAAATGACAAAAGGTAATTAAGACATTTGTTTAGTTTTTTTCCCTTGAATGAAAATTATCAGCAGAATTAGCTTAGTGTGGAGGTCTGGTTGACAAAGATTTGTGTGCTTACTTATTTTTTATTCATTCTTTGGTAACTGAAAAATCTCTGGCAATATACTACAACCATATCATTACTTTGGGTGTAATTGTTGGTATTTTTATCTCTTCACACTGATGTTGCACAGCAGCCCATAAATGCTTCTATAATTTTCATTTTTGATGAAGTGTTCACCAGTTGCAGCTTGACCTGGGACAGTAGAACATCTTCTTAAATGTACTCCGCAATTCTGGGCTTCGGAATGCAAAAATCATAGGGTTGATGATGGCATTGCACATGATGAGTGTCCCATTCACATGGAAAATGGACATGTAGCAGGCACAGTAAGGGTTGTGTGGGCAAAACCTTGCTAAGAGGATGTGAAGAACAAAGGGGGCCCAACAGCAAAGGAAAACTCCAAGGAAAATAGTCAGCGTGATGGCGCCTTTCGTGTTAGTTCTGTGATGGACGGTGCTGCTGGGCAGTGAGGCAATCTTTTTGGCATGAGATCGAGCCAGGAGGAACATGTGGACATAGAGGCAGAATATGAAAAACATCATCAAAGGGAACAGGATGGTGAAGGGAATGACTGTCGCTGCTTCATAGGAGAAGAGGGCAATGGCAATGCTGCTGCCGGCACAGAACGCCCAGATGATGGCCAGGATAACCAAGGCCCTCCTCAGTGTCATGATATTGTGGTACCGCAGAGCGTAGAAGATAGTGATGTATCTGTCTGCTGCAATGGCCAGCAGGCTGAAAATAGACCCCAGCAGAGACAGAATGAACATGGAATCCATGGCATCATCCAGTTTTTTCTCGAAGTCTCCGTGACGCGTCAGGTATCCCATTTTGCACAAGATGATAAAGATGTTCTCCAGAGTTTTGTACAAGCTACCTAACATGTCTGAAATGGCTAAACTGCAAATGAAGAAGTACATGGGCAAGTGTAAATTCTTATTTCTCACAACAGCAATGAGGATAAGTAGATTTTCCAGTATCCCAGCAGCAGCAACAGTGAAAAAAACTTCCTCTGGCACCACAACCTGGGTGCAGTCAGTGATATTTAATGAAAAATCGCTTATGTTTTCAAGGGATGGAATGCTTGTCTGCCCTGGGTGTTTGATTAAGTTGGAAGGTCTCTCAGTGCTCATTCTTCTGGTCATGGAAAGAATCTGGGTTGCTTCTTTTTCAGGTTTGGCTTTATTGTGAGGCTGGCCTGTCAATCAGGCCATTCTTCTTTTGAACAAGGCTCTCTCCTTCATCTGGAGCAATTTTAAGACTTAATTGAAATGTCTGGAATTTGTCCTACAATAAGACATGTAGAAACACAAATATCAGGAAGAAATTGACCACACATATGAGGCAAAAATAGATATTTGAAATATTATCTATTGCAGTTTAAAGCACATCTATAATAACCATAGAGAAAAAAAAATTGGATTAAATAGGAGCTGTTCAAGGCTTCACTAAAGCTTAAAGAGAATCAAAGTGTAAATTCTCTTTTAGCTTCAAAGTGATTTAAAAAAATTTTTGTAATTTTCTTTACTAATGTGCATCCCACATTTACTGAAACTAATCTTACAGACTTGAAGGGTTTGGCAATCTTTACTGGCCCAGCTGTTTTCTTTGAGAAACAAAGTTCTGGCAGTTCTCACAAGATTTTCAGCATTATTAGACACAAATAAAACTAATGCCAAGATAAACTCTTGTTCAGAACAATAACATGTTTACCTCCACACTGTTGATGGTGTAATGAAATGCCCTCAATTTAGATGTGAACATTAAAAAATAGATGTATCTAGAGGCATGTTAGATGTTAGTGAGAGGCTTCCTTTTAATTTAGATTGAAACTGTCTTTTGATTCCATGAAAGTATTTCTAAGATCCGAAGTATAACTTCTTCTTGTCTGCATTTTACAACTATCTAAAACCCCAAATATTATTTCAGCATTGGGATGATGTTTTCCTTTTTCCATAATGATCCTAATCTAAACTACATCCAAGCATATAGGAATCTTTCCAAAGGAATAGACTTTTTACTCTTTACATTAATGTATAAATTGATATGATACTTATTTAGCTTGGATATGACCCATAAACTATAAGAGAGAGTTTTTCTTCTTGTCTTCATAGCCAATTTCAGACATACAGATGCAATTTTGATATTTAGAAAGTCCCCTTCTTTACAGATAATATTTTCACTGAAAGCGTTGTCAAGCACTCGAACAGGCTGTCCAGAGAAGTGGTTGAGTCACCATCTTATGAGGTATTTAAATGAGGTATGGATGTGACCCTTAGGGACATTGTTTAGTGGTGGACTTGGCAGTGCTGGGTTAATGGCTGGACTGAATGATCTTAAAGATGTTTTCTAGCCTAAATGAGTCTAAAGTTTGATTATTCCCCCTCTGTTTTTAAGTTTAAACCAGCTTTCTTTGACACTTTCATATCAGTAAATCTTGATATTTTTTGGACATTTGTTCATGATCAGGGTTGCTGAATATTATAACACACAGTTACTGTTTCAAAAGGAGAAGTTAAAAGTTTCATTTATTTTGTGTACAAACAAGGCTTGGAGCACCAGCCATCTCAAATTTGATGAAACTAGAAGCATTCAGGAGAGTACCCATACATATCTGAAAACACGGGCTGAATGAACTGTATTGCACTGCAGCATGTGTAGACATTCCCAAAGATAATTAGGCTGGCATCTGTCAGTATGTGATGGAAGAAGTTACTAACAAAAATAAGAAACTTGACAATGTCTTTGTAATGATATGTTTTTCCTATTCTCACCTGGAGCTACTGTCACAGTTAAGTTTAATGATTTCTAATCTAGCACTCTGTTACCAATTTTCATTCTTTATAGGAAGTCAGCACAGACACTTCAGACAAAACTTCATTTCAATAAGATTTAAACAGGAGAATCAGCTAGCAAACATTTATTAAATTGCTATTTTCTCAAAACAGAATTTCAAGAATGCTTCTTTGCTGATATAGTCATATTGCTGAAATAATCTACCAGAAAAACATGAAGTTTCCTTCACTGAAAAGATATAATATTGTGAATGGCATGGTATATTACATCTGCTGCTTATAATTTTACAGTAATTTTGTTTTAAGCTAAGAGCAGTTAATTCATAAGAGCTTTGCTGCATTTACAATAAATGGAATAATTACATCACTTAATGTTGTTTTCCAACAATCAATAGAAAGCCAAAAAAACTTCCTCTCAAACCACGACAGCCTGTTTGCACTGGTTTATAATGCACAGCTAGAACCAGCCCCAGTACTTCAGCTTGTGGCAAGGCTGAGAAAACCCTTGAAGATGCTGGGAACTCCCGGTGCTCCAGAGCATTAGCCTTGGGCACAAACCACAATTCTCTCCCGTGTGTCTTGTGCCTACAGATAACTAAAATACAAATTTCTCTGCAGTAGAAATACAATGACTTAGCATCTGAAAGGTCTGGGAATAATAGGTCTGGTCTTGACTTTATTTTTAATTGGATGAAAACTTAATTCACTGAATAAATAAATAACACATTTCCCTCGACGTCAAAATACTAAATAAACTGGCCAGGTCAGCTGCAATAGCAATAAAAGTAATTTCAGCTGTGAACTATAATGAGAAGATATGGTTAAAAAATTATATACCTTAATACTGTATAATTTCCCAGGGGCTTTTTTTTTTTCATCTATAATTTCTTTAATAGCAAACCATACTTCCTTTATCATAGAGACCCCAAGATGTACTTACTCTCTAAATAGCTGTTAGTAAATAAAAAGGGTACTGAGTAGTTTCTTCAGCTTTAGGACTGCACAAAACAGCTGTGATAACAAGCCAATTATGTAGAACCAATTATTTCTTTCAGAACCATGAAATGTATGAATTCCTGGTTCTATATATCCAAATTTTTTGGGAAAAAAAAGTAATTTGGAAGGAATGGAACAGAATAAGGGATTTGTGTATCAGACATAGTGTAAGTAGTGTATTTCACAATCCACTCTGTATATAAATAGGTGCTCATTTGTCTCTAGAAATGCCATAACCTTCCCTCAGTTCTCCAAAGTCTCCAATCTACTAGCACTTGTTTCTATGCCTTTATCTCTAGCTAGCTCCAAAGCTTTTTCACTGGGACACCAGGTAATCTGTTCAGGTTGGTTTCCCTTGCCTGGTGCAACTTAGAATGACCTCCTTTGTCTGAAAATGTCAGCCAAAGTCCCACAGACAGGAGCAATGTATTTTTTCAGTCACTCGCGTTCAAGCTGTTGCAATTTTGTATCAAGATACATTTGACAAAAAACTAGTGACAAATACCTTTTCCCTTGTTTCTAACTTTTCTGGGAGTAACAAGCATTTAAGAAGGAAATAAGCCACTCAAAAACATGGATGTGGAGGCTTAGCTTTTAAAGCTGTAAAACAAGAAAATGGCAACCTTTTTTTCCTTTTTTTTTTTTTTTTTTTTTTCTTTAACAGGTAGGTAATGGCTTTCATGGGGACAAGAGGGGCTGGACTTGTTATAGGCAGGTGAGTTATGAGGACAGGATGATCCCTATGTGCTTTAATGGGAATTTCTTTTTGTCTGCCAGTCTGGCTTAACCCTGAACAAGCAAGTAAGTGAGAAAACACATCAAGCCTGATCCTGCCTTGCCCTGCACATCGTATGGTTCTTTACAGTCATTAGAAGTAATTGTGCCAGAGGAATTACTCTAAAAAATACAGGCTCCTAAAGGCCCTGTCAGCTTCTCTACTTCCTGTAGCTTTTCTGTCTGTCTCAAAATATAGAAAATATCTCACTCACATCTAGGTTGACCATGCTTAAGCTACCTCAGCATGGCCTGTACAAAAGAATCCCAAAAAGAAACCTGCCTGCTTGAGGAACAGTAGCAGATCATAAGTGAAACATCCTCAGCTGTAATTGTTAAACTCTTGAAGAAAATAGTTTCCTCAAATGACCTTGATTTTAAATCTTTCACCATTTATTAAACAGACTGAAATGGTGTAGAAAGCATCCAAGAAAGTTGCTAAAATTTAGCGGCAGCACAGTTCTTTGATATTGTCCAAGTATTGTTTCTTTATATAAGAATCCTTCTGAAGGCATTGGTATTTCCCATCAGTAACTGGGATGGTAAAAAGGTGCACATCTGGTAACTTTCTTTCATATAAAACTAAGGAAGTCTATATTTTAAATTCAGCATTATATGTCAAAAACTTTGTTCAGCAAACACTGAACAAAACAGTGCCCGTGATCACAAAAAAGTGATGGCATTAATTTTCATCCTTCAGAAATCAGAATTTTTCACTTCTCAATGTGAAACATCTCAGTTGCTGGCATTGAGGTGGAACAGAGATATCTTTTTCAAAGGAAGGAACATGAGTTTCTCCTGCTTACTGCTGTAGGTACAGCTAGGAAAAAGTACCCCGTGGTACTTTTTCATTTCACATTTCATTGTTCAATTGCTAGAACTTGTATCTTCTCATCAAAGTAAACATATTTCATATGAAAAACCAATTTATACCAGAGTAGAGTACTGGTGGCTTTGATAGAATCATTTTCTGTCTAACTATTTTTATCCTGTTTTCTTTTATTTTTTAAAATTACAGTGTAGGTAAAACAATATCAAATAAGGGTATGTGAAAACAGTGAGGAAAACTGGAGATGCTAAAATACCTGGATCTTCATCTAACAATCTTTTTAAATTTTATTAACAACTGCAATTAGTATCTGTGCTATATTAGGTAATTTATTCTTTTGCTTTGATCTCCCTCTAGTGTTCAAGAAAATAGTGTCAGCCAAGCATTAATGACTGATCAGAGCTATTCTAATTCTTCACATGCATGGACATTACATAACATTGTGTTTCCTAATCTCGAGTTCATGAACTGTTATCAGGCCTAGATAAACTTTTTTTGTGCAAGGGTGTTCACTGCCATGTGTCTCAGTGATTTACTGCGCCAGGATAGTGAGTGTATGTCCCATATGATTTCAGCGTTGCTATTTTCTTAGAAATAACTTCACATTGATAGAGATGGCACTTTTTGAAGAAAAGTGAGGAAGCAAAGAAGGGAAGTGTGCATGTTTTTTTTAAAGTTAAATACTTTAAAAAATATTGTTGTATCTAAAGCTGTGCATATACCAATTGGGTTAACTACTGCCAAAATTTCACTCACGTGATTACAACTGTGACTTCCTTTTAAACATGTTTTCCAGAGTGAAATTAAGGTGCAAACATACTTGCTGAAATTTTAAATGTATGACATGTGTGCATATGTTGAAGAGACTTCTTTTTTCCTGGCTTTGTAAACTGCATAAAAGCATTTTCTGACCAAATCATAAACCGAACAGACTGAAGATCTTGCAAAGATTACAGCTGAAAAAAATTTGAATGTTTGGTTTACTTCTTATGGATACGTCTCTTTCTTATTTCCTTAGGAGAAGCACCAAGGTAACACAATTATGTGTTTGTTTTATGAATAAGGAAAAATCAGGAAAGATTTTCTTATTCATATTTAAGGTTGGGTATATTCACTATGCTAAGATTTTGTTGCCAAAAAAACCAAAAAAGTAATAAGGCATCTAAGCTATGCAGAAACAAACTGATCAGGACTACTTCTCTCTCTATCATATGAGTGTAGCTTCATGCAAGACGTGCATAGCCCTGGGTGTTTCAGCAAAGATACTGGAAGCACGTAAAGTAAAAAGGATTAAAAAGGATGGACTGAGCTCTTAATATCCTTAACAAAATAAATCTTTTCAGTAGCATAGAGGAAAAAGGAATTATTTAGGATACTTATGAATGAAATGGCAGAACGATTAAAAAGGCGGAGAGAAAATATTAAATCTGAAAATCCAGCAAACACTTTCTAATTGATGAAATCCTTGTGGCAGGATCATTTTTCACATACAATTTCTGAGTCTGTAAGCTATGCTGTTAGCTGAGGTACCTGGAACTAAAAAAAAGCTGCATAAAATGTTGGAGGTTATGTAAAGACTCTTGTTTTGTAAAAAGGCATAAACACAGAATGTTAACAGAGTCATTAGTGCACTTTATTTCACAATGTCTTTCAGTGAAATAATCTTCTTCATATCAAGTGTGTGGACAATTTAATGAAAATGAGTAACCTGTAGAGATTAAAGCTAGGACCTGTACAAAATCAAGGGCTGTAAATTCATTGATGCACTTCTCACTGGTGTTCTGCTTCCTTTTTCAGTACACTTTGGAGCAGCCTTCTCACCAGTGTAGACAACACGCTGTGCCCTGGAGAGGGGAAACTTCTGCAAGTAATTTACTACACAGCTATCAGGGAAGGGAGTGAAATTGCAGTGAAGGTTTCCCCTGTCCTTACTGCTGGACAGTATATGGAATCATGAGAGTTTTTTTCCTGAAATGTGGAGCCTCACTGCAAGGTTTCTGTTGCTTTGCAAAGTTGGGATATGTTAAGAAATACAGGTATTGTGATATACTAAGAAATAGAATTATTAGTCAGTTGTAATTTTTACAATGCAATCTACCTAAAAAAAAACCTCAAAAGACCAAACCAAACCAAGCTTGCTCTGTCTGATGCAGGTAATTGCTTTGGAAGTGGCATACTTATAACCTTTGGTCACATCATTCACCCTCAGATCAGTCTGATGGCATTGGAGACACTTGGTGACAAGCTACAGTGATCAGTGCCTACTAAATATGCTTTTTTATTAAGATTATAGTGGAAAGATGCATGTTTCTTTGAAACAATAGTTATTGTGCCCCAGACTTTGTAGCTGGCTTTTATGACACTATTCTTTCCTATTTGTTTTCAGAATAAATTAATTTTAAGCCTATAAAGCTGTAAATCTCTACAAAGAATGAAAAATTATATTGAATTTGAACACAGGGTGAATAGTTCTTTGGGATCTTGGTAAAATCAATCAAGAGGCCTTCAAGTGACATTTCTGGAGGCCATTGCTCTGTTTTACACTTTCCACTAAATCACTGTTTGCCATTAATAATGCCTCACAAAAATGTTACCAACAAGCATTAAGGAAATCTTCTTTACAGAAAAGCATTTACCATTTAATGAAAAAGAACTCCTGTGTTTCTGCTCTAAGGAAAGAAGCACCCCTAGCTGCTCTTCTAGGAGCCAGCCATCTTTTTCTCTGGCTGTGTTTTCTTCAATAGTTGCAAACAAAATAATAGTCAAAGTAGATGGTATCATTAGAGTAATATTTAATATTTTTAAATGACAGAAAACAAGGATGTGGATTTATAGCATGTAGCCTGCTGTTAAATGCATTATCTTATGGTATGTATTAGGTATCTCTTATTGAAACAAAAACATTAATCAAAAATACAGCATCTTCTTTCCTGAGAGCTACTTCAAAGTGCCATTGTGCTTTTTGTCTTGCCACTGAATGAATATATTTACATCCATTTATGCTAAAAAGCAATGTAACGTAGTGAAAGACAACGATTAAAAGATTCGTTCAATAGATGGGCAAGTTGAAGAAAATATCCCTTTTAGATTTGTCTTTTCAGAGCCATCTTCATTCCATATGCCTGGGAGGGAGAATGAGTAGGAAAAAAGCGTGGAAGGACTCATATCTGAATTCTCCAAGACTGTAGAAATCTACTTGCATTTGCAGTAGTGGCCACATAAAGCTTTAGTCTGCTTGCATGTTGGCATTCAGTGCTACTGTGGCTTCTGCTATAGGTGGAAGTAGACAAAATCTCATTGCAAAAGGTGTGCTGTCATCCCAAGCCACCTCTGGAGAGGTGTGGGAGATTTATGAAGATATCTAAGATTAGGTAATTTTAGCTTGTTTTTCCCATGCACATTCCCATGAATGTGGAACCGCTATGGCAATGATGCTGTGGCAGCACAGGTATTTCCACTTCTACACAGGTATCAGGGAATTACAGGTATATATAGGGGGTATGGGTGTGGGTGTGTGTGCATGTGGTAAAATTTGCCTTCTGTTTCTGGTCTGACAGAGAAAGTCAAAGGATAAATAATAGTTCCGTTTATCTACAACAACAAGTTTTAAGCAGAGACACTTGCTCTGCCCTCATTTGTGGTTATCTGCTTCAAGGCAGAGACTGCTGATGTTCTCTGCCTTCCTCTCTTGTGTGCTGCTGATTGACACAGGATTAAGCATCTAAAAGTATTGGCAATTAGAGTGCAGCAAACCACACAGTCGTCTGAGAAATCTGTACCTGTCAGGTACATCAATGGAATTATTCAATACTTGCACTTGAGCAAGTGACAACAGAATTTGGCCTCCCTGAACAAAATGAATACAACAAAACCATACCTGGCAGACGTAGCCCTCCTCAGATAATTCACAGTCCAGACTCAGAAGAGCACTCATTGATGACCAGCTAGAAAGTCTCTGAGGGATATGTGGCCTCTGGCTGATGCAGTGAAAAAACCCAAAAGAGTTGAAGCAGGAAAAACAGTAAACAAAAGATAAACATTTCAATAGAAGTTTTCCTGCTCTATAACTTAACTTCCATTGGTAAAGAGGATAATCTTACTCAGTCTTCATACAAGAGGCATAAAACCCCTGCCAAAATTTTGCTTTAAAGAAGAATGACTGGAAGATGAAAGATTTCAGGGAATATTAGGAAATATGGCACTTCATTCCACTATAACATTGCATATTTCTAATTTCTCCAAGGAGGCTTTCTGACATTAGATATATTTTGTAAACCTCCACTTACCTGCTGGTGAAACCACTTGTGAGTCAGTTTGCTGGCAGCTCTGGAGCAAGATTATTTATAAAGGAAATGAAGCCAACACAGCCTTTGCGTAAGGGAAAGATTGGAACATCTAAATCAAAGAGGACGACAGTTGTTTCATTGGCACAACCTTGAATTAGGATCTCTTTAAATAAATTATCCGCCGTCTCTTGAAACATTTATAGGAAAAAAAAAAAGAAAAAGCAAAAACTGCTCAGTCAAAGGGAAAATATTCTGTTTCAGATGGATTTTCTTGTCAGCTACTCCTCTTTATAATGTTCCTTCCTAGTATTTGGAAGGAGGAGTGTGTAAATCACAACAAGATCATGGGCTATATTATAAATAGTATTTAAACACTCAGGTAAATGGTTGAGATGGTGTGAGATGTTTATTGCCATCAAGATGATTGTCACTGTCTTTGTTTTCAAACTGTCATCTCTACTAAAGACACAACTGGTGGCTGAACTGAGAAGTTAACAAGGTAGAGAGAACTCAGCTGCACCAAAATCCAGCTGTACTAGTCTGAATAAATACAAGTGATCATTATGGAGATATATTATTCAGCTCGTGAAGGTTAAAAAAATGTACTGAGCTTTAGCAACATTCCATGAAGATGTGGTTGGCCCTATTACTGAAGCAAATGGGAAGGAATAGCATAAGTGAGCTACCCTAGGGAAAGGCTTCACACTTGGATCTATTAAATAGCAATTAAATTTCAATGCCCAAAAGCAGAATTATATTCTTAACAGCATAAACCAAGTAAATTTGTTTGCTTCCAAACTACCTAAGGAATTCAGTCTCAAGAAATGAGGATTTAATTCATCTCTGTGCAGCAGGACTGGTAAAAACATAAACTCCCAGCAATTAGCAGTTTGACAGCTTCAGTGAGAGTCATTTGGATCCCTGGAACATAATGACTGGAGGAGAAAAAACTTAGCAACACATGCAAAGGGAGGGGATCTGAAAAAATTAAAAAACCTTCAAAAGTGGAAGGTATATTCATCATCTGAGTGTCCTTCAAATTTTCAAGGAGAAAAAAAGTGTCTCACTCTTACTCTTCATCCTCAGTTATACACAGGTTTGCTTTTAATTTTCTTTTCTTTAGACCAGTTGAACCCGCTGAGTGCCATTAGGATACGCAGACATAATTAAATAGAAAAAAGTCAAGAAGACAGCTGGTGTCACAGGAGTGCAGAACATTTGTTTACTATTTTTTTTTCCTGCATTGTGCAGCATTTGAATAACCTCCTTCAAATCTAGCTGGTTATGGTCCTTGCAGGAGCAAGCTTTAGGAGTACTCATTCTTTATATTGTCAGGCAGAACTCATCCTATGAATTCAGGTTCTTTGCAGTGCTTTGTGCATGAAGACACTCACTAGGTGCCTCAAAAGTTGTGAAGGCCTTCACTCCTTGTGCTGTGAATTTCTGCTCTACCCTAAGAGTGCAATACACAGACTAACAATATACCGTATGCACAAAAAATTTTGTACCATAAGCTGTGATAAATAGTTAATAAGGAAAAGTCCATAGATTCAGGCTTGCATTGTATTTTGGTTACAGAGAAAATAAACACACTGGAGGCACAGAGAGTGCTTCGTTCAGCCTTGGGCAACAAGTAAGTTTGGAAGAAGTCTGAATTGAGAATTAAGTGTAGAGTCAGAACTCAAAATAATGATGTTTAGACAGTGAAGCTGTGAATGCCCCATCATTTGAAGTGTTTAAGGCCAGGCTGGATGGAGCTCTGAGCAATCTTTTCTAGCGGAAGGTGTCCTTGCCCATGGTAGTGGGGTCAGAACTAAATGGTCTTTAAGGTCTCTTCCAACCCAACCCAAACCATTCTGTGACCCTATGTAAAATAAAGACATCAGCTCAGCACTCCAGCATGTCTCTACTAGAATTACAAATACCTCTGTTCAGGGATGGTGTGAATTGCCACTCCAACCAGCGCAACAAGGCTGGGACTGCAGATGTGCAAGGGACAGCATCATGCCCTCAAGTTCTACCTGCAGCTCACAGAACACTCAGCCTCCAGGATCACACTGAGTGCAAAGCTGGAGCAGCAGGAGAGCTTGGGATGCATTTCCTGTACTTTTGACCTGGCCACAGAGGCTCTCTGCTGCTCAGTACATGTGTGTGATGCTACGGGGAAATGCAAAGTGAATGCTTGAGGAAGCACATTTGTAAGAAATAGGAAGGTTAGTATTTATCAGAGTTTTATTCTGAAAGGTGCTGTGGGCATTTAGAAAAGGGATCAGAGGTGAAAAATAAATTAAAATGCCCTGTGACGAGTCACCTACCTAAGCATAAATCACTACAGTTCTAGGCAGATCAGTTTTTATAATGTTAATTCTTGACTTTTCTGTTTGTTTTGTGAAGGGAAGGTATGTAAATAGGAAAGGATTTGTCAGGGAGAAGCCAAGAGTTATTCAATTTTTTTTAAAACTATATAATATTAAAAAAATGTAATACAGTGAATTATAATGAAAAAGCAGCTAGAATTGCATGTCATAAATAAAAAAATGAATCTCTATTGTCACACTGCATAAAATTTATTATTTCTATTTATTGAGCCATTAAATCAGTAGATTATTTGAGTTTGAAGGTTGAAAAATGCAAAATAATTAGAGATTGACCTTATCACCCAAAAAACTTGTTACAATGATTTTTCCAGTTCAGTGCCTAAAAAAATATAGCAAGTTTAACACTCATATTGCATGTGTTTTCATCCTACTGCGTTTCAATTCAAAAGAACACTCCGGGAAATAAACCGTATTTTCACAACATGTGAAGGGAGCAAGAGATATAGGAATTGTAGCAGAAAAGAGATCTATAAATAGTCCAGGCTTTCAAGGAGCAGACAGGATCAGTAGTGTTGGTTAGAAGAAGAGTGACCGAAAAATGTGACCTCAGAAGGGTCAAGAACAACACAAATACTATTTCCACAGTATACACTTTTTTTCCACATCTAGTATGCTGGGAACACATCAACTGTAGTTTATTAGCTACATAAAATACTTAGCCAAATCTCAGATTCTGTAGCCATGACCTTTAACAAAACAAGCAAGCATGGATTTAGCCTGCCATTTAATTCTTGCTACACAGTAGATCTGTTAGGCCGGCTTTTTATTCCAAGCAATTTTCAACATGCTGTGCAAACTTGGAGCTTTGCAGAAAAGGCAACTATTAGGCTACTCTGTCATGAGAAAGCAAACAACGATCTTTTGGGGACAGATGGTTAGGGAAAACATTAACAGGAGAAGAGGTTTTTCTTAAGCAGAAGACAGTCTAATTGTAAATTGGTAAATCAAAAATATGTAAGTATTTGCAGTTTTATTACTAGTAATCCAGCATTTGCATAAAGATGCGACCAATTAATTTTTCAGTGACTTGCAGTATGAAAGCAAAGCAAGTTTTAGGGAATTTCTGGAGGTACACTGGTAATGAATTTGCCCCTGAGGCAGTGCCATATGGTCAAAGAGAGCTCCAAGAAGGAAGGATTCCGCCAACTTTTTCAGATGTCAGCATGTTTTATTTTGCACGCTGAAATGTAGCAAGCGATAAAAAATGGGATTAGAATGCCAGTAGAGATGTTTTTTGATGAATCTGGGCTTTTTGGATAAATATTTATAAAAGGAATTGTCTGTGAAATTTTGTTGAGTCCTACAACATAGTCAGGGAGTGTATTAAAAACACTGCATGTGGGAGTTGTGTGGTCTAATTAAATGTTGACATTTACTTATTTATAAATAATTAGATTTGCTATTTTTGTATTGTGCTGTTGCAAGTGTTCTAGGTATAATGTTGCTATTCAACATGAAAAATTAGTTAGGTTTTAAAAGGAAAAGCAGATATTGCTTTTGCCCTGGGAGATAACTTTCACACACATAGTGTAGCGGTCAGGTTCTACTCAAATACTGGTATTCAAGGTGACCAAAACATTTTCCATGGATGGAAAACATTTTCTATTCAGTCAATAGTATGTCAGGAGAATTTAGTAATCTTATAAAAATTACATTAATTTCTTCAAAAGTGTAAACAAGAACAGCTAAGAGGAATACATAGTTTTTTAAGCTTTTGTTTTTAAGATTTTTCTTTTTTCTTTTTGTTTTTAAATTTTTGTTTCCTAATTAGTTTGTTTTCCTTGTTTTTCCTCTTTATGGAGCTTTTGGAGGATATTCTTAATATAGAAAACCTAGAGGACACATTTGTTAGTTTGATTATCCACAATCAAAATTAGTATTTAATTATTTTCACTTTTGAAAAGCGAATACTGTGACTTTTCTCAATTTATAAATTTATTTCTATGAAGAACTTTATTTCTGTGATTATCTCCAATTTGTTTGAGCTCCTGAATATTTTTTTGCTTTTTCTTACTAATTTTGTTTTTCAGCACTAGCAACAAAATAATGTTGATTATTTATTAATGTTAATTTCTCTTAATTTAGTTTTCAATTAAAGCTACTTTAATTAATACAATTGCCTTCAAAAATATACATATCCTTAATTTTTCATTACACTTAGATAAATGACAGCATGTATCTGTATCATGTAGATTTGGGTCGTTCTCCTTGTTAAAAATGTATCTGTAACTATGTTAAAAAACTTAAAGGTTTTGTAGGAGCTTGTAACCAATAAAACCTTCAGGACAGATATAAATTCACTTTTTTTGGAAAGCTCTAGTCTTTCAACATTCAGGAGGAGCCAATACCTTAGAAGAGAAATATCCAGAACTTTGTGTTCTCCTCTTACAGAACCTCCTACAAGGCAGGAGATCTTCCCTCTTCTCCTTCTAGCCTGGTTCATGACAAGAATTGCTAATGGAAGACTGTGGCACGCATCAGGCAGCTTTGGATCTGAAGTTCAGGTCCCTTGGGATGATTTGCTTCGCTTGCTTGTCTGATGGGGAAGATGTTTTATTGCCTAGTTGCAAAACATGCATCATCTTAAGGACAGCAAAATGAAATTTCTTGTAAAGTGATAGTCTCTTGACTGGGATTTCTAGTTAGCTGTTAACAAGCAGATATTCAATGTTTAGTTAGTGCAGTTAATTTTTTAAAAAAGCTCATGAACATCTGAAGAATTTGCATAGCAAAATAAACTAAAAGCAACATAAGTTTCTTGATTTGAAATTTAATACTATATTTGACTTTTTATTTTTCCTTTAAAAATAATCTCTGAAGAAATATGAATTTCTAAATAAAGTTTTATACATTTGTGTTTTCTCTCTAGGTAGGAGAAGAAACATTAATGCATTTTATGCTAAATAAAGTTAACAAATACAAATATGAAAAGGAGTAAATGGAATGACAGGGATAAATATTATCAAGAATATTCTATGTATTCTACAAATGGTATTTTACAATTTCAGACCAGTAAAATAATTTGTCCATTTCTTGAAGTCTCTATCAGAAGATTCAGAGACTGAATACTTCAGTTCAACTGAGTACTTCAGTTGTTTTAGCTTTTCTTTCTTACTTTGTGCTTAGAAACACCTTGTGTCCCAGGGCTCTCAGTGGGACTGTCTGAGGGCAAGGGCAGCAGTTTGTCTGTTGTTTGTTCTGAGCAAAAGGGGGAAAGTACAATCCTATGATAAAACAGGTTGAAGATCTCAATTTATTTTCCTTGTTTCCTTTTGTGTAGAGGGCTTTTTGGCAGGCTGAAAGAGCATCCCTACAATTCTAGGATTGCAGGGCAGTTAACTTGACCACCTCTACAACATTTTATTCTATAAAGTTCTGATTTATCTCTATGTTTGAAGCTTTGATAGTGGAGTTAAGCTGAGAGTGGAGTTAAGTTTGAGCGGGACGAACACCTCAGGAGAAGGGAATAATGCAATTTAAAATATGACCTTCTCTTGCAGTGAATGTGTGGGTGGAGGAGGGTTAACTGGAATGTCAAAGAGAGTTCAAGTTTTAAAATTTTTATATCACTTAATTCTCAAAAGTCAGACAGATGAAATTTCTGAAGTATGTTAATTTACTTTTTCTGATGACCATCACATATAATTACTTAATAAAAACAAAAACATTGTTCAAATGAATTATTTAAAACAATTTATCTGGATAGTCTCTAAATGCATTTGCAACTCTTGGTTCTCTTTTTTTAGTTTGGACATTTTTGACATCTTGCTTTTCTTATATTTAATTTCTAGCGTCATGAATCGTGTAATTTTTAAAAATACTGTTAGTGTACTTTCATATTCTGTTTAGTGTGAAGTGGTTACTGTCTGAAGTAAATGCTTACAATTTTTGGCATGCAAAGAACAGAGATAACACAACAGATTTGTCTATTGATTTTTCTGTTTTAATTGATATTCAGCTTTTGTTTCAGTTTTTTGATGGAAATTGAAGAAAAAACCTATTTCTGCAGGCATTTGTAGGTTTTTTCCCTCTGACTATTAATCAGTCCATAGCATGTTTTTATTGAATGCTTCATTTGTTTAGTGTGACAGAAAATCAACAAAGACTTGGATTTTGTTCTCAATCTAGTTTGTATCTTCCTGCCTATTATTCCCACTAAACACATTTCCCTCAAACAGTGTTTGGTTATCTATCATGTATAATTGAAAAGCCTCTTATATCGTTCATTTGTCATTCTCAGCCATGCATGGGTACTGAGACTTGGAGCAAAAAATTGAACGTGTTTGCGTTGGTAAAATGATTTTTTTGTTCTTGTACTAATCTTCTCAAGTGGAGTTTAGGCTCAGTAGGAAAAAAAAAATAGAAAGAAAAAGGGACAGTCTCTGTTTTTCCCCCCTCCATTTAAAAAATCTTATATATTTTGTCAAGAGATTCACCTTACTCTCTTGTAGTGCCCTAACTAACAGGCACTCTTCTTTGCTGTCATTTGGTAGTACTGTTGTATTTTGTTGCCCGTGGGCCTGCCTCCATTTAAATACAAGATTGTCAAGGTTGAATGAATATTTTTGTTTATGGTCTCTTGTCAGCCCTCGGAACTGCATTCTGAGTGTAATTAAAAAAACACAAAGAGGGCAAACACTAGAAATGTGGGGATTCTTGGCTTTTAATCTGGCTGTAACATAGAATGACTTTTCAACACTAAGCCACTTACAGGTGGAGGATGGAAAAATTTCCTGGACCATTGCAAGTATTTAACTAGATATAAACTACAGTGCAGCAAGAATCCTGTAAAACAAAAAAATCACTGCAATTGGTGAGGTCTCAAAGGATGTTTTTTGAACAAAACCACAACAGCCTGCACAACTCCTACTAGGTTGCCTGTTGGGCTCCAAGCCAGCTTGCAAGCAGAGTCAGAAAGCAAACTGCTCTTACAGACCTGCCCTGAAATGAGCTCCAGTCAAACTCCAGATATGCTGAATCCTCACAGTGTTTGCAGAAACAATGACTCCCATGTTGGAATTTATTTCTTCCCTCCCTGCAATCTTCCTGAAATTTCCATCAATCAGGAGGACAAATTCTGAAGACACCTTGCTTCACAGAGCAATCTCTCACACCCATTCTCTAAGGGACAAGACCTAAAGACTTCCTGCACCCACAGCTGGGACAGTTCCTGATCAAAAAGAAATAGACTTTTTAATTTCTTCTACATTTTAATGGGCTTACCACTGATATGTAATAGAAGAAGAGAAGATGAAGTTTCTTGCCGTGTTTTTGGCCACCAAGTCAAGCAAATGGCCTAGAAGAGAGGCCAGCATCCATCTCTTTCCCACCAATGGGCAGTGCAATTGAATCACCGTAAAGGAACACAAGCAGTTGGGATTTTCTCCACAGTTCATTAATGGTGTTACAGTTTGTATGCAATGTGATCACATAATATGCTTCTGAAATGGGTTTGCCATGGCCAGGAAAGTGTTGGTACAGGTCAACTGTGATCTTAAAGTTGTTGAATCAAACACTTTAAAAAAAAAATCAGTCGAAAAAATATTTTCCCCATCAAGTTTGTTATGTGAAATAGCTAAAATTGAAACAATTCTAAAGACATTCAAGAAGCAGAAGAGTGAAAACATCTGTAACAATCACATTGAATTAACACAGAATTCCTGTATTTTGCCATTCATGTTTGATCTTTGATGTTTTGTAATAAAAAGAACAATCTCTTTCACAATTTTATTCTGAAAATATTTTTCTTCTGCAAATTATGTTTGCTTTAACTTTTTGTCTTATCTCAGGGTTGCTGAAGAGCTGTATTGGCTCTCAGCAGAGCTCAAAATAGCTTTTTCTTTATTCAGAAAGATGGTGCATAATTACATTAGGCCTGAGCAATGATCTAATTCAGAAATTGAAAAAATGAACAACAAGAACAGTAACAAAAAATGTACAGTTTGACACATCCAGTGTATTGATTATGAAAATTATTTCAACTTAGAGTTATTAAGGGTTATTCTCCCATACTAATTTGCTTATGGACTACAAGGCTAAAGAGAGAAATGGAGAAATGTCAAAATGCGACAATAAGGAACAGTGCATAATTAATCAAAATGTTATTTAAACCCAAACTTTGAATTAATTTTAATTATAATGATCACATTTTAGGATAATGATATGGCAAAAGAGAGAATGAGTGCATTTTGCCATCCATGAGACAATTATGTTTCTGCAAATGCTTACACAAAGTTATAAATACACCTGAGTGTAATTTTGGTACTGGAGTCCTGCTAAAAACTGGAGCTGAAGAAGCTGTTTTATTTCTCCACCAAGATGAGTCTGCAGTTGGTGAGGAAATACAAGATATTCACCAAGAAAGAGTTTGAAAAAAGAATTTGAATAGCTGGTCATTATGCTAAGAAAAGTGTCTTTAAAAAAAGATTCCTGTAAATTATGTCCATTTCCTTTTCCATTTATAAACCTGAACATTTTGTAAAAGCAGCATTACATGATTTGGCATTCAAAACACTGAAGAAAAGCAAAAGTTTTCATAAGCTGTCTGTACCTTATGGATTTTATGATAAAAACTGTTGCATGTAAACTCCAAGGCATCACTGCTACTAAACTGGAAAACAGGGAGATAAGTATTGTCATAAATGCAGACTATCCACTATTGGTTTAACAATTGGCCATCTATTGGTTTGACAATTTGGCACACAGTGCTACAAATGGGCATCACTTTCCAAACTGCCCTACTCGTCAAATATTTGACAAAATATGCTATATCTAGAGAGATGTAAAAAATATTCTTTAACTTTTAGACTATTTACAAGAGTTGAGCAAATATCAGGGTGAAACTAGCTAGTTTTTAGTTTATCTAGCTCATTTATCCAGGCTGAGGAGAGAGAGATCAGGGGTGATCTGAATGCATCTTACAGGCACACAAGTAGCAGTTTCAAAGTAAAGGGTTTTAAACATCTGACTAAAGGACAGAGGTCCAAAGCTGAAGATGAATGCATTCAGATTCTCATTTTCTTTTTTACAATTGACAAGAGGTACGACGTCTGAAGGGTAAAGTAGCAATAATTTAAATCTATGGCTTGTGTTGTGCAGGGTGCCAGAATGCATGGCCCCTGCAACATGGTTTAATTACTAGCTATTGTTCTGATCAGTAATATTAACCATAAACATCATATTCTCAGAGGTGTTTAGCCATTGATTTTAATGGAAATGAGACCCTGAGTGCATCCCACTTGACACAAAGTCCATTGTCAGAGTGCTCTCTGGGCATTTTGCAATGGACATTTCTCCAGCAGCAAATCCTTATGTGACACACAGACGTCACATAAGGTGTTGCTCTTCAGTAGAAAAGTCTAGGAGTGACCTAATTTTATACAATTCAGTTTAATTATTAAGACTAATTATTTCTCTGCTTATTCCCTAGAACTCTGCTCTAGGTAAAGGTTGCCAAATAATATGAATAGTCACTTAAAAATATTCTAGACATTTCCAGTCCAGTGGAATTTAAATAGTCTTTACAGACCTCTAAAAGTAGATTTCTCAGGGTTTTTCCCCCCATACTATAATAAAGTATCCTTTTACAAAAAGTACAGTTACCTAGTATACTAATTTGAAAGATGTAACCATTTTAGACTTTTGACATTGTAGTTTTGATGAACATTTGTACATCAATTTTGCACTGAATGTCATATTTGACTTTGCAGTTTCTAAAGTGTCTCTTGAGCAGTGTGGTCGCATGACGTGAACAGACACGAGGCTGGGTTGAAACTGATAGTGGAGTGCAATGGCTTCATTCTGCCATTCTTCAATTGAGATGCCTGGATGGAGCATTTGATGTGTGAAAGGCATTTTTCAAGCTTTCTAGTAGTTAAACAGTTCTACTGGAAGTAAACTACCTCCAACCATTCCTGGGATTGATTGTTAATTACTCTATGGGATAAAGTCAGTATTATTAATGGAAAACTGAGCAGATTAACTCCGGGAGATTCAGGAGGAAAAGAGAATTGCACTTCACATATTAGTTTTTACTCAGATATGGAGAGCTGGGGAATTTTTCTGTGCTGTAGCAAGGAGAAGAACTAAATTACTATATGGGGAGTGGTTGCTGATAACACCAGTTTTCTTCCCCTTCCACTAATTCTTGCTTCTTTGCCAACCAGATTTTTACTACAGATGTCAGAGCTTCCCTGCTAGATTATGTCTGATTTGGTGCATTTGTTTAATCAAACCCTTGTGTTCAAGTGGGTCTATGTGCTTATTTAAAAGACAACCTCTTTGATTACTTTCTGTTGCAGGGAGAGGCATACAAAAAATATAATTATGTGGCCTACTGTATCAGGCTGTAGCTGGTACATGAGATATGATTGCAGGCAGAAACAGGCTCACCCTGTCTCTGCATTCATGTCCACTTCTTTATTAGAAGCAAAAGGGATAGATTTAGCTGGATGCAGAATCCAAGCTAATAGCTTCAGTTTGGCATTGATTTGCACATGATTGAATAGAAGAACAGTCAGAACTGGCCTGTGTCTGTCTGTAAGGGGCTGCTCAGGTATATTCACCATGATTCCTGCATCAAGATTCTTTTCCCCTTTGATAGGCTAAAGCCTATGCTGTAGGATGCCCAGGCTTGATTAAAAAAAACCAAACAGCAACCCACCCACAACAACTCAAATCCCTAAGTAGTAGGGAATTGCCAGCGGTTTTCTAGTTTTAAACTTTTTATTTATGCAATTTTTCATAGAGCAGAATCCTGCTGGACTCAAAGGATGCAGCTGTGGAGCACAAACAAAATCCAACTAGAATGTGCAAACAGAAAACTGTTGTCTCCTCTGTGTGCGTTTCCAATTCTTGTTGAAACCTGGTAAATGAATTGCTTTCAATCAACATTATAGGTTTTTACTTAATATACAGAACATTTTTTGGAAGTATAATTATGGCAAGTCAGTTTAGAATAGCTGAGATGCCCAAAGAATGTAACGAAAAAAAAACCCTTTTCCTAACTTCTCTTCGACCTAGTAATCAAGGTGTGATATTGCATAAGTGTCATTTTAACATATATAAATAGCTCAAAAAAGAAGAAAAAACTTCTCTGAGGCAGTGTCACAATAGTGAAATAGGAAAAGGAACAAACCTTTAGCTAATTAATATAATTAGATAATTGCAGACTTTGGTTTGTGTAAATCCTCTATCATTTGCTCTAACACTGCATTAATTCTGTATTCTGTTACAAGAGAGTGACAGATTATAAATCTGTTATTAAACAGTTATAGCGTCAGACCTTTCACAGATATCTTTTGTGGACTCTGCTATATTAGTAGAATAAGTACTACTGAGTTGCACTGATAGTTGGCTTGGCTAGCTCCAGTAAAATGACAAAAACCCCTCAGAAAATAGGGCTAACTCCTCTGTACCCTGGTCCCAAGGCAGAAAGACCTATTCTGATTTGCACAGGTCACTTTTCTAACCTCTTATCAAACCCCTTTATTTCTGTGTATGTCACAACCTCCTTGATGTTTCCTCACACGTGAATTAAATTTCCTTTGTTGCAATCAAAGTCAGAGCGGTATAGAAATAGCATGATTTGAAAATGGAAATTGTGTTTTGACAGACTAGTTCTAACAGAACAATTCCTTTTTCATACTAACTGCCTACTTTTTGCATTCATAAGAGAAAAATGAAAAAGAAAGTAAAGGCAAACAATGAACAGTGATTTTGTTTTTGAGGGACTCAAGGTATCCCGTGGAAGTTTTAGGTCATCCTTTTCCTGATCCTATTTTTCGTATGGGACAGGCTTTTCTGACATATAATATTGTTGCAATTGTAACTAGTTCAATACTACTCACTGTTTTTAGCCATTTTGTCTCTGCAAACACTTTCATTTACTTGTCCAAGGATATTAGACACAGTCTAGAAACACAGGACCAAAAAAGACTACATCTTAAACATATATCAGGTTCACTCCCCTGCAGCAGAAGGAAATCAAGGACAGTACATCAGGAAGTCACATACCAACAATTTTTTTGTCTCAAATAATAAAACATTTGACATTTCTCTGACAGAAGGGATTTGACTGCTATGAATGAAAACATGGCCACTGAAAAATCTACAACAGAAGAGAGCAAGAGAGCTCAAGGGATGGTTGGTATGTTCACACTGGCACACAGTCAGAAAAATAACAGTCCCAGAAAGCAGTTTACACTCAGGGATGCCAAAAAAATGGTGGTAAAACAAACCATCCAATCCAGCAGACATCCTCCATCCATCCTGGAGAAGTCAGATGTGTCATCTGACATTTGATGTTATCCATGTGTGTGTGTGGGCAAGCTGGGATGATGCATGCACTTGATGCCCTTAACCAGACCAGCAATAATTTGGTAGAGGCTCCAAAGGAGGTAAAGGCCCAGGACACAGGCCAAGAATTCCCTAAGAAAGTCCACAAAGGGGCAGAGTGGCTCAATGAGCATTGATGCATGTGAGCTTGGAATGTCAGCTGTGATATTAACACATGAATAGTGGATGGTTTTACCAGGACTCACTAATGAAGGAACAGAGAGAACTGTGGACACCAGGAATATTGTCTTAAGTTGCAAATTCAAGATGTGGCTGGGCGTGTGTATTCTACTGCCCTCTGTTAGTCATGGGGAAATTATCTGCTGTTAATTGGGCCACTTGTTAAAACCAGGTGGGGCAGTTTTCTTTATCTCTTCCACGACCCATCCTGCCTCTGGGAAGACATCTTCTGTTAATGGGCCATTGAGTGTCACTACATGACTGATAAAATCACATCATCCCATTGGGAGGTGCTCTGCCCAGGGGGAGGAGCCAAGCATCCCTACCTGGATATAATCTGAGAACCGGAACACCACAGTCAGCCTTTTCCCACTGGATTCACAAAGGAGCAGCTTTCTTCTTCACTGGATTCTCGGAGGAAGACCAGGCCCATCTACACCACCACTGAACTTTCAGAAGAAAACTCCATCCTTCTACAGGATCACTGCTCCAACAGAACCACATCTGTCACCCCAGGCAGACTGCAGCCACCATTTAACTGGAGTGCTACCAACACTCTGACCAGCAGTGTCAAGTCATATTTTGACTCTGCCAGTGTTGTTGTATATTATTGCATTTTTATTTTTGTTTTTATTTTTCCTAATAAAGAACTGTTATTCCTCTATTCCAAAGATACTCCCATATCTTTGCCTGAGAGCCCCTTAATTTCAAAGTTATAATTCAGAGGGAGGGGGTTTACATTTTCCATTTGAAGAGAGGCTCCTGCCTTCCTTAACAAACACTTGTCTTATCAAACCAAGACAAATATCATGCACACCCTTTCCTTGGTGTCAATTTGACTGTGAGCCAACTGCTATATCCCATGAATGTGGCAGCCCAAGTGAGCCTTCTTTGAGCTCCCCCTGCTAGGCAATGTGGCTGTATGGATGTGATCTCCCTGTTGGCCACGAAACCTCTCAAGGTTGCTCCTTAAAGCAGGGGCACCTCTCTACTAACAACAGATCTTTGGGTGAGTCCAGTTTGAATTCTTTGTAAATTGCAGCTGAACTGCAAGCCAGTGATTCTCCCCTTGAGCTGGGACACCTCTCAAGGCCTGAGATTCCTTACTTGATACTGAGAGGTTCTTCATCACCCAAAGTGAAGAGACCCCTTATTCACAACAGATCCTCAGTAAGTTGCTGAGATCTCGTTAAATTGATACTAATGAAACACATACAGTTAAATCCTTTAGTTATGAACCATTGTCCAGCTCTGAGACTAAGACTGGATCTAGCCACACCTAAGCTTCTTGAGGAGTTCAGAAAGCAGGTTCACCTCTGAACCTCGGTACTCAACAAGAGGGTCTCCTGCTCCCTTTTATGTCTTGGACCTCTGTGTATATCATCCTAAATTGATTTTAACTTGATTTTCCTGTGTATGTTTGATCCATGTGGTAAGTAAGAAGAGCTTTTAGAAGCCCTTGTAGGGAAGCCCATGTAAGGTTTTCATCCATGTTGTAGCAAGCAGCATAGTTTATGATGCAGAGCAAAGAAAAACAAAAGGAAGGAATTAAGCCTCAAAGGATAGTTTTGAGCTATAAGGAAAGAAAGTAGTCCTTAGGTATTACAAGGAGCTGGTGGATGCTGTTTGGTGGTGCTGTGTCTCCAGACAAACCATGCATGAAGAGCTGTAAATAGATACATATGGCAAGGACAACCTGTTACTTGGTGCGGCTGGAAGAAGAGTTAAAGAGGGGAAACACAGCTGAAATGTGAAACATCTTGAGGGAAGAAGGGCTGTACCTGGTGTACTTGATACACGTCTGCACTAGGGTTTGCCTCTTTTCATGGCAAGACCAGGAGCAATAGGATTCCTTCATGGAAAGGGCTACAAGCTCACAGAAATTTGCTCTGTGAAGTCTCCCAGATCACCCCTCTATGGATGATTTTCCATGCATGGGGTGTGTCTTGGGGTGCCAGAAAACCTGTCATGGTTCGTCATTATGTTCTGTGTTGAGAGGTACCATGATTTTGTGCATTGGCATCATGTATGTATGTGGGACTTGGGCAATAAGGTCATGAGCATGAGAAAAGGGAACAAGAATAATGTAAGAATTTTGGGATTTCCAAATGAAGGGTCTGGGCCAGATGTTGCACTGGCTTGTAGTTGTGTCTTATGTGGTGCTATATTGGATTTAGGTTTTAGTATCAGAAGAGATTGGGAGCTGCCTACCCCCAGGTTGGACAGTCAATTCCAGATGGCTCCAAAACAGGTCATGATTTGCCAAGGTTGAGTCCATCAGTAACACTGGTGACATCGCTGTGAAAACATATTTGAGAAAGGGCAAAGAATGCTGTGCAGCAGCTGAGAGAGAGAAGAGTGAGAAAAATGTGAGAGAAATAGTTTTCTTCCCTTGTGAAATGGTGTCGATTCACATTTTTCAAATCACCTCATAGGATCTCTGATGATTCCAGGATTAAGCAATATGTGATCACTGATTCTGAGAATATTGGTGCTGCCTGAACCATGACACTGTAAGAATTTATCTGTCCCTTGATGTTGCAAAAGATTAAATTGAGCCTATTAATCTCAGTTTGTGAATGGATTTGCATATGTCATGAGTTTATAGGACGGTAAATGGAAAACAAATGTTTTCTCTTCTGCCTTCTAAGCAGCATGATGATAAAATATATGTTCAAATGACAATGGCTACTGAATGTATCAGAGTAAATTATATCCTATTCTGCTTGAGCAGTACTGCACTTAAGGTTTCTTTTGTTGTCTTTTTTGTCTCCCTTTTTTTTCCCCTGGAAAACATTATTATACAGTGAAAAAATACTATCTCCTTGTTTTCAATGGTTCATGTGGCTTTGGCACAAGAAAGCATTCATTATCCATTTTAAAATTATGTTTCAAGGCAAACTAAGTAATTACTCAAAGATCATAGGAGAGCATCAAGCCCCATGAAGCACTTAAAAACTCTAATTAGTGTAATTATGTTAAAAAATAAGAAGGTGTTCTAACTAACAACATAATCATAGAGATGAGGTGCTTGCCCACAATTGTCATTGGTAACACCAGAATTAATTTTCTCTGATTATGATTCATGTAAGCAGAAGAAGAGAGGTTTTAATGTTAAACTGCAATCGGTAAAAATTAGGTTAAACATCAGAATCAGGGTTTATGAAGTCCTGAAGCATGCAGTGCTCTATTGTGTCAATTTATACTAACATCAGAATTAGTGATTAAAAAAAATGGTGACACTTCTGTCTGCTTCTCTTGTTAAGGTTCTGCTCTTCTTTCTTTTATTTTTTAATTTCTGGAAAATTCCAGAACTGTTTCCTGCAGGTTATGCAAATCAAACAACTGTGTCTTGATCATTAGGTCAGAGCCATAATTCAAAGTCAGGAATAATAAGAATAGCAACTGCTTGAAGCACAATTATCAGTTTCTATGAGATTTAACACAGTACTATTCCTTGGACCTGTATGCTGAAGCAAGGGAACAGAGCCCTGATCTATGTTTGAAAGAGCAAGTGTATGTCTGGAAAAGAAATAAAAAAAATTAAAAAATACAAACAGAAAAAAAAGATTAGGCAAATAAAAAAAAAAAAGGAAGAGATGATAACCACACTTTTTTTCCCCCCTAGAAATATAATGACTGTCTGACAGGCAGCAATGGAGGTCAGCGGAGTTAGCTCCTTGCTCAAAGCAGGGTCAATGTAAACCTAGTTCCATATTGCAACCTGCAGTGCTCAAGGCTGTGTCCAGCAGAGTTGTGAGCATGGAAACTTTACAACTTCTCTGGCTGACCTGTAGCAGTGTTTGGCTGCTCCACTTTAGAGATATTTATAATGTATGGGATCAAAAGTTCACACAAGGGATACAGTGGTACTTAACTGGCATGAGAATTAGTTTCAGACAGTGTTTCAATCCTGTCCATGAAGTGATGAGATACAGTATGGTAAGTAAATAATTGTGTTCTCGAGGTAAAGTGGTAAATCTTTTTGAGTTTATTGTTTTATGGCTGTGAACTGAGTTGAGCAAAAGCTACCTTTCTTCAAGTATATGAAGGAAAAGGAAGCACCAGCAAATTTTTAAATAAATGTTTATCTAATCGTCTTTAAAAACTCTTTTTTGTTAGCTTGATTAACTACAGAATGTTAATAACCAATGTTCAGGCACTTGACAGCTAGTTGCATAGATTTTGGTTTTAGCCAATATGATTATTACCACTAAATCATAGTAAAGAATTTAGATACATGAACTTCCTTCATAACATTATTTCCCCATTTAAATAGATGCTGACATTTTTTAGGGTCAATACTTCATTGTGAGTGGGTAAAGAAGAATGTTTAGGTACAAGCACAAGCTTATTCCTTTAGGATGAGATATAATCCTTACTGTGACACATTATGAAATTTCCAACAAAAATTAATTTTTAATGTCGCAGAAAAGCAACTGAAATGGTTATTTTTATATATGTAACCCTGCAGAAAACTAGTTCCCTAAAAGCAGAAACAATAGCTGAGTTCAGAAATTACAAATTGTATTTACCTCAGTAATGTATTAGCTGTGGAGTTAATTCCATTTAAATGCTAACACTAAAAAAAAAAAATAATACATTGAGGAGAGAAAAATATTACAAGCTCCTTTATTGCTTTTAATAATACATCCAACACAAAAATGGTTTCAAATAAGTCATTAAAGCACAGAATGCAATGCTAAGTGGTTTGGAGTGAAGGCATAAATCTTTAGCTCATCGATAAGAGGCAGCAAGTGGTCTGACAGCAGCCACTGCCACTGAGTGGTGCTGAGCTGCCAGTGGGCTACAGCAGGGTGCAAACAGGGGCTGAGATATCTCATGCTCAGATGGGTGGTCATCCACTTGGCTGTGTGCCTTCCTCTGGGTGTGTGGGATTTACTTGCACAAAGTGGCATGAAGATGCTGACAGGAGAGGTATAATAAAGCCTCTATTCTGGCCTTATTATCGAGCAGTGCAAGATGGCCCGGGAGCCCAGTCCTTCAGGGAGACAGAGTGCCTGAAAGCTCAGCTAGCTCGAGGCCCTCACTGCAGGCTACCCCCTTAACAAGCTTGGTGATTGCCAGCTCTATAGTGGTGTCAGCTGTCTTAGGATATCAGCTCTTAGCTTGCTAGGTAGGTAGCCTTTGGCTGGAGGCTGCAGCAGACAGTCGAGAGAGGAGAAGGAGTGCGTTGGTGTTCCACAGTGAAGGTTTATTGAAGGGAGGCCATGAAGGATCCAGCGACAGCTCTTCTTCTGTCGAATGGGCTAAAGTAGGCCCCTTTTATAGGGTTAAGGGGGATCCAAACTTGACCAATAGTAAGGTTAGGTAAGATGGCCTATAGGGTTACAGAGATAAGCTTTGGGGCGGGGGTCAGAGAGACAGGAACTTATTTTGCTGTCTCATCATGACTCAGCAGTTCCTACTGGTCAATTCTCCATGGAGCCTTACCGAGCTCCATGGGGTTTGCTACAGAGAGGCTTAGACAAAATCCAGCATAGGATATAAAGTCATCCAAACAGTTGCCAAATTGTTGTTCATATGTGGCAGAGAGCCTCCTGTGTCCACTTGAAAAATACCTGGCTTTGTTGCCTCAGTTGATCCCTGAGCTTTGCTGCTGATCACCTGAACTGCCAACAGCTTCTCCACAGGTTGCTGGAGATCCCTGCTATAAGCAGTTGTCACTTCAATGAAGGCTGGATGAGGCAGCTGAATCCCTAGAACAGAACAGAACAGAACACTTCAGCTGGAAGGGGCCTGCAGCAATCATCCCATCTGACTAGTTCAGGGGTGACCAAAAGTTAAAGCATATTTTTAAAAGGCATTCCAAAATGTCTCTTAAACACTGACAGACTCAGAGCATTGACCACCTCTCTAGGGTGTTTGACCAGGTACCAGTGTTTGACCACCCTCTCATAAAGAAATGCTTCCTAATCTCCATTCTAAGGTTTCCCTGGAGCAGCTCTGAACCATTTCCATGTGTCCAATTACAGAATACCAAGGAGAAGAGCTTAGTACCTCCTTCTCCACTTCTCAGGAAGCTGCAAAGTGCAGCGAGATCTCCCCTGAGCGTCACTTTCTCCAAACCAGACAAGCCAAAAGTCCCTAGCCGCTCCTTACAGGCCCTGCCTTCCAGCCCTTTCACCAACCTTGTTGGCCTCCTCTGGATGGATTCAACTACCTGAACATCCTTCTTAAACTGCAGGGCGCTGAACTGCATACAGAGATAACCTAATTGTATTAGGTAGTGTGCCTGAAAACCTCACAGTAATTTATAAAATTTTAATTCTACAAATTGCTGATTAAGTGCTGCTGAGAATGAATGCAGTGATGTGAATTCCCTGTCCAGAAATGACAAACAAAGCAAGACTTTTTGATATGATTTAAAATCCTCCTTTTTTGCTTATTGTTTCAAATGACAATCTTATCTCCTCAGCCTGTCAGGCACAAAAAAAAAGGAAAAGACAGTTGGTTAATATCACAGCCCAAGTTTCTTGGCACTGTTTTCACTCCCTTAGGAATAAACCTGAGCTTTAATATCATTGCTTTTATTGCAAGGTCTAGCTGGTTGTCATTTTCCAGCTGTTCCCAGCTTGAGGAGTCAGAAACTGTCAATTGACTTGGAAGAATTTTTCCTTACATCTTGCACTGCTTCAAGTCTGAAATGTTCATTATTATCCTACCAGGCAGAGGTAGATGTAAGAGAGAGACAAAACTGCATTTTTTAGAGAGTGGCTGTTGTGCCTTTATTTTTTGAAGAAGTTCCTGGAGTCTGATCATTAGAAATGAACAAGCGGCATGTATTTTAACTTATAAACTCCCAGTTTTTCTGGCATTTCTTTTGAGAATAACCTTTAACATATCAGATTGCTCAACTCTGGCAAAATTCATTCTCAGTCTGGAGCTGGGGAAGGGGAAAAGGTGAACCAGTTGCATAAACAGAGATGTCTAATATTATTCTAGGTAGTTGTGTAAGATACCCTTTCAGGGGCCCAGCTGCAACTCCAAAAAGAAGCAGTTCTTGTGTCATTCCTGTCACACCCACCAGCCCACCCATCAGATCCTGTGTGTGTTGGGTCCCAGATGACAGCCAGCACCCACGTTTAGGCAGCTGATCCATGCACCAGGATGCTGAAGTCCACCCAGTGAATCAAATGAACTGTTTGAGCTTCTGTCAGCTGAGCAGCCTCTAGGGCACACTAGAGTGGCCACTGGCTGCAGTGGGAGTGCAGACACATTGCCTATACATAAATACTGTTGAGAGTTTTTTGCAGATTGAGGAGTTTTTGCTAGACAATGGTCATATTCAGCCGTTGCACAATCCAGCCTGCTTGTACTAATGGACAATGGTCACGTACACAAGCAATGAATAATGGACATAATCAGAAATGGGATCAGTATATCCTTGAAAGAGATACAAGAAGAAGAATCATCAGAACTCAGCAAGTTTGTCAGCAAGCTTGGGAAAGTAAGAAAAAAGTGAATCATGGGTGGGCCAGATGACCACAGCAAGATGCGTGAAAATTTAGGTGATCCAATCAGCATTCTAATTTAGACACGTGATCAGCTAGGATTAACCAATCACGTATTAGCTAGAGACACGTGGACAGAGAGATTTATTATAAATATAGTCTTTTTAGGGATAATAAATTTGGCTTCACTGGATCATGCTGGTCATGGTGTGATGTCCCTGACCCCACACCCCGCAAAATACCAATCTTCCAGATGGCTACCTTGCAGTATCTGAATCTATAGCCTTTAAGAGCTAAAGCCCACCTATACTGAGCCTTATACAGAGTGTCTCCCTGGCAGTTGCAATCATTTTGGCTGGGTTGTTTGTTCCTCATCTCTTGGATAGGCTTGCACATGTCTTATTCCTGCTTTCATTGCTGGCTGTAATAACACAGTAATTTTCCTTTTAGCTTTTTTTTTGTACTCATCTATTTTGTTTCTATGTGAGTGACTATATAATTAAATTGATTATTTAATTCTGGACAAAAATCATAGGACTTTTCGATTAGTCTCTCTGTCTCATGCTTTCTTTTTTAAATCTTGCCTTTAAAGCACACAGTTCAAAACTTACCTACATCATAAACTATCTGATTTTATAGTTAGACTGAACTTATTTTACATCTAATAGAGGAGAGGCTGGTACCCATTAAAGCAGTTTTTACTACAGGATATTTAAATTACCTATTAGACTGGCTTAAATTGTCAGGTAGTCTGTGTCTACAAAGGGTGCTTTCCCCTGATTTATATTCACATATATTTAGCAGCAAAACTTTGTGGTTTTGATTGATGCTATTCAACAGAATAGTGCCTTATTCAATCAGAGATCTTGTGGAATGGAGTACTGGTATAATTTTTCACAGTGTTCAGTACAGCAATGAAAGAAGTTCCTCTCTTTTTAAGAGACATAGTTACAGACTACTCTTATTAATATTGAATCAAATCTTCATCAGACACTTGTTTTCTCCTCATCAACACAAAAATTAACATATCCATTCCATACAAAGGTTCTGTGATTTAAACAGCAATTTACATCACGCATCACATTGACACTTTCTAAACAATTTCTGCGAAAATTGCATTTGAGCTGATTTCGCACATAGAAAATGATACCTATATCTATTATTAAAAAAAAAAAAAAAAAACCCAAAACCAGCCCAACAGAAAAAATCCCCTAGAGAGCCAATTCTTTTCTGTGCTTCAGCTGTGACAGAAATATAAATCAACATTCTCCAATGGATTCATTTTTGAGTATATTCTCTTTAGCTAGAACTATCAGAAAAATCTGTTTATCTTCTCTGTGGGTGTTATTCAGAGACAGCTAGAAATATTGTAGGGTGATATACATGTGGGGCATGAAACCAGAGTATGGACTGGGCTTTTTATTGTACTGTCAACTTGAAATGAAACAAGTGGTAAGCATAGTGAAGCAGTAGTTTACAAAGGTGTCTTAAATTTTCTGGGAAACTGCTTTCTTCCTCATATGTGTTCCAACTGTCCAGCATTGGCATCAACAGCAATTGCAGGAGAAGAATTGCTGAAAAAAACCTAATGGCAAGCATGTTGGACAGCAATGGAGATAAAGAAAAGGCTGAAGAGTCTGGTGGGGCTTTTTTTCTGTATGTTTGTGAGGGTTTTTATTTGGTATTTATTTTCTTCTAATTAATATAAGAGAATTGTAATCTGTTACTTGATCCATTGAAATAGAATCATACAAACACACGTGAGAATATGGGAGAACAAAGCTTTACAGACTGACCAAGCTGTGGCTATGCCAGCAGCAGGACTGTCTGATGTCACCACTGTGATGTGGTGATGTGGTGCCCATTCTGGTGTCCCCAGCTTGTTCTTGGAGCGCTGGTGAAGGTGTTTGGCACTTGTGCTCTGGGCAAGTGTGGCTTAACAAGTCTTTAGCAAACAGCATATTCTGTGAAATATAATCCTACAGGTAGTGTTAAATCCTGTGTCGCAGACATCTTTTTATTAAAAATCCTTTCCTTAGGATTTTTCCTTCTGAGAAGCTGAGAGGCCTCAGAAACAAAATGTAAACAATGGTTATCTGCTGCTGTGGAATGCAGCAGGTGGATCCATGACTGGTCTCGTGTGGATGTTTGGAATTAGTGACCAGTCACAGCAGAGCTGGTTCTCTCTCTCTGTCCAAGCCACAGACCTTTGTTTTCATTCCATTCTATTCTTAGCTTAGCTAGCCTTCTGAGATGAAGCTTTTCCTTCTATTCTTTTTAGTATAGATTTAATGTCATATAGATAATAAAATAATAAATCAAGCCTTCTGAATATGGAGTCAACATTCTCATCTCTTCCCTTACCTGAAAACCCCTGTGACCACCATCACACACCTGGATCTAGTAAAGCCTCCTGCTTTGAAAGTAAATAGAAACATTCAATTTAGGTTTTTCTTAGTGATTTTGTTTGTTTCTTTGTTGATTTTTGCCAAACACATCCCCATAACAATGCCACACTGAAGGCGTCAGCCTTGAAGAGTTTTTGTCACTTCATTTAAATCAAATTTATGTAAAGCTGCTTCTGAAATTATCTGTGCTGTTACCTCTCAACATTTGGTCTGGAGGCTATTCACAGAATAAAACAAAAGGTCCTAGACATGTGATGAGGCACCTTTTTCTGTAAAAGAAAATGGTTGAATCTCACAGGACTTTGCCTCAGGAAAGACAATTTCCCTCTGATACTATTTCATCAGTTCTAAATGATGATCCCCACTTTTACTGTGATTAACTACAGAATAAATTTTAAAAGTTTATCTGTTCAAAGAAAGATCCTGTGATCTGACACATAATGAGACTGTTCAGATGCCAGTATTTTGGTTTTTTTTTCCAGAATCATTGTAAGTATGTTTTGAGAACCAGCAAAGCCAAGTACTTCCTTCCTCTGAGGAATTTATCTCAGCAATCTTTTCCAAACAGCTTCTTCCCTGTTTAATTATATGGCACATTTCATAGAAGTACATAGCCAATTTTGTTGTTTCTTATGTTTTACTTGATGGATATTTTGATTTCTGATCTGATGAACAGATATAATAGGGAACCTAAAGTTCCCAAGCAAATCATATTTCATTTTAAAGAAACATTATCTATTGAATTATTGTAGTAGCCAATCCAACTAAGTCAGAACCAGGAAATTTTGGATGACTCTGCTCTGCAGCACAGCAGATTTAAAGCCTCAGGCAGGAAAACTGTGGACAAATCATTTGCAGAAGAAGGGTGTCCTGGAGAAAATTGTTGTGGTTCCTGTTTGTGAGGGAGCAGAATTTTGCATACCCTTACACAAGATGTCTGGCTGGTTTCTTGTGGTAAAATTAGTGAAGTGCATTTACTTGAATCTCCTCTTATATTTTGGGTGATACAGACATCACTCAGACTTGTTCTTCTGGGCTCATTCATCCAATCTGACAGCTCCAAACTTTTAATACTCAATTTTTCCCTCCTCTATCAAGCTCTTCCCTCAAAATATTGATGTGTTGCTTTAAGAAAATTTACTAAGGCTTAATTTATAAGCATGTATATAAAGAGGGTATTAATGAAGGGGCTGATGTTTTTAGGCTGTTTATGGCTTTGCTATGTGATGTGTTATCTGTAGGTATCAGAAATTGTTTAAAAAGTGTTTCATTAGCAGCTCTCTATATAGAATTCCTGCAAATAGAGCAACAGGATTAAAATTCACCTCAGCAGACAGAAGATGATTGGTAGTGTTTTCCTCTGTGGCTCCATGGAATTGCCCTGGGCAGAAGCTCTTCTCTTACAGTATCTAGAAACATGGCATATTCTTGATTTCTGTCTCAGAGTTAAAATAAGAAAGACAAATCTCTCTCTGTCTCAGGGCTTCTATGGCTTACTCATGACTGAGAATCACTTAATTCTCATTTTGCTTGGAAGTTGAATGGATGCAAGATAATTGCAAAAATAATGAGAAAGGTTTAAGGCTTCACTTTATGAGATTTCCTATCAAAAAAGCATAAAAATAAATTATGGGTCTACAACTTGTGATTACAATGAAGAAATTTTACCTTTTCTTACCAGCAACTGTGTGATAGATGCATTACAATGTAAAACCACAAATTAGATTCAAAATTGCAGACTGAGGGAAAAATACTGTTCAAAAAAAGTTGTTCAAACAGACAATGCCCAGTCTGATGGAATTCCAGATTTAGAACAAGATTATTATATACTCCCACAATGCAGATAATAGAAAACACAAGATTGTCATGGGAGATAAGATGGGTTTTAAATAAAAATCTCAATTATGCTCCATCAGGTATTAACATTTGTATACGCTATAGTGCACTTGGTACTTTGCAAAAATTCAGAAATTAAAATCCCACTTTCATCTGCCTAGTAGCTATCATTTTGAAGACTATTTGTGTGCAGAGGCTCAAATGTACGCTTACTGAGTAATGCAACCATGAGGGAAAACTTAATCATGAAATGACTTTCATTTCTTAAAAAAACCCACTAAATCACAGCAAGCATAGCTCTCAAATAGCCAATGTTTGCTCATGTCAGTTTGAATCCCTTTAATCTTTTGACATAACAGCTAGCAGAAGCTAAAGTCAAGCCTACCTACCTATCCATCCATACAAGAATTATGCCTAATTGTCACTCTGTGATACTCTGTTCAGTGGTATAAGTATCAATATTATCTTTCTCAGCATCATAAACTGTGGTTCCACAATCTGACTGACAATCTGATTGACCCATGATCTGATTTTGGCATATGAGAGAACTAATTTGCATTATTTACAGGAGTATTGTTTTGCTCTTTTGTTTGCTACAGTCATGAGAGGTAAAGGTGCAGCTATTGGCTAATGGAGTGGTGCCTCAGGTGTGAAGAACAGTGGAACAAAAGCACAGAATCAGTGATCAAATTTGGAAGGAGCCTTTGGATGTCATTTGCTCCAACCTCCCCACTAAAGCAAGGTCACTTACATCTATTGGCCAGGGCCATGTCCAAATGGTTTTTTAACATCTCAAAGGACAGAGACTCCTCAATCTCCCTGGGCAAGCAGTGCCAGTGCTGGGTCACCCTCACCGGAGAAAAGTCTTCTTCAGAGGGAACCCTCCTGTCTTTCAGTTTCTGCTCATTGTCTCCAGTTCCATTCACTGCCCTCAACCATTCCTGCATTTCTTTTGCATCTAGGCCACCTGGGTTGGAGGTATGAGTTGGCGTGTCTGGTTTGGTGGCACATCCCAAGGCATCTGGATGTTATTCACTAAGAAATTGTGTTCCAACATAGAACTTTTGTGTTAAACTGAGGATCAATCTGATAACTGTTGAACCAAATTTCAGTAAAATAAAAATGATCACTTTTTCTCCCAGCTTGTACAAAGACTGTTAAGAGGCTTAGAGATACTTCAGAAACAAGAACAGCAAATAATTTTTTATGTTCCATATTTGTAGTAAGAGAGATGATTCAAGAAATATATCTCTTGCAAAAAAACCCCAAAACCCCAAGACATTATTAGCTTCACATATGGAAGCTTAACCTTAGAAGTAGAAGTACTCTTTTTTGAGTGAACAGGGTGGGGAGGTAATGGGACAACACAACATTTTATGCTATCAAAATCCTCTGCTTTATAATGCACTGTGAATCATAGCAATTTTTTTCCCTCTTTTGTGCAGAATTGCTCAACTGCGTTCACCAACTTCCAAATCAAAGCACACCCCCATACCCAGAGTAATATATCATTACTAAATCCCTTTTCTGTAGTCTCACTAAAAGTACATGCCTATACCCTTAAAATCCAAGGGAACTTTCCTAACATCATTCACCACAACTTGTGCTCTACAACAGTAACTCTGCAAAAACAGATAAAGCTATACATTTTGAATAGCATTAGTAAAAATAAAACTTTACAAAAAAGGAAAAAAGTGTGCTTATATCCAGCCAATATTTCTTGAAAATAAATATTGTAAGAGATGCAGGTGTAGACAGCTAGTGAGGATCCGTGACCATGGAACAAGAAATAGCATATTCAACTTCATGCTTTGAAAGCAGAAACTTTGGAAACTAAAACCAGAGGATAAAATAAAATTATTATATACGTCAGCTGTACTCAGGAGAATATTGCTGCTGACTATCAGTCCATGAATCATGTAGAGCAACAATTTCACTGAGTTTTCAATGAAAACTCATTCACTTTCAGTAGTTGCTGTCATAGGAAAGGCAAAGACAGAAGCCTGATATAACAAAACTGTAGAAAAAAAGATGCTCTGATTGGATTTTTTTTTTCTGTGTAACACACACAGATTCTGGGTAGTTGGGTCATGCAGAAGGAAACTAATGTGTCAGCCATATGTGGGTGCTTGATTATTTGCAGTGATGACTAACTGCATTTTCTTTGGGTTGAGTGGTGTTCATTTTCTTCACAGTGCTGTTGGAAGGAGTTTCTTACTTGCATAGTGAAATATTTTAATCTGACACTAATAATAAAGGAAACATTACTCATAGCCATGATTGCTAGTTTAATTCTTTCACTATGATGCAGGCTGAGAGCTCTATACAAACATAGCCCTTTAATCTGGAATGGCTTGGAAAATGGCCAGAATTTGAAATTCATCTCAGGGAGTCAGCAATTATTCCTCGATGAAAGAGAAATTTTGCCATCCAAAATAAAGACAAACGCTATACAAAATAAATTAATCACTTCTCTAACACTCTTCCAACTCTCTTCCAAGTTTCTACAGCCCCTGTGGGCTGGTAATTATTGTATTTCACATAAGACTAATAACATTAATATATATAAGAAATATTAGAATTTTGCAAAAATTTCTCTGGTTTCTTGGAATGAGAGGTCTCCTAGCACAAATACCCCATTTTCTTCAGTGATACAAGTTAAATTAATGCTCTTGACTTTAGAGATAAAAGCAGATGTATATTTCCTAAGAACTTATTCAAAGCATTTCAGTTTTTGTCTGTGGGATGTTAGAGTTCATGGATATCTGAAACATGCAAAAATGCAGTTAATTAGTACCGTGTTCAACTGGCATCCTATACAAATTCTAGCTTAATCTGTCATTTAAGAATAATTGGAGCACATCATTTAGATCTTAGGAGAGCTGTGGCTTTCACTGCAGGTATGAAATGGAGAAATCTCTCTCACTACCTTTACTCTCTTGTCATTGTTTTATTTGCTTATTGTGATTCCACAACAATATTATTTCTATAGCTATTGCTGTTGTTGCCATCATTATAATTACATTGATTATTCTGCCTAGGGAATTTAAGTCTGAATTATTGATCTTAAAGCTTCCAATTAATTGTTACTAACACTGTCAAGGTGGAACTAGTTTAGCAAATTGGTGATTCAGCTGCAATAATTTCCTGCAGGATGAGGCACTCTTCTTGAGCTACAGGCCATGAAATGGAGAAAACCATGACTTGGTTTATTCCAGGTTTCAGTGGCATGAGAAACACTGTCTTCAGAGATTTATTCTTTAATGATCAGTGTGTTTGAATGACCATCATAATTCCTCTTTTCCACAAGACTTATCTTCTGTAACATATTTTCTTTGGTAAGTGAGAGGGATTTTTGGAGAAATGGAATTTTCTGGATTATATGTTTTAGTCAGAAGACTTAGTAAACATCATTTTGACTGAGAAATACTTAATATCTTCCTCACTTCTATGGAATTGGCAATTGTTGCAACAAGAGGCATGGTTGTCTGTAACAAGACGTCTACTTGTGACAACTGCACGATTGACAATGTGCATGTTGATGTAATAACTCTTTCAAAACCACTTATTTAGGAGTGGGTAAATATTTGTCCAGGGAAATTTCCCTCTATCTATTTAAAGAAGAACTAGATTAAGTGCTTGGGTCTTTGACTTTACCCCTACCCTAGCTGGTCGCAGGAAGTGCAGTTGACTTGATAGACATTTTTAGACCCAACATTTAGGGTTTTGAATCATTACAATTATTGAATACCTAAGGTTAGATTCAAATTTAAAATGGGGATGATAACAAACATTAGCAGTTTAATATAAAATTAGATTCTTTAAATTCAATGATACAGAATGTTTCTATCCTATGTTGGCAGAGTAACAAAGACATGAATGGAATTTAAAAAAAATAGGACTTTCAATAATTGCCACCCACCATAAGTTGGCTTACGGCAGGAGCTATTGTGAAAAATTACTTGCATCCTGCTAGCATGGGATGAATTTTCTGTTCTTTTAATATGGACTCTGTGAGTGGATCATGCCTTTCTTTAATATATTTCTAGTCTGAAATTATACCTTTTATGCTCTGGATCTTCACTTCAGGGTTTTTGCTGTTGTCAGCAATGCAGTTCTTGTTACTGGACCTGAACAAGAGGTGATGGTTGTTCTTTTGTATCTTCTTATGTGTATTGAGCTGAAGGTGTATTTCTGTTCCCTATTACTTTATAATTTATGTGCAGTCATCCATATACTCTACCTCTTAATTAAGGTCTCAAAACCTTAGTCTTATTAACTTTCTGACTCTAACTTTCACAAACAAGCACAACAATTTTTTTTTGCCTTGTTTCTAACAGTTTGTTTATGTCACTGCCAGTCACTGTGATCCTGCAGTTGTTTAATTTTCTACCAACTAACCAAAGGCAAGAGAATATTCAAGGCCTTTCTTTACTCTGTTACTGCCTGAACAACTTCTCCTTTTCTATTTTGGCCTCAGGCTCCTTTACCTACCTCATTCAAATGAAAGTCTTAGCATCTTCTAACAAGTACATATATATGTATGTGCATATATATATGTATGTCATGGTTTGATGCTGGCACAATGCCAGTGCCCCCATGAAAATACCTTCTCCCTGGTGTCTGCTGTGAGATGTGACCAGGAACAGAGCAAAGCAGGCTCCAGCTTAGGAATAGAAGCAAAAAAAACTTTATTAACCTACAATATATAAAAGAAACACACAAAACTCAGGATGAAAACCTCCCAAAAATTCCTCCTCCCCCCCAACCAAGTTCCCAATCCATCACAGTAAGACAAAACCTTGGACTCTCAATTCAGTTGCCATCCCTCAGATCACCAACTCTCAGTCCATCACCACCCTTCAGATAATCAATTCTCAGTTCATCAAGAGGAGAGGAGTCCCTCTTGTGCCATAGGCTTCCCCAGGAAACACAGCTGAAACCTTGTGTGTTTCCATGTCACTCATGGCACCGCCCAGAGAACATTTGGCATTGTGATATCTTCCTTCCATGTCCAGTGCTCTCACCACAGCACATGGGCCAGAGCTGCTTCTAGAGCTATCCTTTTAAGGGAGCTTTGTCCAGTTCCAAAAAGAGCACAGTCTGTCACCTTCGGGACAACTGTCCCCCCCCAAATTTCACCCCCCGAGGCTGAGGGGTACCAACACTGAATCCTCTTGGCTCTGAGCCATTGCCTCCTCCTAGATGCACTCTCTGTGTCACAGGAAAAATGGTTCTGTCCATGGCTATACAAGAAAAGTCCAGCCAAAGGCCACTCCATCATCTCCTGCCACCTAGAATTCTCAACTTCTCTCGGACATCTTTCACAAACTTGCATCACACTTGCCCATTTCCTGCTATTCATCCCTATCTCTCTTCTCATTCAGGAGGAGGATCAGCATTTGTAAGGTTTCCATCATCCAAGAAAAGGGTTAAAAATCTCAGGCTCTGCCTGTCCAGAACTCCCATGGCTGCCCTGCCGGGCACCTTCTTGCTGCACCCCCCACTTCTCCTTCTCAGCCGGCCGTGCTATCAAATTTCAGGGTGGCACAGGCATAGACACTGGCTCACTCTCTCTTGGGGAGGGTGGCTGCCCGATGTCTCTTGGTGCTCCTCCACCCTTCCATCCTCAGGGCCCAGGCCTACCTCACCCAGCCACAGCTGCTGGGCAGAGGAGGTCTGAACCTTTGGTTCTCTGACTGGAACCAAGAAAGAATTTTCCTGAGAGTTCTCTGCTTTCAACCGCCTGTTCTCAGCGGCGTATCCATGTACTCAATGGCCACACCAGGTGCCAATATTCAAATCTGAGCACCTATTGGTTTGACCACAGCATGCCCAAAAAAATGCACTTCCTCTCAAACCACGACAATGTACATATATGTAATTTAATTATCTGAACCATTGAAGTTGGAGGTTTCATTAAAGCAGCTGAGAATGAGAATTTGGAGCTGAAAAGTTCTGAAACAGTTGATTTCTTATTTGTTTACTTGACTGATGAGTCTCTGGCAAACCAAGAACTTTTGTGGCTTCTAAATACCCTTGCATGCTACACTGATGGTGGGAACAAGATGTCTTTGATTCTGAGCTTGCCTCACCCTGGGGTCAGTTTCAGACTTCAGCTGTTTTAGCTTAAATTTTAACCCTCAACACAACTTTACATTCATTTTAAATGTCAGAACTTTCTTCCCAGATTTAACTTAATTTGTTTGCTTCAACAAAATACATGCTTTGTGGGTGAAACTTACCTGTCTTGTGATGGATCCAGTGAACACAGAATAAGGAATGGCCTGGAGGGAAAGCAGAGCACTGCAACAGAGAACCATGTCTCTCAGCAGATTCCTGGCAAAGTTGTGAGCAGGATCCACTCTTGAAATTCCCTGGCTTGGGATGAAAATGACCCTTCTGAAGCTACTGGTTGGAAATTTTCTACAGAAATTACCTAGCATATTTTCAATAAATATTTTAAATTCCCTCAAAATTTCCCAATCATTTTATCAGATACGCTGAAGTGCAAAATTAGCCCAAAAGAATTTCTAATGCCAAAAAAAAGGAAATTGTTGTCATCTTATTGCAAAGCTCCCATACACGCTCCATGATTTCTCATGGGCATCTCCTTGCAGCACTGACTTCTTCTTCACAGCACAAACAACAAACTCCAACACTCTCGTCACCCAGCTAACCTACTCTTTTATAGCACTCATCCTTATTGGACACAGCTGTGGCCTGTTAAGGGCAGGCCTGTTCCTAATCTTTGGTGATTAGTACAGCTGCAACTCCTCAGGTATGAGACTACCTTCTGCACTATCTTTATTTTCTTACATTCTATCCCCCCACAGGAAATCTGCTGAGAAAAACAGAAATTGAGAGAAATAGAACAAGGCCAAAACTTTTCTTCATACATTTAAATAAATGTAGAGTGTTTTATAAATATAACCCCCCCCAAAAAAATTCAGAGGTTCAAATGAAGACTGAAAGGTATTCACATAAAATGCAAGCATATAAAGCATTTTAACCCAGGCTGTGGGCAACAGTGCTGAGTGACATTGTAATGCTTTTTCTATTAATTCTGAAATGGCTGTGGGCAAATAATCACTACTTGAGCTTGAAGCAGAATTCAGAATAACATTTGCCTCCTACATTCTCTTGTGAAGATCAACAATTAGGAGATGCATAACATGCTTGGTGATGAAATAAAGGTTTCCAGAGAAAGACATATATTTACTGGAAAAATAAAAAATTTTCAAGATTATAAGTCAGTTCTCTTTCTCTCTTTCCCTTCATGAAACAGCCTGGTGCTCTTCTGCTGGCTATTAAATGGAGAACCTCTGTGGATATTTGTGAATGAAATTAAAGCACTCTGAAATTGATTTTTAAGAAAGGAAAATGCAGACTAAGTCCAGTAACCAGTGCAGCCACGGGGGATGGGTCTATGGCTGTGCCCACTCTTATTGTGTCCTAAACCCTGTGGATTTGATAACACTGTCTACAGGACCCATTTACTGTTGGAAGATCCAGCTTTTCAGGTGATGTCTCAAAACAGTGTCCCAGGGCCATAATGAGAAACTTGAGGAAGATCCCAAGACAAAAGCCTGGGAATGGATGGTTAGTAGTCACAACACTGACACTGGACAGACTGACTATCCACTGTAGGTACTCAACTTGTCTTCAAATATTTTTGTATCAGCCATAGAAGTACAAAGATGAGAGATGCCACATGAGATTTTTGTGCAGTATCACAAATAAACACTGGTTTATTTTATTTCTTTTTCTTTTCATTTAAATGAACATACTATTCTCCTCTTTTTGTTCATTGGTTAAAATGTTAACTAAAACTCAGTACATTCATAGTCTCTGAAGCCTTCCCACTTAAATGATTCACTGATTTAGCGCAGAATCAGTATGTGTTTGCAGTTCCAAATTGGCATTCAGTCCGTTTGGCAGATTTCATAAAGGAGCCATTTAAAAGTGATTTTTCTAGATAGATAGGATATTCCACAATTTATTGGTTTTGAGGTACTGTTTGCATTCGTAACACAGCTGACAAAATGTGGAAAACATAGTAACATGTGGAAAACATGTTTTATTTGGTGAATTTTTCACTCTTTATGCTTTTTCATATTAAAACATCTAGTCCCGTCAACTGTATGACTTCTAGCCTTTGTTTCTTGCCAACAGTGTTAAAGATTTTCTGTTATAGTTTCTTTTTAATGGATATGATCTGGTTGTCACTTTGGTGTTTATGCCTGTTTTCCTGCTACACTTCCTAACCCTTCCACAAAAAACGGTGGAAATTATTTTTGACATATCTAAGCTGTCTCTTTTTAAACTGTTTTCAGATTTTCCAGTTTTGTCGGTCAATTTTACAGCTTCTTTAATTTTCCAAAAGCCACAGAGTCTATACACTATTCATCAAAATCCACCTTGATACCATTACTCTCAAAATCATGGTATAGACAAAAGGCATGAAACCTTGTTTATGAAGTTGGCACGTTACTGCTGGTTGAAATGGATAATCAAAATACAACAATGAGTTGTCCTGAGTCCAGCTGCAATGATAGCCCTAATTAACCTAGAAAAGTCTCATTAGTAATACAGTGCAAAATGTTATTCCAGAATGTCTGAGCATCAACACCTTTTCTTCAGCTGATGGCAAAGCCGACCTTCCCATGTTGCTCTGATGATGTCTGAAAGCTGGTATTTCTGACTTTCCTGGGAAGACCACAAGGGATGCTTCACAGCAAGCTGGCAGTGTACTGGCATCTTCACAGATACTCATGAGTGATAATCATGCCTTGTTTGCCTTTCTCCTCAGTATCTAATCTGCTTGTCTGATTTTGTTTGTTTGTTTTTTTCCTTAAGAGTGGCACCTCACATGCTCTTTGTCCACTTTTTCCCGGTTAATGTACTTTCTCCCATTCTCCTTCTTGTCTCTGAAACCAATTAGCTGTAACAAATTTCCAGGCTGCCCTCCGGCTCTGGCTGTGGTGTGACCACTGTGATTTCTGTTTGCAGGCTGAGCCCTGCTGCCACCACATGTGTCCTGGTGGCAACAGGGCTCAGCACATTGTGTTCTGCATGGGCCCAGTCCTGGGTTCTTACGGCTCTCAATCAAACCAAATTTAAGCAAGTTATTTGGCTGATAGAAAATTGCTATTGCAGCCAAACAAACTAAAGGTTCTCGGGCCAAGACCAGCACAAACAAGTTCTGAGACCTTGAAGCATCAGGTAACTCCAGAACATATGGACCCTCATTAGAAATTGCAAAGTTGTATTTGCCAGGCTATAAAGTTAAGTCTGATAACCAGCATGTGCCATATTTTGCTGTTTTAAGACAAATCTTTAAAAACAGATGTTTTGGTAAAAAAAAAAAAAACCAACAAGTTTCCCAATTTCTCTTGTTCATGTTTTCTTGTTTCATAAATCAATTTTAAGCAGTGCAATTGAAGAGCCTGAAATATAATTCTACTTTCTTTCTTCTCTTAACAAAATATTTTTAAATTCTGTATTCATTTGTATGTACACATAATTCTCAACTTTTTTTCCATTTCTCTTAAAACATTAGTCAAATATTAATATTATTTTCTCTACTATAACTTTAAAAAAAGCTTGTTTAATTTTAAAAATAAAATATGTCAGCTTACATTCTTATGTCAGTGTAGAAGTCTGAAATACAATGCTTTCATTGCATTTAAAGCAAACATGCATCCTGCTTTTTCTTTTAATATTAACAACACACCATGTTATCTTCTTTCTCTTGTAAAGATTGGTAGAAAGGAATGTTATTGCAAATACTGAAGGTGACCTTTCAGACTGACTCAAACTTTGTATTTTCTACAAAGATCTTGCAGTTCCTCAGGTTGATTGCCCACCCTGAAAACAATAAAACACATTAATGTTTATTCAGTGTTTGCTCAAGCAGTAGTAGCTTGCCCAGGAGATTTCTATGACTGATGCTATTATTAGCAATAATTCAATACCTCAGGAACGGTTTGCTGCTCTATGAGAAGGTGATACAAAAATTAGCTTTTTAAATCAAACACAGCATGAATGGGTTGCACTGGTTTAGGAGACCCAAAGTATCTGGTGCTGCCACTGGAAAATCTGACCAGAAGACAGCAAGGAGTCTCTCTTGCTGTGAGTAGCATTTCCTGGGATGACAGAAACTGCTTAAATTTCCCCCAGAGGGGAATATTGTTTCCCAAAAATGGGTAATGTACTCATGTGCAGAGCCTTACCTTGTAACCATCAGATAACTGCAAAATCTAGGTACCAGCTGCATTTCAAGAATCTCTTTAGTCTATTGAAGAAAAAGTAAAATCAGTAGAGTAAAAAGTTATGGAAAGTTCTGTGCACATGCTCAATCTTTTGGTAACTTAGATGATTGACAGGATTATTTATTCTTAGTTTAACTGTGCCTGATGGCCTCTAGGTCTGTATGGGGAGGAGCAGCAGAGGAGGACAGAGCAAGAGGTGCTGCTGTTACTGCAGGGCAGCCTCTGTGAGGGGAGCCCAAGGCTGTCTTGCACCTCCAGCCACCTACAACAGCCCCATCACTGGCTCCATCTCCCAGCCCCTAAAATATGTTGCAGCTGGATGTACCCCATTCTGGATTTACCATATGGTGTAAAAGAAGATCAGCCTCAGAGTCTTCCCTGGGTCCATCAGGCAGTGCCCATGATAGCAAATTAAAGAGATGTACAACTGCTCTGGGCTCGAATGCTGACTGGCATTGAATGACTGCAATCAACTAATGCAACTAATTAATCCTCCTGACCCTGCAAACTGGAATGATTGACTGGCAGGTGTTTGTGACCCCTCACAAACCTTGGGAAGGTTTGAGAGAGTGTGACTTTGCACAGTCCAAACTGTACCAGACACTTTAAAAATAATTAAGACAGAAATGTCTCAGTTGTAGCACCTGAAGAGGTTTCTTGACCTCCTTTCGTTATGCATATAGAAGTATATTTTATACTTAATAATTTTATTTCTTCTGTTTTATAGCAGTAATTTAGAAGCTGTTACTGCACTGGCACTCCAGCTTAATTCCTTTCCTACATTACTCTGCATTTGCTTCTCTGCTTCTGGTAAAGGTCCAGAGTCCGTGAATCTGCCAGGTCTTTCAAATTTGAGTGTCAGGTTTCATGACCTCTCTCTCAGTTTTGAGCACTGTAACTGTGGCACTCCTGATTCTTCAGGTCTTGTCAACTGAGCAGCAGTGTGAGTTTTTTGCATGTAAAATATCAATCTCAAGGTAACAGCACCGAGAAATGTACAATTTAGCTGACAATGTTCATATGAGTTTCTCTTGGCAGGATTAATCTTGCACCTCCCATATTTGTTCCATATAAATTGCACATTACTGACTTCTTGGGGCATCTTAGGAAAAGCCTACATAGGTTGTTGAAAGCATTTGTGTTGACAATCCTTTGTCTGGGCTAATTGCAATCAAACAAGAAAGCTGATCGTAATTGCCTTTCTCATTATCTGGGGGGGTATTTATGTTGCAGTATGGAATGGAATTCAGTTCTGCCTAAAAAAAAAAAAGTAAAAAGGTTAAATATTTTTTAATAATTTGAGTTATAGTCAGTAAGCATCTGAGCTTACAGCCACGAGTCTTTGCTTTTCTTTCTCCCTCACGGGTTTTCTTTCCGTGAGAGTTGAATCTGTCTCTGCTGCATGGATATCAACTGTTCTGCAATAGCATTCAGTGGAACACAATGTTTTAAAGCTTTTGTTAACTCTTTGGAGACGGAAATTGCATCAATCTGTATGGCGAGAAGATGCTTAGACAATGCATGGGAGCTGAGCATTTTCTTGGCTGGCTTTAAAGCAGTACCCCACTACATTACTGTTGTAATCTCCAACACAAGAGCAAGCACTGTATACTTGGTCTCCATAATCTAATCCTGTTTAGTGAGTAATATTTTATATTCTGATATAACTGTTTGCTAATTTCCAAGTGGAATGCTCTATATTGAATTCTTGTGAAGTAAAAATGTAGATAAAAGGCATCAACTTAGGGCTATGCCTGATTTTTTTTAAAGTCACACCAATCTGTTTTATTCTGTCCATGACAGGGGCCAATGATAAAATTGTCACCATAGGACAAAACTGTCTTCCCTAAATGTCCAATTATATGAAATCTTACTCTCAAGATAGTTTTTTCACTAGCTTTGAAAAGGTAGCAATGTTTACTTGCTTTCTGATACAGAAGAATTTAAAAGAGGTTAAGACAGGCTTTTGAAACTTGAACAATGACTCAAACTCAGAGATTTTTAATCACTTTTGGTGCTAAAGTTGAGTCAAGCTCACAAACTCTGTGCAATTGCACACTCTTATTTTGCCTCTACATGTCTCATTTGGTCATCTTTAAACTAAACTGCCCCTTCAAATAGGGCAGAAAAATATATCCAGCTATTTACTTCAGTTTTTTCCTTGGTTCTGTGTTAAGTGAAGAAAGCTCTGACTTGCGTTAATGGTTCTGCTGCTTATCTGTAGCTTTATCATTTATCCTTCTATATCTCCTCTCTAATCCAAACAATACAGAACTTTTTTATTTTATACAGCACAGAAATCCTGCCAGACTAATTTTATCTTTTAGAAATGGGCTGAATATTAGAAGAACTATTTATCTCTTTGAATATCTGACTTTATACTTCATAATAACTTCAAAGGTCAGACACTCTCCTGGTAATGCAAAATGCGATTGGGTTGAAAAGATCAAGATTATATACCATCACTTTTTAGATAACACGTGTATTGTGTCATTTCTTGAATCTGTACCAGGCAACCCCATATTTCACACTTTTAACTGAAAAAATTAGACATGGAAGGAGATGGCTAGAGTAGCAAGATGAGCTATGTGCAGTACTGTAACAGGAAATTCATAAAGGTAAAGCCTAAACTATTTTAAAGGTCAGTAAACTATTTTTGTTCAAGCCTTATTATTAAAGAACATGCAAAGATGACAGAAACCTCCACAGCTAAAATTTTTAGCAACTTAGTTTCCAAGGACACACAGCGGGACAAATCCTTTAACTGAGATGCGGAAGGCATTAAATAAAACAGTTGTCTTGTGGAAATGAAATTTCAGAATATATGTTCAGAAAAACAATGCAAGGAATTACCTGAATGGTGCTTGCAAGTTCCTCAATGCTGCAGGCTTTGTGCAGTTTCCAAGATATCTGCAGCTGTGTTATTGGACTTGTTGAACCTATAGAGACTCCTCAGTAGGATTTCTCCAGACTGAGCTGACTGGTTTGGCACCTTTCTTTGCCTGATTCTTGCAACCTGGCAGGTAAGGTCACTTGGCTGAGGTCAGAGAGTCTCTGGATTATTTCTGCTTTCTCACTGATACTGTCCAAGGGAAGAGGTATGCTTTATCTGTGTGAGAACACGGCAGCTCAACTTGCTGATGCAGACTCTAGCTCGAGGGTTTAGTTTTGCAAGTGCCCACCTGAACAATGAGGTGAGCAGACCATGCAAGAAACTTTTGCAGAAACTGGCTTTTGACTTTTCCCATGGGCATGGCTTGGTAACATGGAGCACTGGCATCCTGAATCCCTAACTGCCTTTTATACAGTACAAGGGCAACTTCAGAGTCTGTCCTGCCTCGTGGCTGGGCATGACACTTCTGGTTGCTGCCTGTGTGCTGTTTCACTGCCCTTGGTATGAGAAAAGCCAGCACAGAGAACTGATGTTTACCAGTCTCCCCTTGTAGACTTGAATCACTATGGTCAAATGTGCTGAAAAAAGGCAGCAGAGTGATCAGATAAGGACACTGCATAAAGAGATGAGAGGATGCTTCCGTGTTTACCGAAACCCCTACTGACTCAGCTGTCAAGTTGCTGGAACAATTCTTTACTCTCTTCAGGAGAATATTTATTTGAAGTTGCAGCTGTTACATCCTTTATGATACTCAATCTGTTCCCACTGCTCTATACCCCTTTGTATTTTCTTCCTCATGTATTTAATTGCTACAAGTTATTTAAGAAATTAATTATTTTGGAAATATTTTTCTAATTATTCTATCATGTTACAACACTTTTGACTAAGAGAGAACATAATGTAGACACAATAGAATTTGAGAAAATTATTTCAGAAGAAATAGAAAATCTTCATCCTACAAAATAACTGTTTCAATGAAGGGAAAATATGTATTGATTTTGATATTTTCTTTTTCTTTTGTCATTCTTTACCTATATTGCTCTCTCATCACTTTCATGGCTGTTACTGTCAGTTCACCCACTTGCACTGCCACTGACTTAACCCTAACAGGAAGCCCATTTGTCTACCTTAATTAATTAACCTATGGAATAATAGAGGAGATGCTTCTATTTGCACACCTGGTCTTCTCTCACATATTTCTGTAGGCTGTGGAGAAGCTAGCAGCATGGAGTTCCTAATGGTATCTTTTCCCAGAGTACCTGTACTTGTGAGGCACATTTATTATTGCACTCACTGTCAAGCAGCACCAGTAAAGTTCATCCTTCAGATGTGGCAAGTTCTGATCCTGTTGCTTTTTGTCTCCTGCCAAAACATATCACTGCAGTTTTCAATCACAAATACCTCACAGCTCTGTGGGCTGTGAGGATTATTAGAAATGACCATCCTAATTTGCATGCAGGGATGGCAAGGTACAAGGAAAGGGAGTCAGTTTCTTGCAGATACAGCTTGCTTTTAACAGCACAGCAGGCTTCCCTGTCACTCCTCCTCTTCATAGGTCAAAAGCTGCATTAATGTGCACCACAACAAACCACTTGTAGCTGAATGGATTGATTCAGGTAGAGCAGAATTTGACTCAGTGCTCTTGTATAAATTCTCCCACTCTATGGAAAACAGACCCAGGAAGAAATTAAGATTTACTGCCATTAATTTCAGAGCTCATTTTGAAAGTTTGGCTCAGATATTATATTTATAAATGTCAAATAAAAAACCCTGAAAAGTATTAGCTTCTTCTTATGAATATTTTAAAGAAATAAAGTAACCACATTATTTTATGCTGTTCCTAATGCTAACTTAATTAAGTCATAGAAGAAATTAATGAGCTTAACTAGTCCCTCTGGAGGCTGAAAACCAGATTGTTTAAGCATAGAAATATTCCTAAAATTAGAGATGTCAGGATATTTGAGGATTCACTCAGATAAGAATTACAGAGGGACACCTAAAGCTGGGATAAACATGACATCCCCTTTCTCTCACTGAAGATGTCAGATGTTAAAAAACTTCTTCTGTTTTTTTTTTTCCTTTAAGTTGTTAAGTGATTTTGCTACCTTTTTTTTTGTGTAAGTAGTATTGAGTTTTGAGTGGTTGCTGGCTCAGTAGCACTGGTGAGCAAAGTAAACAATCTCTATTTCCCCTATGAAGTGAGCTTGAAAGTGGACAGTCACAATAATATTGGTGGCCCAGCAAGCAAACAAATTATGTTTGGTTTCAAGTAAATTAAGAAAAAAAGTTCTTAACTTCTCTCTTATATTCCAGTTACATACATTCCAGTAGATTTCAAAATGTGAATTAAATCACATTCCAGTAGATTTCAAAATGTGAATTAAGTCAAACTGAATAGAAAGCCCTCTCAAACAAATGAAAAGAGAGGATATGAAAATAATGTTCGTAGAAAGCTTATTTGAGGCATTGCGTTAAAAAAGAAGTGGGTCTGAGGAGACAAGAAACTCTGATGAAAACAGAAATATTGCAGGTAAACTATATGAGGAAAAGATTTATAATGTATGTGTGCAAAACTATATGTCACAAAAAAGGAATATTCAAAGTAGCTTAACATAATACTTTGGTTTTTATCTAACAAGGAACATACCTGGAAGAAAAACATTAAATACAACATGACAATGAGGATACCAGCTCTGTTCCCACTTCTGCCTGTCCACCAAGAAGCAACAATAATTAATTCTGCTCTCAACTTAATGCTAAACCTGAATTTAAAGAGGGGAACTTTTTCTAATATGAAAATAGAACATACAGTCATTGAAAACTGTGTTTTTAGTGTAGCACTCTTTTGCCTTGCAGTTCTTCCCAGGATTTGCACTTACAGCAGTGTTTTACTATCTTTCCACTTTTACAATGTTAAGGGTTGGAAGGCCTCTTAAAGGTCATGTAGACCTATCCCCTACTACCATTGGCAAGGACACCAACAATAGAGCAGGTTGCTCAAGGCATTCTCCAACCTTACCTTGAACACTGACAGGGTCAGGGCATCCACAGCTTCTTGGGAAAGCTGTTCCTGTGTCTAAGCCCCTTCACAGTAAAGAATATCTTCCTAATATCTAACTTAAAGTTCCTCTCTTTCAGTTTGAAGCCATTACTCCTTGTCCTATCACTACTGTTCCTGACAAAGAGTCCCTCTCTGGCTTCGCTGTAGTCTCCTTCAGATACTGGAAGGTTGCTGTGAGGTCTCCTAGCAACTTTCTCTTCTCTAGGCTGAACAGCCCCAACTTCCTCAACCTGTCTTTGCAGGGGAGATGCTCCAGTCCTCTTATTGTGACCCTCCTCCTGACTTGCTCCAACAGTTCCATCTTCTTCTTAGGTTGGGGGTCCCAGAGCTGGATACGGCACTCCAGGTTGAGTGTCACAAGAGCAAACTTGAGGGGCAGAATTACTTCCTGTGACCTGCTGGCCACACTCCTGTTGATGCAACTCAGTATTTCATTGGCTTTCTCCATTGTGAGCTGGCTCATGTTGAGCTTTTCATCACATCCAAGTCTTTCTCTGCAGGGCTGCTCTCAATCACTTTCCACCCAACCTATATGTGTGTTGGGAATGCCACGACCCAGGTGCAGGACCTTGCACTTTGCTTTGTTGAACCTCATAAGGTTTGCAGAGTTCCACCTCCCAAGTGTGGCAAAGTCCCTGTGAAGGACATCCTTTACTTTCAGTGTGTCAACTGCACCACACAGTTTTTCTTGTTTCTTTTTCTTTTTTCTTTTTTCCCAGTCACAGTGAGCCAGCCCTATCCCAAAGCATTTTGGCTTTGCTTTTGAAAGTAAGAAGAAAATTGTCCTCCTCTGATCTCCAAATTTAGATTTTCTTCATTCTTCAAGTGTATAATAAGGCATATTTCTGCAAAGCAATTATTCAGTGTTCAAGAACAAGCTAATTGGGTTATTTTCATAATTGGTAGTTTATTGCCCATTTGTATTCAAAACTGTTCCCGCTGAACTTCCTGAGCTGTGAAAAGCAGACACAGTGCTTTTATATTACATCCTTTTTCTAGCTGTCAAGCCTAACTAAAGAATTCCTCACTTTTATTTAGAAAAGGCCTTTGTAACATCTTCAGCTGTGAGGCTTTTACAGGTTAATGCTTGAACTAGCGCTGTGTCAATATTATTGTCCCATTCAGAGAGAGTGCAAGAGCCTCCCAGGCCTTAGGTCCATCCTTCCCACCTGGGAATCCCATTGTAGAAGTATTGCCTAGAGCTAAAAGTTTTTGGGGCAGTAGCCTACACCTCACTGTGCATCTTCCTCTGGACTTCTCTTTTCAGATTCCTTAGGCTGTATTTCAAGTGCAGGGGCAGAGCAATTTCCTTGCTTCTGCTGTCAAGAATTGCGTGTTTATCAGAGTACTTTAAAAATATTGTTTTAGTTCTCTTTATAAATTAAGCACACTTTAGCCTTCAGTAAAATTCCCTGACAATGGTACTGAAGAGAAAGAGAAACAACCATCAGCAACTCACATAGTTATACTGTTGGATATATTAATGTTTACAGACTGTCAGTCACCGAGTACTTTTACACAACAGCTAATCTGTGTTGCTGGGTAATTTGGCCTTGAATATTTCCCAGGTACAATAAATGGAAAGGCTAAGAGAAAAAAAATCTATGCTCATAAATTTAGTTTTTCTTTATGAAGTTCACAATGAAAACTGCTGAAACCTGGAACCCAAAATTTGCCATTTAATGTATTCTATGTGTCTAGCAGAAGTCCATAGACCTCGAGATACAAAAAGAATTTAAGATTAAAACTAAGAAACTACTGCACCCAAAGGGTGCCTTCCCTCCCAGCTGTTCATCTCTGCACTTGAAATATCTTGGTGTTATGCTACTTTTTATGAATTAATCTTCACAAGCTAATTATATTTTCATTAATTCAAATTAGCTGCTGCATGGACAGAGCTTGTTGATTTGCAAAATACACTGGTTTTTGGCATCTTTGTTAGATGTAGTTGTGTGGAAAGAGGAATTATCCAGACTGCAGTTTACTTACTAGGAGAAAACATGTGGACAGGCTTTAATTACAGATCATGTGGAAAACACATCATTAAATAGAAAATTCTTGTTAAGAGCCTTTGTTGAAGATAGAATTAAAGCAAGGTGAACTTAACCACCAAACTGGTATTTATGTTTGCTATACAAAGTCAAAATCTTGAGTAGCTAAAATACATTTTTCAGATTAAATGGATTTTAATGGAGAGAGAATTGCCTTCTCAAATGTACTATATAAATGAATCAAACACTTCAGAAACCAGGACCTGTGTTCTCATCCATGATGAAAAGAGACAATGTTGGTCCCATGAAGTTATTGTTACTTCATAAGTTGCAGTTTGGGAACAATTTCCATCAATCTTATCCACCAGTCCTGGCTCTGCTTTAAAACCTTATTTCTGTACACCTTCGTGTGGGTCTCTGTAAACCTGTCATTCCTTATTGCCTTCTAAAGTAATATCTATTTGCCTTGTTTATGTGTGCTACAAATTCAGCTTATATTGACCATCTTCAGATATAACAAGACCATCATTTGATGAAGAGGTGGAGAAGCAGCAGTGTAGAGGATTCTGTGAATCTAATCTCCACAGTGTAGATGTTTATTAGAAAATCTTTGTGTGTGACTATAATTGATTTGGATATGGTCATCATTTAATTTTTCACAGAATCTCTATTCTGTCGTTTTACTTTAGTTAGATGAGCACTGTTGGGTCTGATTTCTGGCCTCAGTACCTCAAAGACTGAAAACTCTCCTATGAAAGACATTTTCCTGATCAAAGCATAGTCTTTCTGCCTCTGGGTATTGCAGATCTATGTAGTCACCTTTTCTCTATGGACTCACCAGCTCAGCCTTGCTGCTGTGGATCACAAGAACACGAGGACAACAGCCATTTGATACTCTCTTCAGCAGCAACTTATGTAAGAGATTTTTCACGTTAACAAACATAATACCAGAGGATTTTACTTGAAGTTAGAAATCTTATAGTCATATAATTTACTCAAGAACCAAACTCATCTTCAGGAATAAAGTGAGGATGAAAAGATACTGCAAAGCTTCAGCTCTTTGGAAAGAAGACATAGACTGGATAAGATTTTCAGAATATCAACTCAAATGATTTTGCCCAAAGAGCAAAACTGGCAATGCTCCAGATGACACAGATGGAGCTAGAGACTGTACACAGGATCAGATGTAATCCTGTAGTCTCTTCTTTATTGATGAAGTTCAGTTAGCATTCACCTGAAAGAGCCAGAATAAGGATCTCAAAATCTCACCTCAACAGATTCGGCAAAAAAGAGAAACAAATTAATCTTTCTGTTAAATATACAGTGGGAAGAATATTTGCAGTTTAATAAGATGGAATTTTGAGCTGAAACTAAAAGAAGGTTGAAAGACTGCCATCCTACAGTGACGAATAAGTATTTGTGCAAAGCAGAAGGACTATGTAAATTTCTTGGAAATACAGCAGTGTACATGCCTGGTGGGAAGAAATTAGAAATAAGGTTGAAAAGGCACATTGAAATAAATATAAAGGAACACCTCTACACTCTAAAGCAAGCCTGGGTCTTTGTAGTCTCAATCTAGTCAGAATATCATAGAGGTGAATTGAAAGCACTAATTAATTAGCACCTCTCCAGCATCTGATACCTCCCCTCTAATTGTAGTAGATGGAGTAAGACACAATGAAGAACCCTCAAGTGTCAATGCTGTTGTCCATGGATGACTAAAGAATTATTGAGGTAGACCTTTTCAAAAGAGAATTTGCAATGCATTACAATAGCTCTCTTAACAATCACTGATTGTTTTGATCTTTCTAAGAAAATTTACATTCTACACATACAATAATGAGAATTGAACTGCATTGCTAATTGCAACAACAAGAACATGGCTTATACTTTGGCAGTAAAATAGTTAAATAAACTTCAGAAATTAAGAAATATAGTAGCCTTCTTCCTTTAAAAATTTGAAAAGTAGCATCAGTTTGGGTTTAACAAAGTAGTCAATTGTAGAAGAAACAGCACGTCTCTGGAACATGAAGTGTATGAAGTGCTGCCAATACTGGGTTGTTTGGTGAAAGGCTGTGAGGACTGACTGTACTGTGATGTGTCAGGAAATATCAATATTGATTTAAGCTGTTGAGGACACACAGGACAACTTTCAATTATTGCTAATGGGATGTGGAGCTCTTCCATTGTTCTCAGTCTCTGCGTGCCTTTCCTACATTACTTCTATATAAAAATGACAAATGAGAATTTGAACATTTTCAGGTATAAAGACCCCAGTGAAAGTCATCTACTTCTCAAGATTCTATGAATCATGGGCAGTGAGCATGTTTTTATACAAGGCTGATTTTCTGTCAGAATTTTGTCCCTTTCTCTACTTTGTCAGTGTTCATTCTGTCTTACAATCACTGCCTTTGCTATGGGCTATCAGGCTGCTGCTCCTGCTTATGCAAAAGCCTTTGCTTCCAAAGAGAAGCTAGTTTGTGTTTTACTTTGATGAGAAATGGGAAATATAATTGCTACAGCTGATGTTTTGACAAAGGCTGTCCTGGTGTGAAAGTGAAGAATTCTGCTTTTATGCCCCTTGTGCATTTTCCATGTCAAAACTGCTGAATATGAGTCTGTAGTCACCAGATGTTGCTCTTTCTAGTGTTGCTGCAGCCTCTCTTGAGTGCCCTTTCCCTCTTGTTCATCACACCTTTGGTAAATATTAACCTAAGTCTTAATTTTCAGACACCCTAACTCTCCTTTATTTGTTACTGCCATCCTTTCTCTGCAGCCATATAGGCTGATTTCTTTGAAAGAATGATCGACTAGACAGTTTTAAAATTGTATTATTATTGTCTTTTACCAATAATTGTAAAAAGTAAGTATCTCTCAATGTGGCAGGAACAGAGAATTGCTGAATCTAAACCTAGAAAATACCTGTTTTGAAATTGGGCCCTGATAGCCATTTAAAAACTAAAATTTAAAAATGTTTAGGAATTTTATGCTTATTCTTGAAATTCAGCTGTGTGGAAGCACATTGGACTGAGAAATACGCTGACCCAAGTCTAGTTCAAGCTTACCTCTGAAGTGCGCAAATGAAAACTTGCAGAAGAGAATTATCACAGTGCAATTACCTCCCATTACAGCACAGGCAAACAGCTGGCATGGTGCTGTTTGTTATGTGTGAACAGTGTAGTTGGGATCCTCTGGAGCACAGATGTAAATTATTCCTGTCCCTGAGATATTACAGTGAAAAAACAAAAAATGAGAAAACCGTATGTAAACACATTTATAATAGGAGAATTATTTAAAATGCCGCTGTGAGGGAAGGAACAAGGAAAACTTCTCATGCAAGATTTACAATGAATTTTAAAAATTTGCTTTTTATAATATTTATTTTGGAAGATACTCTGCTGTGTGTCTGTCTCATTCAGAAGTCCTACTGGGATATCTTTGAAATAGTGATAAATCATAGTCTCCTACAGACTTGCTGCTTGGAAAAATCTACACACACATTGGCAACAGAAAATTATTCTGTGAGAGCCACTCTTTACTTTTGAATGTACAGTATGTAATAAAAGAGCTGCTTACAGAAACCTCCTCTCTGGCAAAATGAAAAATAAAGTTAATTGATGATGGTGTGCAGTCACCAGTTTTACATATTTTAAGGCATAACATTGTGTGGATAATAAGTGTCTATCAAAGAGAGATTTATTTCAGAAACAACACAGACTGGATGCTAAATAAAGGCTATTAAATATCATTAAGCAGTCATGGCTTTTATTAAAATGTGTTTTTAATGCATAAGATATGCATAAGATACTTGTAGTTGTCCTGTCTGAAAGGCATGATTCCAACTCTAAAATGTAATTCAGTCCCAGAGGAAGACAGGTATTTTTTTTTCTTGTGAAAGTGAAAAAATCTTGAAATTTGATAGCAGCATAATGTAAAAAGCTGCCTTAATAAAAGTTTCTAAATTGAATTAGTATTTTGAATCTAATTTTGAATTAGTATTGCTTTGACATGGTCATTCTCCTCCTACAGCATCTTTTGTCCAGTACCAGCTAGTAAGGTCCATGGTAATCTTTGGTGAAAAGCCTGCACAGCTCCTGCTTTAAGAAGCTATGTTCAGGTCAGGGATTATTTGCTGTCTGTTAGGTAGACTCAGGTCTATATTTTCAGTCTATATGGAGCAAATATCTTCTCTAAATGTTTAGATTGCACTTAAAAAAACCTATTGAAGTTAGGATCAAGACTAAAGACTCCAGGGGGAGGCTAGAACTAGCAAAAATCAGCAGAAAAACCACATATTACTAATCTGTGACTGAAATTGTGGTGATAAGGTTGAATCCCTAGATTGCCTTCCTGCTAGTGTGAGTCTTCATGCATTGCTGGAAAAAAAATCATGTCTATCTGCCCCATGCCAGTTTATGATTTCCTACAAATCTTCAAAAGTTTTGTTGAAAGAAATGCTAGCTAGGATGGTACACTAACTAGCATTAATGCTTAATTAAAAAAGGAAAGAAAAATTTTATAATAATTCTATGCAATTTTCCATTGAGTTAAAATTAGAGTATGTTGTTATTATTGCTAAGAAGATTTACTTGACAACGAGTACTTGAGGTTTTATGATAAGGAGATTTTAATATCAATTAAAAACTGCTTAATTTTATGGATTTAAAATTCTTATATATTCTTGCGTATACATGTACAAGTCACCTTTTTCATAAGGTTTTCTGCAAAATTCTCTTTCTCTCTCTTTTTTTTTATCTTTTAAAAAAATTTTTAATACTTTTGTTAACAAGAAGATACTAAGGAAGTAATTGAGACACTACAGTGCCAGATGGTGGATTTGCAATGGTCACTGAATTTTCATACCCAGAAAGATTTGGTTTATTTTGTGAAAGCTCTATGAAACATCTGTTTTAGTTTTTCCAGTTCAATTTGGGCTCATATGAATGGTCTCATCCCCTATGACAAAGAAATCAGTCAGTGGGTTTACCTGCAAGCTGTAATTTCCTAATTTCTTACTTGGAATAGCCCAATGGGAATGATTTTAACCAGGATTCTCTACAAGTACTCTGTAAGAGAAGATAAAATGGAAAAAGTACTGAACAAAACAGCTTATTCTTAAAATAGTTAATGGATACTAACAATTTTTTTTTCAGCTAGAAGCAATTAAGCTTCTTGATTTTGCAACAGTAATGGGAACGATGCTGGGAGGAAAAAAGCCTGAGGCATTTGGTGATATGACAAATAGAACCTCAATTATGCAGTGTTTTCTCAGCTGCAAATGCAGGTGTTTGCAGAAGCAGTGCAACTGTTCATCCTTTTGGATGAACAATTCCCTTTACTGACATATCTGAATAAAGATTCTTTTACCATGTGTTTATCCCTAATGGCTCCAGGGCTTTCTACACGTTTCCACATTCCACATCCCTCCCTCCTGCCTTCATCCCCACTCCCCTTCCCCCCCCCCATAACATGCAAAGATATTTAAAAATAGAAGAAACCCCAGAAACCCCATTTTTCCAGTTGTCTCCTAAGGACACTCCTCCAAAACCAAGAAGGTTTTGTCTAAATTTCACTTGTCATGACTGTGGCTCTCTCTCTATCACCTTGTTCAGAATATGTGACCATGCTATAAAAAATGAGACTCACTTGTCTACAGATGTGAATGAGATTTTAGTGCGTGTGTACATATCCATGTACATACACTGGGGAAGATTTGATAATGTTCATGGAAATATTACCGGGGAAGCATTTATTCCTGTCTGCCCTCCTATTTTCAAACAGTATTATCTTTTTCCTCTCTGGCAGAGACATACAATATTGCTTACTGGCTACTTTTCTAGCTCTTATTTTTAATTGTCAGCTCCAATTATGAAAAAAAATTAAAACAAAAAAATCCCAAACGAAACCATCCCCATAAGAGACTGAAGAATCATTGTGTTGTCACAGTTGTATAGAAAACCTTAAAAACTGGACTAAATGTAGCTGAGTGTTACCATTCATTTGACAGCGCTGCTTGATGTCTGAAAATAATTGGTTTGACTCACATAAATTACCTATGCAGTTTGTTATCTGCCAGCTTTGACACCAGCAATGATGCATTCAGCATCACTGTTCCTTTTTTCTGAGTTACTGCAACATGTATGAAAACAGGAGCAGCTGTTTTCTTTTTTTTTTTCTGACTAAAAAGTTTTAGGGTTTTTTTTTGACTAAAAACTTTTTCCTCCAGCATCTTGACTTGCTGGATTGTGAGAGTCCCTCTTCCTTAGTTTAAGGAATTCAGGTGAAAAGAGCCAGATGATGCACCAGGGTTGTAAAACCTGGAGGCCATACATGTGAACACCCTGTGGGGTGGTGTTTCAGAGGGGATGTAGGACTTTAGAACCTCTAGAGGAGAAAGAGGTGAATTAATTCCTCAGATAAATATTTCAAACATGCTGAAAGCGTTGCAGGTGGTTGACTCTTTGAGATGCAATTACAGCAGCATACAAAAATTTGTTAGCACATTATTAGGGAAAGAGAACATAATTGAAACACACTGTTCCAAAACAAGAACACTTTTCAGGTAATTGTTTTGGAGTAAACTCTTTTCCAGGACTGAAAAGGAGGTTTGTGCTCTATGGCATGGGAGTTACATGACTTTAGGACATTTGGATTGTCTTTTTTTATGCATCATAATGGTAGAATAACAGAACAAAAGGGGTTGAAAAGTTGTAGGCATCTACCATGGGGACTATGTGTCCCCAGGATGCAGAAGTACTTGCTACCATCTCCCCACAGTTACAGCAGACACCTTTGGAAACATGCTCATAATTCCCTAACAGGTTGTTCTGAATCCTGAAAGCTGAATATATTATCTTCAAGTGCACTTCACTTCAGTACAAGTGCACTACTTTTCATCTTATTTTTGTGAGAGTCTTTGGCTTGCTCTTTCTGATAATGGTGCTCCACACAGTCAGGCATTGTTCAAGAAGTGTTAGCTTGGCCTGGGGTTACATTTTGTAAGTATGGGCACAATGTGTTCTCTGTAACTACTTTGCATGAATATCATTTGTTTGGCTGGTGAGAACAAATGTCTTAAAGGTGGGATAAACTTCTAGAAAATGGCAAAGCCATCTAAAAAGCACTGGAAAATGCAGTCCTTCTCTAAGCTCTTCTGTTGAATTAGATTTCTCACTCAGGGACTGAGCACTCAGCTCAGAAGAGCCAAACTCTATTCAAAACCTTTTGTATGCATCTCGTAAGCTCTTAGTACTCAATTACAAAGAAAATAGTTGGATTAGACAGCAGAAACTGAGACAGAAATTGAATTTTTGGAGTATGATCTGTCTCCTCCATTCCCATCCCCACCAGTGAGTTGAAAGATCTTTTCAGTCCTTTTCAGAATCATTGGATTTACACCTTGCATTTACACCCGTGTGTCTTTTGCAGTGTCAGCTGCATCCAGTATGGCACATTTAAGGCTGTCTAGGTCATGTTGTAATCCAGCATTTCAAAAGGATGGTGTTCCATCTACCTGTTATGTCTACCACTCCTCTGGCTTCTTTCCTTGTTCTGACACAGGTGAAACACTAGAACTTCCCTTAAAAAAAAAAAGTCTGGATCAGTTTTAATCTAGATGTTTCACTACATGTGTAGAACTGATACAGCACTACTGAAATGTGATGGGTAAGAAGGGTAAGGGGTGTGTGTAAGAGTGGGGTCTATGTGTTAGAGGCTGATTAAGCATCTTAAACGTTCCAGTTCAGTGGGATTTCAATTTTTCTGCATGGGCTCCAACATCTATAAATGTCACTGATGGAGGCTGCCATATCTCAGCCATTTGGAAACTCACATGCTAATATTCTCAATTTTTTTAGTGATGTAACATTTTTGTCCTTGACACCTTCCAGGGACAGCTATCCTTTTTATTGTCCATACCCTACAATAGGGCTTCAAAATAAGGAGCCTCAATGCAGATGTGAATGTGTGGAAAATTCCAGAGTACTGTGCTTCTTGGAGTGAAAGCTCCTACGTGCCTTTTGTTTCTTCTTCAAATTTTCTTTCTAACTAAGGGTCTTATTTGATTACACAGTTTATCACTACTTCTACTCCGTCTGCTTTATGACTTTGGTGTGCTAGAGGCATTTCCTATAATATTTTTTTCTTATCTAAATAGTTTAAATCTCCAATGGGGCTCTTTTTCCCTTTATCTCTTTTTCTTTCTTTATTTTTTTTAAATTATATTTTGACCTGCTGCTACTTCCCATATTTTCTTTGTGAATTTCTTTCCTTTTGTCTCTCTTGATCTTCTCTCGTTGTCTGGTCCCTTAGCAGACTTTTTTCTTCTCTACATTTACATGCAGAACAGAAATGTTCTCTAGGGTTCACAGCTGTATGATAAGCTCTGATTTTAATATTCTAGTTCTGGATAAAAAGACTTCCTTACACAAGGGAATGACTCATTCTCCACAACATTCTAATCTAGCAAGTTTAAATTACACTGATGGTTTAGCTTGAGATCAACTTCTCATAAAGGAGTCAGAACTGGCTCCCTAACAGCTTTTCAAGATTACTTTCTAAGACACTGAGCTTTCTACTTGAGATCAGATAGCAGAATCTTCACAGAAAAGTGGTATATCTAGTCTTGTACTGTAATTGATGCCTAAAACTCTGGAGTTGAATTATGCTTATCATGCCTTGAAGACTGCAAGCGTTAATAAAATTATCTGTATTAGTTCCAGAGCTGCCAGAGAAGCACAACTTATTCCCTAACTTCTTTGTTCCCTACCGCTCCTTCCTTCCACCCCCAATCTTATTTCTACATGTTGATATGATGCCCCTGACACTTCTCCTCTGCAAGCTAAGCAGCTCTAGCTCTCTCAGCTTCTCCTCAAACAAGGCATGCTCTGAGTTCTTACCTTACTCATCTTTGTGGTCCCTCTGTGGCCCTGGACTTTCTGGTGTGCTGGACTCTTCCCACGTCTCTTTTGTTCTGGGGAGCTCATACTAGATCCAGCAGCGCAGATGTGTCTAACCAGTTGTCCTGGGTCCACCAGCACCCTCTGGTCAGTGTCTGCAAAGCTGCTTTCTCTAAGAGCACTCTTATCCCAACACAGTGGTCCAGCTTATCCAGAGGGAGTTTTTTGGACATGGACACAGCTCAGAGGTTGCCTAAACAAGGAAGAAGTAATTTACTAGAATGTGCTTATGATCCTTTTCTGGGGTAGGGATTCCAGACCAAAACTTCCAACAAATAGTTTAAATAATCTTTAGACATGTCTGGACTCTCATAGTTGCAGCATTATTACATCACATGATCTAGTGTCTGTAATGGTGCATACAAAGTCAATCTTTATCATGAGGGAAAGAAATTGGGTCCATTGGAGATCTGATAGATTTTTTATTAATACTTTAAGATGATTAATTATTTTCAACAAACAAGCCTAGGAGTTTTATTTCTGAAAATTTTCATTAGTAGTAATTTTCATTAGTTCGTAAAATTTTCATTAGTTGGTAATTTTTATTTATTTAATTAAATAAACATCATGCTGCAAGCAGTCTATTATGTTATGGAGCACATCTAATTGTTCTTTTTTCCAGGTCCAAGCTGAGATTGAGAAAATGCTTTAAAAATTTGAATGGATAATTTTTCACTTGGGAGTTACCATTGTAATCTCCCATCTTTGTTTTTAAGATGTTTTTATGCAATGAGATGTCAGTTGCATTTTTCTTGTTAAATCATACATTTCTGCACATAATGTCTTAGTATCCACACAATTCTTGAAAAGTGGATTCAGGAACCTCAGGAAGAAGCTATAAATTAAAGCATTCTGATAAAATATTTATCATCAGGAGCTGGTGAGTACACTAACTACTCATTTTGAAATGCAAGTTGAAAGGGATTCACTCAAAAATGTGTTCAAAAGGAAATAAGTGTCTGCAAGATATGCCAAGCATGAAATGTCATGCCCTCTCTCTTCATTAGCCAGAGATGTCTTTCTTTTGGTGCTGCTCAGGACATAGACTCATGAGCCTGGAGGCTCCAATCTGTCTGTCCTTGCAAATGGATAAAGAACTGCTTGGAGAAGCCCAGATGGATGGTGAAGAATTGCTGGAGTGTCTGCTGGATTTTTGTGAGGAGGCAGCTGGCATCTACTCAGCTGTCTTTCACAGAACTGACTTTGATCCTACTCGTGTTTTCATGGTAACATTAGTCTCTGAACAAATGAGCCTTAATCACGGAGTTAGGAATCAACCTCTTCCTCACAGGAAATAACATGGGAGAAGACAAGGAATATTTTTTTCCAAACGGAAAGGTTCAGACAATTGTCTTGACCACTCCATGTCACTTTACAAAACTCCTTTATGTGACTTGGACTTGTAATATTGCAAATATATGTGTCTATGCAGGGGGCAAATATTGTCACTGTATTTGCTATTGCTGTGGTTTAACTCCAGCCAGGAAACAAACCTGGCACAGACCCTTGCTCACTCTCTCATCAGTGAGACTGGGGAGAGAATTGGAAGAGTTACAAGAAGAAAACTTGTGGGTTGAGATCAAGACAGTTTGTCAGGGAAAGCAGAAGCTATGTGTGCAAGAAAAGCAAAACACAGAATGAATTCACTGCTTCCCATGGGCAGGGAGGTGTTCAGCCATCTCCAGCAGAGCATCTCACATGATGGTTACTTGGGACTCCACCACTCCCAATGTTCCTCCCTGCTTCCTCCTTCTTCCCCCACTTTCTAAATTGAGCATGATGCCATGTGGTCTGGAATATCCCTTCGGTCAGTTTGGGTCACCTGTCCTGGCTCCCACATACCCTCAACTTTCTCACCAGCAGTGAGAAAGTTGGCAGTACAAAAAAGGAGAAATTACCTTGGATCTGTGTAAGCTCTGCTCAGCAGCAACAAAAACATTATCAACCTTGTGTTCAATACAAATCCACAGCACAGCCCCATACCAGACACTGTGAAGACAATTACCCCAGCTGAGACAAGTACTGTTATACAGGAAAATGCATTGCATTAAGCACATAAAATCTTCTAATTCAAGTGTGTAATTAATACTATTGCATATAGGTGGATGTTCTTTGGACTGCAACACTTTGCAGATTTGTAATGGCTTTAAATTATTAAATAATGACATAGCAATTTTGAGCATGCTTAATTTTTTTGGCTACAAAGAGGTTGTGCCACTGGTTGGGGGCTATTTACAAACCACGAATGGGATGGGACTGCTGTGGAACGTGCCTTGAGCTGTTTTATTTTTCAGCATCAGTCTCATTACATGATTATGACAATGGGAAGATGCCAGCAGCTCACATCCCAGGCAGCAGACCAAGAATTTAATGTTACAACTTACTTTATAAGTTTCTTGACCAATCACACAAAGCAAAAGCACATTGACAGTAGTTCTATCCAATCACCATAAGCACACATACCTTTGGTTAAAACAATGCTTGCTTATTTTGAATACAATACCTACTTGTAAGCCTTAAAACACAATGCACAGAACTCCATTATTAAGCTTCAACCTTCCTAGTATCTTGCTAGATAAACTTTTCTGTAGCTTAGAGAGTTATTCTAAGCAAGTGTTAATACACAGATCATTGTTCTATTTGTCCTTGCTTTTCTATGGTTTAAATAATTTTTCTGCTGACCTATCTCATGGCTGCTGCTTAGTTCTAATCACAGTTCTGCTGTCTCTGAGGCCTGCCTTTTGCAGCTGTCCCAAAACCCTCTGATTTTGTGAATTCCCACAGGTTACAGGGGCATTTATGTTTAAACCCTGCTATAGCACAAAGGGCCGACAGATTTTGTCAAGGTGATTCCACATCAATGCTTTTTTGTACGCACAAATGCATTATTTAAAAAAGGGAACTTTTTATAGTTTGAAGCAACCTCGTCACAGCAGAGTGGAATTTCATAATGTTTTTTGACATTACAAATTAACTTATGCTGGTCTCAGTTCTGCCGTGGCAAAATTACTTTTGATTTCTAAACCATTATATTTAAAGCTAGCTCCTATCTTCATGACAGCATTACAAAATGTGCATGTAAATAGGGCTTGAAAGAGGAGTCTCATAAACAAGAAAATATTTAGCAGTGGCTATGAAAACCTCAAAAGTTAAATATTCATAAATAATTCTGGGCTATCATTACTTTTTCTTTTTAAGATTGCGTGTTGAAATGAATAAGAAAGCAGAATCACTTGATGTAAATCTAGTTAATGAACAAAATTTGGGCTTTATAGTGCTGAATTAGCTGATGTTAGTCAAATCTGTGTCTGAAATAAATATATGGATAGGCACAAGAAAGAGAGAGAGAGATAATGTGTCATATTACAAAATGATGACTCCCTTATCTAAGCCATTGAAGGAAGAGGGAAAAAGTAATCAAAGAGTTAGAGATCTTCCAAAAAACAGTGAGCCTATGCAGAAGAGACATGAAGGATCACATATTCAGGGAGTACAGTTCATGCTTCTCAAGGTAGAACTAAAACAAAAATAAAAGAAATGGTAATTAAAAAAGAATCAACAGAATATACCTTTGTCTACAAGCCAAGCGATTTTGTACACTGAAATAAGGGAGGGTCTTTCGTGTATTCCTGGTGGAAAAGGTCATACAATAGTAGAGCAGAGGTATTTTGCAGTTGTCTGTAGAAAACTAGAATTCATCTTTGTCAACTACAATATCTCCTTTAATATATTTCACCTGCCATATAGCATCAAAGGCACTTCAGCCTCCTGCTGAGTATGTTTGAATGCTGCATCACTGTGAGACCCTTTCCTTTTGGAAAAAATCCACATGGCTTTTTCTGTCTGTTACTTCTTTGGCTACAGAATAAAGAAGGGAAGGAGCAAAGTATGATAAATGAAATATTTAGGAAATTAATATGACAACTGTGAAATCAGTATTTCCTTGGTGTGGCTACAGTTGCTGTCAATAAAATGCAGTTAATTTAATTTTTATGTTTAATTAAAATCATGGATAATTAACATGTTCATGAACCATTTTTAGATGGAAAATCTTTGAAAGTTTGTAGAGCTGTAATGTGAAACTTATGTGCGAAAATCTCTGCAATAACAGGATCTGTCCATGGATTCTTTCTGTTGTTTTTGTCATTACAATTTGAGGAGGAAGATTCTCACAAGAAAACTGCCCAAAATGGTTACAACACCCTTACTGCTTTATTTCTCAATCTAAAACAGAAGAAGGGAAGTTCACATTTTCTTCTTATCATTTCCTTATTTTTAATTTGAGGATTATCTAACTATAACTCAATTAACAGTGCTTCTTCCTTATAATATTTTTTGTTTTTAAAGTTTGATAGTGGGCTAAGGATGAAGAGACTTTCTCAGCCTTAAATAATTTACTATCAAATGGCAGCATCCAAATCTCCAAAGAGCAAGAACACAACTGTAAACTTCCTGACAATCATTGATTATTTATTGTATTTATTGTGTTTTTGACAAAGATGAAGAAATGTCACAACATTTAACAATTTTCCTTTGACTTCACAGGTTCCAATTTTTTATCCCCAAAGTTCTTGGCGTATTTCGATAGACTTTGACATTACCTTCTTAGCAAACTTTCTTTCAGGTGAGAAGCTATATAACATCCAAGATAATTTTTTTATACTAAGTATTTACAAAGTTGAAGTTGAATAATTCTGTTTATTAAACATTTGGTAACTATATTGCCTCTTTGGCTCAAGGTTCTACCACTGCAATTATTTTTCTGCAGGCTGATATTTCAGGACATGGGGATTTCCATTTGGAAAAGCATTGAAATGTATCCTGTTTCCTTATTTTCTGGGGGCTGTATTTAACATATTCTTAAATGAAGCAAACAAACAAACGGAATAGAAGAAGGGCAGGAAGGAAAAATTATTATGTAAAAAACAGTAAGCAACAATTTAGACTGGATGGTAGTCTGACTCAAAAAAAGGGAGCAACAAAAGCTTTGTCTGCACTGGGAAAAAAAGTAGCTTAGCACTGCTGTCATTACTTCTGGCAGTGAGGCTCAAGGTTCCCGTGTCTGCAAGAGCATGCTTCAAAGAGCTGCTGAACATCACCAGCCAATTTAGTTCCAGCTCTCCGAAATACAATACTCATCTAGAAGTGTTCATGGTCAGGGCTATTTCATAGAAAAATAAGACACTTGTTCTATTTAAATGCTTGTGCTGGGGCCAGCACCAGTGCGCACAAAGTGTTGCAATTTTGGGATGGTTGATTTGAGCTCTGGATACAGCCTTTGCTGGCAGTGATGGTTGAAGCTGGGAATGAATATCCTTTGCCTTTGGAGAGACCCAGTATTTAATTGCATTACAAACGAAGGCACTGAGAAAGCCTGGCTACAGCTTTAAGCAAAATATAACCCTTTGGTGGCTGAAAATATGAAATGTGGAATCCACAAAATATAACTCTTCTGGCAGCTTAGTGTGAGCACTGCAAAGAATAATACAAGCACAGTGTAATTTTTTCGGTGTCCTCCACAAGATGGGAAACAGATGCAATGAACTCTTTTGGTGATGAATCTTATGAATGTCTATGTTAACACTAATATAATCATAGGGATAAAAAGAAAAAAGCTCAATTCTAATAATCCCCTTTGCAAGCAGTTTGTCCTTTGTATTAATATATAACTTAAGAACTGAAAACATTTTGTAGGGCAAGAAAACACTATAATAACAACATAAAGGAAAGATCCTGACAGTTTGTATGATAATTTTTGTCCTTAAATTGTATTTAATTCCATAATTATGAACACATAATTATTATGGTTATGAATATGACTTGTTTGTTTCACATATTACAATACGATTGCAGTCATGAATGAACTTTCAGGGTAGGCTCTGTTGCTCCTGTCTGAAGTGGTGGTTTGCTGAGGCATGGAGCCAGGCTAGTGCTAGCTGGCTCTGCAAGATGAAGTTGCAGCCTTCCTCCTCTTCACTTTGCCCTTCTGAGGCTCACCTTTCTCTCCAAACCAAGGTGATTCACTCACTGCTTGGGTTGCTAAGAAGGCAAGAAAAAAGGCAAATTTTATTGAATTATCATCATGTTATATACTTTACATTTTATCTAATTTTTAATAGCTACACATGTACTCTATAGATCAATTTACATGACATTATTTATATAACGTAATTTAGAATATGCTATACTTGCATGCAAATTATAAGAGTTTGGCACAGTGGCAGCTCTCTAGAGCTCAGGATATGCTTCATGATCAGCAGAATTTTAGCTTTAATTAATATTTATAAAGGAGTTTGGGCATAACGAACTGCAATGCAGTTGCAAATGCACTCAAGCACATCAATTTTAATGGCATTTTATTATGGGTTAAATCTTGATGTCTTTTGGAACTTTTAGTAGAACCTTGATCAGTAAATAGCACATTTATGGTATAGCCTAGTGATATTTCCAAAATTCTCCAGCAACTGTGCTGAAAGTGGGTGAGAATTGCAGAATCTGTCTGTGAAATCACACATCATCTCATGCAGACAGACAGGATGCATGGCTCCAAGAACTGGGTCTGTATAGGCAGACTTTGGGCCCATGGTCCAGACTAGGATCCTGTCAAGAAAACGTAATATTTGATGACATATGATGGTGACATGAAAGGCAGGTTTTCTGAATGTAGAAAAAGGATTTTGACCATTAATATTTTGTATTGCAATTGTCTAGTGTTCACTTCTGCTCTTTCTGTCCTGGCTTTTAGTCAAGAAAGTCTTTAACAAGAGAATCTTTAATGAGTTAATTTTTTTTAATACATTTTTCCCCAATATATCAGAAAGCTGCCTTAATAGTGTGGATCAGATCACTTTAGTTTCACCTTTACAGTCACTCTTTGTCACTTTTTTCACTCCCAGAAGTACTGAAAATTGTTGAAGTCTTTCATAGCACCTGGATCCTTAACAGAGGCCTGACTATTCCCCAGAATTTAATGAAATTAATTGGAATTGTAAACTCAGACATAATTACAAAAAGATGCATTGTAGAAATGTTTCTACTTCAGGGTCCAAAAAGTTCTTCTGGTCCTATTGTGTTCTACCAGGTTCAAGCATAGTATCTCTGGTAATATCACTATAAATAAACCTTGTAAAAGTGATCTTTCCTTGTTAATATTATTACAAACCTGAGTGCAAAGGTTCAATGGTAAACTAAAATAAATCAGTTGAAAGGAGATAAACCAATACAATTCATTAATTGTTTCTAAGGATTTAAGAAGTTTATGTTTCAGTGAATGTATATTTTTTCAGCTGTAAGCTTCATGCAAGTGTGAATAGAAGACAGAACACTTCCTAGTGTGCTGTGATATGAAATCTCTACAAATGAGCTCTCCTGAGATTTGAGTCACCTTTTACCATTTTTGTCATTTATTTATCACTAATTCATGGAAGCTGTCTATGACATTGGCATGGAACTTGTACAGTTAAGGGTGGGAGGTAGGAAGGATTCCACTGGCACTTTTTAAAAACATTATCCAAGGGATAGAAACATTACAAAACATGATTCTGTGCCTTTAGACCACCTAAGGAAAAGTCATTTAAGCAGCTGATAATGACCAAAATGGGCAGTCTAGTAGTAAATTGGACAAAAACATGTTCTCTCTCCCCCATCCTGCTGTAGCTTTCAGGAAGTTTTGCTGTGATTGGACTTTATTCTTTTGGATAATAGGGACATGAGTAAAATGACACCATAAAGAAAAAAATTAGAACCTTGCAGCTGTTAAAACAGTGGTAATTACAGGGCTTAAAATAGTGATAATCTTTAGCTGCACAAAAGATTTTCTGTTTTTCTCTGCCAAATATTGTACCTCTCACAATAATAAAATAGTGATTTTTAAAATTTTTTTTTTTCCTGTAAGAGCCTGACTATGCCCTCTCCCTCAGCATCTCTGGGCCTAATTGACCACAGTGATTACACATGACAACCAGCAGGAAACCTGTCAACTCTTCAGGAGCTTGGTGTTGGAGGGGGAGGATGATGGGTCATGCTGCTCTTGAGAAGGAACAAAAATAACAGCCTCTCCTTCAAGCCTGGTCTAAAACTGTTTTGCCACTTGTTTTCTTGTCTGATTAAAAGAAACCTGAAGGACAATTGAGTTACAAAGTCTAGTTCATGGCTAGAAAAGTCAGAGCTCTCTGACTGAGGTAGCCTTTGAGAACAGAGCAAGTTCCTTACAACAACGTTTTTCATCCATTTTAGTTGAAAACTCCCCTCCTGTCTGATTCAGTTCACAGGAGTCTGGAACATATCATCACCAATACCGAGGAATTTAAGTCTCTGTACTGAGTAAGCCCATCTTTACTTTAAAAACTTCTTGCAGTGCCAGCCCCATGATGAACATCTCTGCCCTCACCAGTCATCCATCTTTATCACAGCTGCAGTCCCCTGGACTGCTGAAAATATCCATCCTGACAGAGGACATTGTTAGAAGGCGAGGGAAGCTGGATGGTATGTTGAAAACTGATCCCAAAGGATTGGCAGCAACATTATGTTGAGGCTGGTGCCCTTAGAACAAAATGCACTTTATTCAGACCATCCCTCAGGAGAAGGTCTGAAACTTGATTTTGCTCAAAAATTTTAGCTTCATTATGAAGATGAAGGCTAGCAGAAAAGGAAGGAGACGTTTGTGTCTGTTTGGAGTGAAGGAGGAAAGTTGATGCAAAAGATATTATTAAATGATACTGTTATGAGCTACACAAGGCTCAATAAAAAAATTTCTTTGAGGACTTGAATTGCTTTTTTTTTTATCTTTATAAAAGTAAACTTTTTTATCACTTCCCCAAAACTCCCAGTTTTATAGGTTCACAAAAATTATTGCAGATACTAATGTTTTATTTTACATTGCAGTGTTAGGATATGTTTTCTGTCATATGATAAAAGTTTTTTCCACCAGTTTCTCACTGTCATTACATTTGTTCCATAAATGTAATGGAACAAAAAGCATATGGAAATTAATTAAAAAAATAATGCAATAATATTTGGGTAGATTTGAAACACAGATTATTGATAGTGATCATACAAGGTGTTAGCAGGATGTCTGCTGCTGGCAGAGCAGAAGCAAACACTCTGAGCTCCCTGCAGCCTTACCCTCATTTTAAAGAGCAGTGTGTGACTGAGCCCAGCCCCAAAGCTGCTCTACCTCTAAAAATGCACATTTCTGCAGGCATACATTCCTCTTCCAAAAGAGGAAAATAAAAGAAAGAAAAAAACTCAACCCAAACAAACAAAAAAACCAAAAAAGGTGGGAGCTTATAAAAAAGACCACTTTCCCATTCTTCTATTCTGATATTAATCTATTTGTATACAAGTTTACAAAGAAGCCTCTCTGTCATGGAGTACTACTACAGAGAACAGCAAAACCAAATTGACAAGACTAGAAATAATAAGTTCTAATATCTCCTGCAGAATGGTTACATTTCTGACAGCCTTCATCATAATTTATGTTATAAAAAAGTTATAAAAGACATTTTCACCATATCATTTTTCTTTTTTTTTGATGGTAAAGAGTCTTTTCTGAAAGAATATTAATGATTTCCATTGAATATTTTTAAATTAAATGCAATTTTGATTTCTTTTATTCTTGCAGGAAAAAAAGTCACCACCTGGTTAATGCCAAAAAAAAGAGTGAAGAATTAAAAAGTTTTAACAGAAAATATGAATTTGTAAATGAAGAGGAGAGAGGGTGTCAATTTTTAAAGATGGAAAATTCTTAATTTGAAATATCACAGGCTGACATTTTGAAAATAAAGATTATTTTCATGTAGAATCCATCAAGTGAAAAAAAAAGAGCCTGTTTCCTGAAGAGTATTATCCATGTTGAAAAAAAAAATCCAAATTTTAATTTTTTTATCTGGTTTCAGTCAAAACTAGAGTGAAAGGAAGATTTCCTGCATTACACAAACATGGCACAAATTGCAGGAGTCAAACGTAACAGTAATGGAGAATGTTTTTGCATTTCTGTTTTGAGGCAGATTTACAGAAGATAAAAAGAAAAGAGTATTAGTGTGGCAGAGTATTTCTTTGGGAAAAATTCTGTTCCCCAGAAATTAGTTGCAATATTATCAAATAAAGTGTGTTTACCCCTTATTCTACATTTTTTCTGCCACTAATAAAATTTTTTGTGTATAGAAATAAACAGCTAATTCTTATTAGGAAAAAAAAAAGGAAATTTATGGCATTTTGGCATATTGCAGGCTTTTCTTTTGATTTAATCAATGGGAAAAAAAAGGTAATTTCATCTTTATGTTCTTAACAAATAAATAAATCACAACATTTCTCACCAACTGAAAGAGTAGACAATTTGTAATTCCTGTGGGTTTGTGATTTTTGCACACCTGCCAATGTATTTAGCTCACATTTTTGATAACTGTAATAATCTCCATTAGATTTCTACAGTCAAAGGTAATGATGCCCTTGTGAGCTGAAATATCTACACAGAGAAGTTACCAGATGATACTGGTGCTTGGCTTGTGAGGTCCTTATTTCTCTTCTAGTGCCTCAGTGTTTACCTTGGTCACATTGTCTTTCCAAGCTTTCTGAGGAATAATTCCTGCTTTGAATTCCCACTTTTGCACATGAGTGGTGGATGGTGGTGGGTTACAAGAACCTACCAGTCTCCATCAACAGTCCAAACATGGGGTACAGCATTTCTGCACGTTTTTTCAGAGATCAAGACAGTTTGGAGGCTACCTCATCTTCACAGGTACTGAAATAAAAAGCAGGAGAAATAGAATTTATAAAATTGTATTTATAAACAGAATATTATGTATTTATAAAAATGTAACCTTTTCCCCCAAATCCCTTCAGGAAAGAATAAAATTTCTTAATATTTTCCACATTTAAACTAATTTGGAGAATTTTTCAGTGAAGTATTTTCTTCATTTGAACCCTGTCAGGCAAGTATTTATAGGCCTGAAAGATTACATAATTTTCTGGTGGCTGAAGTGCTCATTCAGCATTTTGGAGGGCTGAACATTGGTCCTTGCTTCAGCTGTTTTATATTGATCCATGTGCACGTGCAATTGAAAAGGTCTGTGGATGATGACGAAGGATGACTGCAAAAGCCATTTGGAATTTGATATTGGATGAGGGAAGACCTCTTTCCAGGCTTGACCAGGCTTGCTTATCCATCTTCTACAGCTTTCCTAAGGTCAAAGTTCTGTGCTGATAGAAAACAGAAACTTTTTAGAAATCCTTATAGACTCTGTGGGGCAAGCAAACTCTTTTTCTACTAATCTATATTTGCTGCTTTCACAATAGCTGGATGTAATCATGTACATAATTCCTCATAACAATGTCAGCTTTGTTGACAGGCTAATAGACCCGTTTTACTAAAATTCAGTTGGCCTGATGATTCTCTGCTTCACAAATTATCTTTCATAACTACATGATGAGGGTTAAAATGATGGCAAGGGCTCTTGTGAGAGGAGAAATTGGGTTTAATAGTGTACCTTAGATAAAATTTGGCCTTGTTACAATGGCAGGAAAACATTGACTCCAAGGAATGTAGCTGGGACTGGCATGTCAAAAAAATATTTTTCAAGAGTATATCATGCTTTGCCTTTCCAAAAATGGGGCAGCAGAGATTCTTGGAGAAAACCATAGAATTTCGCAGAGACAAATGAAATCCTGCATGGCTTAAATGAATCTACAGCCCACATGGGAATCTGCTTCACAATTCAGTATTGTGTTTTTTGGCATTTTTCCCTTGGTCTTGGAATTGTGGCACTGCAGTGATTTACGTACAGAAAAAGTAAAATTGACATTATTTTAAGAAAGACTGCATGTTTTCCCCTACATATTCCTTTCACATTTATTGAACTTGGTTTTGCACACAGAAGTATTCAAATTAATCACAAATGCAGAGGCTGGTGGACACAGTTATATATCAAATTCTCACTACTCACCTTACAAATGAACTCTCAGGAGTGCTGCAGTGTTGGGACTCTGTCCTATGCATTTCTTTTCATGCTCAAGCTGCCACATGCCTGTCTCTGTGACTTGGAGATAAGGGAATCGCCACTCAGGACTATGCACAGGCACAGTAATCTACCTTTTCTGGTGTGTATTTACTGATATATTGTTGTGCTGGTCTTCATGCTAGTGTGTGCATTTCCCGTGTTTAGTCCAAGAGGAAGACAAGGATTAGAAAGATATTACCAAGGGTTATTAAGTTGTGGTGCAGATAGCACTATCCTCAAGGTAATAGCTGATTTGATTAAAAAGAAGCTTCCTTGATATGGTAAGTATCAAAATGCCAAGGTGCTGAGCATCCTTTCCACATTTTGCTTTGAAACTAATGCTATTTTCTGATGAGATTGCTCTAGCTCCCGGGTGAGATTTAAATTCTTAGCCCTGTAGACACATTGATGAATATTTAACATACATGGGTTTTAGTGTGGTGACTTGCATACTGAAAGCAAGAACAGGGTAATTGAAAATTTATTAGGGTATTTGAAAATTTATTACCTGAAATGTCTTCATGTAAGTTAAAATATTAAAAGAGTGATGTACAGATATGTTGTCTCTAAACTGTTACAAAAAAAAAATCTTTCAATTTATCTCCCTTCCTTCACAGAAGTTCCTGAAAACTTATTTGAGAAGACTGTGCAAAACATAATCAACTATGAATATATAGAATATTCACAGTTGAATAGAATATATATAAACATTCAGTTTGTACTAAGTGCAAGTTTTAAAGGTGAAAAAAGCCTATAGATTTTATTTTCTTCAGTCCTTGTTAGTACATCCATATTTCCTTTCCCTTTATACTGGTTTTCATTTGGAATAGTTACACAAAGTTCCTATAATATACCTGTGCTACAAGTGTTCAGGCAAATAAATATTCCTCTTTCATTTGTCCTTTTCCATAAGTATATATTTGCTCTGTTATACCTGAAAAACAAATAGAAGTGGAAGCACTGATCAGGCAATTATATCCTCAATAGCAAACACATCAGGGCCATTTTGTATTTCATATTTACAGTTAATATGGCAAAAATCCTGATTTATGTTGTATAGAATCATTATAAAGCAGGAGTGAAAATATACAGATTTATCTCCCATTCCAGCTTGTGAAACTGTTGTTGGATCTGCCTACTGACCAAAGAAATCATCATGGCGCTTGCAATGCAATCCTTTTTACTACCACAAATCCTGACATATAGAGCACAGAAGAGAGAACTTGTGAGGAATGGAAGAAACGAGTGTATCTGCTTCCTTCAAGAACTCATCTTTGCTAGCAAAATGATTTCTGAAACTTCACCCACATCTTCCAACATGGTATGCTGTACATTAGATTCACTGAGCTGGGATGGAAAAAAGCCTGCATGGATGCATCAATTTAAAAATTAAAAACCCAAATATGAGTGATAAACTAATGATGCACATTCAATAAATATATACATTGTGTACAAGTGAGGCTGTAGAATAGATGGTCATAGAGATTTGATTCACAGATACATTCAGCTTTAATTAAAGCTGTCTGATCCTAGAAAATTCTATTTTAGTAGACTTCAGTATTTTAGTATTTAGAATTTAGTATTTAGGTAGAATTATTTTAAGCATGTGAAACTCTGCTTTCAGTCATTCTGACTAGATTTGGTAATGGCTGCCCAAAAAGCATTGCTAAAATTCTTAGGTTCAAATGTTGAAAATCTGCTGGGTATGTGTATCTTCATCCAGAATATCATGCAAGCACTTCTACTGAAACTGGTGACTTACACTGACCTGGCAAATTTGACTTAATCTGTCTGCAATGACTGTTATTTTATGAAAGCTTCTGGCTACAGGTGAAGATCCCAGCAAAGTCTGTCCTGGTCACCATGCAATGCATTCACTGGGAAATGTTTGCCAACATAGTTCTTTGTTTGCAGCATGATCTCAAAAGTAGGAGACACAACACTTGGCATATCCTCTGAGCCTAACTGTGGAAAGATACTCTTCAGACTTTCTGTGGTTTCTTTATGGGCTGTTCTGGTTCACTTTAGATAGAACAAATTAGGTGTCTTTTTCTCCTCCTTAATGAAGAAGGAATTCAAATGAACTTTTGCTGTAGCCAAATCCCTACTGTCTCAAGGACCTGATGAAATATCTTAAACATTATTTGTCTTTTCTGATACAAGACAAGAAGCAATAATGTCATGTGATGTAAATCTCTCTCATGGTGGAGCTGCGCTTTCTGCTTCTCCTCCCTCAGGTGATTTTTCCAAAGTTCTTTCTCAACTGCACAGTGTCCATTTCTTAGAGATGGTTTCAAACAGACCTTTTAAAACAATATTTATTTGAAGTCAGTTTTTTAAGCTTCCCTCTTAGTTCTAAAGCTTTTCACCCCCCATTCAAGTACAATAATTCGCTCTGGTTTTCTTTTTCTTTTTGTACTGAAAATGTAGTTTTTATGTGTAAACATCAGTCTCAGTCTTGCTATTTTATGCTTTTATAAATTATCTCATCAGCAGTGTTTTTCTCTTATGCTTTTTTTTTTATCCTCTGCAATCTTTCTACACCACTGTTGCCCCCTTAATAAAGCCAGAAGTCAGCTATGAATTTATTCCTTTGATTCTAATAGCCCAGAAGCTGACCCTGTATTTATTTCATCACGTTCAAATATGAGTTACAAGGGTCAGATGTCATTATGGAGGTATGTGCACATTCATTGAAGTGTGCTGTTGATATAATGTCCAAGATTATGAAAATTTAGCTTCTCAGATATTTATACATCAAAGTACAAATAGGACCTGGTTTTGGTTGGTTTTGGTTGGAATGTTTTACAGTTGTGGATGAAAGCCCCCGAAACAAAATCAGACATGACCAACCTTTTTACATGTATTTATTCTCCACAGTGCATGATGTAACTTATAAATTCTGTAATCTTCTTTCCATTCCTCCTTTCCCACTTTTTCTTCAACAACTATGCTGGCAGTGGCAACAGAATCTTAGGACATTGAACAAACCAGAAAAGAATAGGATAGAAGTTGTCTGGCGCAACTCCTTTGATTAAAAGATTGTGACTGGGATGGAATATCAAATGGAAACTCAGCCTTGGTTACCTCATTACAGCAAAGAAAATCCTCCTTGCATGGTCTTCATGAGTAGGCAGTTCCCAAGCAGGATACGCATTGCAACATAAAAAATAATCTGAAGGTCTTTCTTTTCTTCAAAAAGCCCACCTCATCCTCAATCCCTGACTTTCTAAACCTTAAAATGCAAAAATCCCACTCATTACTCTCTGCCAAAGGATAATTGACCAAGAACTTCTGGAGTCACTGGAAAAACTGTCTCTGACTTGAGTATTCAAGATCAAGGTCATCTTAAGTTAACTTAAGACCGGTATTTTTGAAAATGGCACTACTAGCAAACCCAAGATTTTTATCAGTCCCTATAAATGTCAGGAGGCACTGACAAGTAGCAGCACAGGAAACACTGTATAACTGTCATTTTATTCCTACAATTATAATGAAAATAAAAATTTTTGGCTAATTTTTTATTGTGGTTAAAATTGAACAGAAACTTGCACTCTGGTGCATGAAGGACAAAGGAGCCTAAGAGACCTGATTGATCTTCAGAGAGTCAGGTAAGTACAGCAGAAGCCAGCATGGATAAAATAGGAACTACTTCAGAGCACAGATGGAATATGAAGTGTACAGAAGGTGGAAACAGGGAGGAATTTAGAGACAGTGCTTGAATGTATAGGGATGAAGTTAGGAAAGCTAAAGTTCATCTGGAATTGAAGCTAGTAGGGATGTGAAGTACAATAAAGAAATGTTTCTGTAAATGCATTGTCAGCAAAAGAAAGACCAAAGAAAATGAGCCCATTGCTCAGCGAGGTAGAGGGTCCAAGGACATAAGTCATAGAGAGGACTGGGTTATTCAGTGAGTTTTTTGCCTCAGTTTTTCCTAAGGTGATCTGCCCTCAGATATCTAAGGTCTTTGCAGAAGAACATCTGGATGGCATGGCGGTCAAGTTGACCATGAGTAAGCAGGGTGCCTTTGTAGCAAAAAAAGACTAATTGCATCTTGGGATGTATTACCAAAATTGTGTTCATGAGACTGGGGGGGAGTGACTGACTTCTTCTCAGGTTACTCACTATATATGAGTTACCAAGAGCAGGGGACTGCTGCAAAGCAGTCCTTGAGAAACCACACCACATTTCACAAAAGCAGACATCCTTTTAAAACACTCCAGAGTGGAAAAGCTATTTGTCAATAACTGCTAGATTCAAGGCTTCTTAACAACTAAGCTGTAAAAGAGAAGTGATGTCCCTCTTTACAAAATAGCTTGGTGTTTGCTGAAAGTCAAGAGCAACTTTTTTGTCTTCAGGTGGAGCCTCCTCTGTTGATTCCACTCAACAGTGACAAACAGTGGCAAAAAAGAGTAAAAATTGGGTTTTCTCTATGTAGGGAAACTGCAACTTTAATTCTCTCTTTTGCTTCAGGGAGGAATAATAGAGCCTTTAAGGTTGGAAAAGACCTCTGAGATCATTGGTTCCAACCATTAAGCTAACATGCTCTTGTGATTTAAGCTGAGCTGGCAACTAAGCACTATGTAGCTGCATGTTCAACCCCCCCCTCTCTCCATGCCTGTCCCCGTGGAATGAGGAAGAGAATCAAAAGTCAAATTTGTATGTTGAGATAAAAGAAGTTCAAGAATTGAAAGCAAATTAAAATTCAATAATAGTAGTAGCAAATAATAATAATAATTAAAATGGAAAGAAAAAATCCCACAAGACCCAAACCCATGCCAGACTTTGTTCCCAAACTCAAATCTGTCCCCTCTTATGAGTAATTTCCACAGTTTACACACTAGGCATGATGCTCTGTGGTGTGGAATATCCCTGAGGGCAGTTTGGGTCACCTGCCCCAGCTGTGTGCCCTCTGCTTCTTCTGCCTCACAGGCAGAAAATGAGACACACACACACAAAGTCCTCAACTAGGGATAAACAAAATGTAGCAAAACTCAAACCATCATCATCTTATCCGCATCATTCTCATTCTGAATCCAAAACACAGCCCTCTAAGAGCTACTGAGAAGAAATTAACTCTATCCCAGCTGAACCCAGCACACACCTTATTAAAAGCAAATAGAAATAGAAAAAATTGCTCTTTACAGCTGCCATTGTTCAGCTGCCACTGGACATATAGTTTTGTAGGTAAACTGTCCAAAAATAGCACAGCTCTGTCTACTGAGTCCTTGATTTCTGCTGTGAATGATGGTAACACTGCCAATTAGCAACAGCACTGACAACAGCTTGTCTGTCAGGAAGCTGCTTTGGCACCATCCATCTGTATTTCACACAGGTCACTGAAGAACTGCTTTATTTTAGGGAGTTTCAGTCATTATTAATAGACAGAAACTTCAAACCCATACACGAATGTTGTTTCCTTATTTACTGAAATTTCCAAAATTAAGTCTGAGAAGGATCATACAGTAGTGAAATTGAAAACCTATGTTTCAACCTGTGTTTGAATGAAACTTAGAAACATTTAAAGCCAAGGAAAAGACTATACTCTTTTGCTGTTAAAATACCAGGTGAGACATTTACATTCAAAATGCTGCAAAAGAAAATGGAGTGCTTCTCACGTCTCTTAGTGGAAAAATTTATAGAGATAGCAACTGTTTTCCAAAAGCACCAGATTGCATTTCAAACATAGTATATGGAAATATATTCTTCTGAAAAAATGTCTTACTATTCCATCTTTAGAGTGAGGCTTCCAGAGTACCTGTCCAGAACGAGAGAAGACAAAACCTTTTACTGTGCTAACTGAATCTGGGTTTCGCTCATTTTTTACTGGGTGGCAGAAACTAGTAAACTTAAGAATATTTTCATGTGATGGAATAATGGAAATAAAGCTGTTCACCCAAAGTCCTTTCAATGAACTGTTTAAAACTTTGCGTGAATATGGAACCAAGCAGAATAAGAATTGCATCTCATTCTTACAACTCAGAGCATGTAGCATTTGCTCATCCAGAGGTAATTGCTGTGAGCTTGGCAAATCACTAGGTGTTAAGATTTCCCACCAGTCTTTTAAATCACTATAGATAAAATGTACAAGAATGTCATCCTGTAACTCTGAGCACTTAAAAGCTCCAGTGCTGGTGACATGATTCTACATCCAAGAAGGTGGATATGACTGATGCACCCTCAATTCCCTTCTCCCCTTCCAGACCACAGGGGCAAGCCTTTCTGGATTGCAGATGAAGAGCAAATGCTTTAAAATAACACCCCTGACAACCCTGCAATGACTTCAGTAGGACTTTTGCCATTTCTGCTGTTCTGGGGCCACCCATCTGGCTCTTTCTGCAGTCTTAATACTTAATAGCTCCCATACTTGATATCTCATCTGGATGTGGATACAGTCTTCATGCATCTTGTCCTGAATTCCCAAGAGCCCAAGTCCTCAACAATGGGAAAGATCTAAGCTTGAAGGGAGGGTGTTTGCATACACTAGTTCGGCAATACTTTGCAGTCAAGAAGTTAGTGTGGACGCACCTTAGATTTGTGCATTGTGTTTAACGATACAATATTTTTATCTCTTAATTGGCTCAAAGCAATGCTTCCCAAAACACCTAAAGGTGTTTGGTAAACAACTAAAACCAAGAGAATTTAAATATGAAAGGTTGGAATCTTAAGGGGAGTTTCAATGAAATTACAACTGGAAAAAAGGATGAGACATTATCTTCCTACAAATGCCAAGGGATCATGGAAATTATATGGAAGAAAGAATACCTGAACATGTTCACTCCATTATTAACTTTGATTAGGATAATAAACATGATATTTTACCTTTCCATGTGAATACCCTAATTTCTGCATTATAAGTGCAAATATTTCCAGTTCTGCCTTCTAATAATTTCTTCCTTTAAAGTGATCTTACCTTCCCATGGATTTCAAACTGTTACATCATCCATATCCATTTATAAAAACATGTATAAATACATTTTTAGTGTTCCAAATCCATTTTGTGTCAGATGTTTTGATAATGTTTGCCATTTTTTTTTTAATTCGCAGTTCTAACTTCCTTGAGAAAAATAGTTCTCTAGTTGTGCAAAAAAATGGCTTCCACAGTATTGCAACTTCCAGAATAAGGGACAAAAAGATACAGAGAAACACAGGAGCATTTAAGTAAAAGTTTCTTATTATTAATGTATAGTTTTACAAAAAACTAAATTAATTACTGGTCTATTTAGTTTTAGAATATTGTAATAAATTAATTTATATGCATTATTTTTCAAATATAATACCATTTCATTCACTCAAAAGTGGGTCAGAAATGATGCATTTATATATATAATTGTATATCCATTCAGAAGTAGGAATAATGTCCTTAAGACTGTAGGTGTAGAGTGATCTAACTGTGCAGCCCTGAGAAGCTTTTGTGTTTACAAGGCACCTGAGTCATCTGGAGCACATAAAAATCTGAAATCATATCAAAATTTCATTTCCTTCCTCCAAGATCCCTCCTACTCCTGTGACTCCTTCATTTGATGTAAGTATAGTCACCTCTGTCTCCTTTGTTCTGATGTATCATTTTTGTTATCGTTGTCTCTGACTGCTTTACTTCCTTCTTAGTTAGTGACTTCCTTCTTCAAGGTACTCACTCAGGAATAAGTTAATATTGTTCCGTGGATAGAGTACATTCTGGAGAATAAGGAGAGAAGGGACAATATTGTGCTAGAGGAGGTTTTGTACCTGTCTGGATGCGTATTCTCAAGCCAGGAGCTGCTGGGTATTCTGACACTTGCATTGGAGTGCCAGGGTTCTCTGGGATGTTTTTCCCAGTGGTATGTGCTAATTAGTACTAAAGGAACACTTGCTAAATGGTGTACTGGCACAGAAACACAGTCTTCATCTCACCCACCTCTCAGACTTTTGGAAGTGTCTCCTAAAAGCAGTGTTCTCAGGCACTACCAGCTTCATGCCCCTCAAACTCACAGCCTATGCTTATCAAGTTTATAATGGACGGATGGATAGCTCCCTCTCCCACCACTGTGTTCTGAATATAGTTGTGTTAGTACAGTGTTGAAATACTTATAGACAAAATTCTACATGACTTTGCTTTAAATATTTAGGTGGAATGCTCTCCCAGGCATTGCAGTTCCTCTTTAACTTTCAACAATTCTTCATGTCAAGGAAGAAGATAAACATTAGAAAGACAAAAAAGATAAGCCCCACCAAAATGAAATGAAAGCATTTTTTACCAGCTTCCCAGTATTTCTGAGTGTATTTTTCTTCTTAGTGAGTGGTAAAGCTTCCAGGGCAGAGATTAGAGACTATAACAAATCAATAATATCAAAATGTCTAGGTATATTAATGAGATATTTATACATCTGCAATGGAGCCCTTTTCCAGGCTGTTATTACATATGCAATAACAAAGAAAAGACATTTCAGGACAGGTTATTAGTTTGGTTCTCTTTTTAAATAGCTCTACCAATTAGGAGTAGCATTGTCTGTGAAACTGTGTGGTTTCTTCCTGTTGATGTCTTGAGGGAAAAATAGTGCGTGGTTATAGAAATCCTTTTTAGGAGGTAACAGAATCAGTTCAAAGTATTTGATTATATTCATATGTTTTGTCTAACTTATCTAGGACTAGGTGGAGGGAAATTTCAGTACCAGGCAAGATCTTTGGGAAGCCGCTATTTTCTGTGTGGACTCCAGTATTTATGTGTCTTCGGGTACAAGCTACAGCCTTCATTTTTACAAGCAGCTAGGGATAATAATTCCTCTATGAATTCAAAGGCTCCAGTAGTTTCCTGGCTTTGTAGAGCAGGGTAATCACTGACTGAACTGTGAAGAGTTTTTGCAAAGCAGGAAAGGTGATATTTTACCACTTTGAACCTCAGGTAATATGCATTGCCTAAAGTGGTTACCCAACATTCAAACAAGGGTTGTAAAATTACTCTTAAACAGTAATCTTAAAAGTTATAAAGACTTTTTTTCTGGGTTGTAAGTGTAGTTCAAACTTCTAAACCACTTTATTTTTGTATTAAACTCTCCTAAGAAGAAATGACAGTACTATTTTCTTTGTAGTTGCTTCAGAATTTATTGTACACAGTATTCTGAAGGTTAACTTTCTGCAGTTCTTGGAAATATTTTTCTTTACAAGTGGATAGCAGAAAATAATTGCATGCAAAGTGAACTTACCAGCTTGTCATTCTAAGCCCTCTTCCTTCTGTTGATTTTCCTGTTAAATGGTTTGTGAAAGATTAACAGCCTATAGAGTTTAAACTGTTTCTATAACTTGTCTGTCATCACCAGCAACTGATGATGACAGTTGCTGAAACTGCTAAATGTTTAAATGGTTGCTAAGGTTTCTTTCCAGGGCACTATTCCCAGTTCCATAGTTATTTTAAAGAATTACTTCCGTGTCTCTATTTTCTAAAGAAAAGTGTCTTCCCATGTGATGGTTGCTCTTTCTTCAGAATGTGAAGGCTTATTAATTTGACTTGCCTTCTTTAAAAACCCAAACTAACCCAAACAACTGTCCTATCCCAAACCTAAGGCCAAAAAACCTAATGCCACTTATCCTAACTACAGGTAAGCCAATGAAGTCAGCATCCAAAAGTTCTCCTGAGAATACTATAATCCTAAAGTCTGCGAAACAGTGCACATGATGATCTTTATTCACTCTATCATTTTAATTTTTGGCTGTTGTTTGAAGATTGGTTGACAAACCAGTCTGATGATCCACTCTCAATACTATTTCTGTAGACAGTGCTCCCTTAGAGTCCCTGGAGTATGAGTGTATGTGGAAATCTTGACTTTCCTCCAAAAAAAAAACCCCTCACACAAAGCAAAACAAAACAAAACACAACAAAACAAAACAAATCCCAGTCTCCCACAAAACAAGCTGAAAAAGAACCACAAATTGGTAAGATCTGGAATGCACTGAGTTAGGGCCATAATGCATTCATAAAAGTAGCTTAAACTTTCGTAACTTTTTGATATTTGCCTAGGAGAATTAACTCAAAACCACACATTTGGAAAAATTGTAAATAAAGATTACCTAAGGGGATATATTTGTTATTTTCTGAGGTTAGAGCTTCAAGGAATAATTTAAAATCAAAATAAAAACCAAACCAACAAAACCCCCAAGCTACCGTGAAGGCAATTCCAAAGGCTGGAAGACTTGCCTTGAGGGTAGGGGATGAAGGTAGAGAATATTAACTACCTGTGCTCTTATTGTCAGAGGAAAGATTGTTTGTCTTAGTGAATTAATATCCAAAATTCCTATTTGCTACAGATCTGAAGTGTGACCACCTTCATAGTTTAAGCACAAAGGTCCAGCTAACAATTTTCCTATGCAATGCTCGAACACTGGGAATTGCAATCCCCCTTCAAATATGATATGTCCATGAAGCTACAGCTTGTTGTGTTACACTGAAGCTCCTCCCTATATTTTCAGCTAAGTTTGGAGAAATTTTTCACAAAATTGTCAACAATTTTTTCCATATGAATTATGTTGGCATTCTCCCTTCCCCCAGACAGCATTTCTCATGAGAAAGTATAGTTTCACTGCAAATGGTCTGTGGATTTGAACTCCACCATAATTCTGCTATACAGGGACCAACATATGTGTGTGAGATAGATGTGCCATTCAGAAAGCAGTAGAGTAGAATCTTCTGCTTTGTGTTAATATTTTTTATTTTGCTAATTCATTAATTTTATTTTGCCAAAAAGTTTTGCAGGGTCTGTTATGGTTGGACATTCTAGACATTTTAATGAAGCTTTTATTTGGGAAAGAAATCTCAGGTAAGGAATTATCATGTTTTTATTTTTAGGTGACCCAAGTTGTCTTTTACAAATGTGCCTAAAAAAATAACAAGGCAGTTTGAAAAGCAAATCTTTGCTTTGTGGAAGCAAAGATCTTCACATTGTGCTAGAAGGTTGCAACAGGTTACTGTAGATAAGAAATTTGACATTCATATAGTCACAGACTCGCAGAATCATCACAGAATCATCAGAGGAACATTTAGGTTGGAAAAAACCTCTAAGATTGTGAACTCCAACCCTAAATCAAGCACCCCCTTGTTAGACCACAGCATGCAGCGTCACATCCCCATTCTGTGACACAGTGTAAGGAAGGAGTTTAACAAAACCCAGCTCCACTATGATTTCATCATGCCATGGTAGCATGTGGCCTCATTCATCTTAAGATGAGAAATCAATTTTGGGGTTCTTTTTTTCATCACATTTCCAGGCAATTGAGAATAATTGAGAATAAATTTGGATACTTCACATACATTACCTCCTCTTGCTGGAGACCTAATGTTTTTATCCCTTATTTTGTCCCTTATTATGTACTCATTTGTTGTTTTTAATTTTAATGTAAACCAATGGACAACCTGATCCTTAAAATATGGGATCACTGAAGATGAAAGAGTCCAAGATGCAAGAGACTTTGAATATTTAAGATAAAGTATCTTCTTCCTGAAGTACAAAAGAAAAGAAATGATCATACAAAGTCAACCGTAAAATTATTTGTGTTATTGCAAAAAGCAGTACAATAATTATTTTATATCTGTGCTACATATCAGCAGATTGCTGACTTGTATAAAAGAGTACTTGGCTCTATAAAATTTTAAATCAAAATAATAACCAGGGGAGTATTGAAGATAATGGGTCAGTATTGTGTGTGTGTGTTTGAAGACAGAGAGAGAAAGAAAATTTACTGGAAAATATTTTAGGAGAAAAAAGGAGTAATTAAAATTGTGCTGGTACCTAAAGAAAGCATCTAAATTAGTAGGATATATAAAAGAAAAAATACAGAGTCTCATTCATTCAAGTCAGTAGATGCTCTCTCTGATTTTCAAAAGAGGTTGGATTAGGAAAGCAGGGTATTATCAAAGACTCAGGAAATATGCAGGGTGAATAGTGAAACTTTAAATAAGAGCTCCACTTCCTCAGTAAATATGTAGGCATTTTGACCTCCTTAGAAGCACATTGCATTCACATTTTTTTTTCCAAAAGAAAATGTTTGAATTAAAAAAAATGAACACTTTGGTAAAACAATGAGAAAGCTAAACAGTTTCAATTTGACAAAGCATATTTACTAGCAAGAAACCTGTAGAAAGTGCACTCTAATAGATATTCTATTGCTTTCTCAGGTATAGCAATTCTATCAGTTGTGTATCATATTGTTATTCCAGATACTTGATATGTTTTTATATAAATGACTTGTTTGGAAAAAAACTTGTGCCATCTGGGCTATTGAGGAGCATAGTTAGATTTTAAACACTTACTTGACAGCATTTCTACAGTAAATTTTAATAGGTACCTGGACATGAATTTTCTAGAGGAAGCACTGGGGAAGAATATAGAATAATTTGCTAATATTTCTTCATTGATGCAGTAAAATTTTCTATTATTGCACTGTCAAAGAAAAGGATATTTAGGATAAAGGGAAAGGGTATTAATCAATTCAAGAGAAAAGGAACTTCTCTCAAGAAAAGGAGTTGAAGATAATGAATAATTTAACATATCTATTCATGGCCTTGTGGCTAAAGCTTTGGCTTTTTTGTGTGCTTGCAGGGAAATGCAGAGGGCATTCCATATACTGTGGAGCTTTCAGGACTGCCTGGGCATGCTGACTCTGCTCTTTTGCTGACAGCTTCTTCAGATCTTTAATGCATGATTAATGGCCAAATTAGTTTTCAGTAGATCTGAGGCATTATTTCAAGAGAAGAAAATAATATGTTCAGAAAAGATATTGTGTAACCACAGAAGACAAACCTCCTGCATGCATGCATGTCCATTCCAGAAGTGGACTTTTATTTTTCAGTCATCTGAGTGAAAAAAAGAAAGACCTTCAGCTTTTCCTCATAGAGAGAGACAGGAAATTGCCAATCTGGCTGCCCTTCTTGGCAGCAGCTTTTGATCAGTAGACTGAAAAGCGACACATTTCCAGAATTTTCTGTTTTGTTTCAAAATTGAAGGAAAAATTACGTGTCTGTCTGGTTCAAACCCAGCTGGCAACCAAGCCCCACTCAACTACTCACTCACTGCCAATGAAGCAGGATGGGAGAAAATAGGAAAAGTGAAAATGAGAAAACTTGCGGGAGAAAGACCTTTTAATGGAGAAAGCAAAAGCTGCACACATAAGCAAAGCAAAACAAGGAATTATTTCACCTCTTCCTGTTGGCAGGCAGGTGTTCAGCCATCCCCAGGACGGCAGGGCCCTGTCATGCATAATGGGGACTTGGGGGACATTACCACTCTAAATGTTCTCCCTTGCTTCTTTCTCCCCTGCTATTTATATGCTGAGCGTGATGCTTTATGGTACGGAATGTCCTTGGATCAGCTGGAGTCAGCTGTGTCCTCTCCCAGCTTCTTGTGCAACCCAAACATGCTCACTGGTGGGGTGGTATGAGAAGCAAAAAAGGCCTTGGCTCCGTGTTAGCCCTGCTTGGCAGTAACAAAAACATCCCTGAATTATCAGCCCTGTTTTCAGCACAAATCCAAAGCATGGCCTCATACCAGCTACTGTGAAGAAAATTAACTTTAACCCAGCCAAAACCAGAACAATATTTCTTTGTTACTGTTGCATTATTTTAACAGCAAGATTGTAAAATCCCAGCGCTGAGGAGAAAAAATTACATTGAAGCTGCAAAATTGCATTGGAACGAGCACAATTTTGTGGTTGCTATGGAACAGGAGATCTGGGTCTGGCCTAGGACGCTTTCTGTAAGTGACATCTTTACTTCATATAAACAGACTCACTTTTAAAGTGGGCTTATGTGGTAGGTTTTCATATTTTTCTTCTTGAAGACTGGGCAGTATCATTCACCCACTGCTTCAAGCAGAAGTTGGGAAAGAAGAGCCAAATTGTTTTCTGGAAGTGAAGGGAAAGAGCAGTGATACCTTTGCCTTGAAATTAGGCGGTGCTTTTTCGGGGGTTCAGTAGGTCAAGCTCTTCACAGGTGAAGGTGGAAAGAAAAAGACCTCACAGTGATGCCTTCTGCCATCACCTATTTGTCATTGGAGAAATATTCCTGCTGGAGGTGTGCGCTGCAGCTATGGCAGGGTGCCTGTCTACCTGCCTGTCTTTTCTCTACAATGGAGGATCTGCCAGGCTGAACAGCACTGGAAATGTTTTCAAGGACTGGATAAACAAATGGTATCAGCATCACATGGTTGTGTATTTAAATTCTTACATATGGTTCTGATTTACAGAGAGATAAATGCCACTGTTCAAGCAGAGTATTGAAAAATGGGATTATAAGGCTGTGGTTCTACAGGTGCCTGCATTTGTGCCAACCTTAGGAGATACTTGGCACACACGCCTGCATATATCTATGTGGTAGTTACTGAAGCCCATAGTGTGTGGCTTTGAAATTGTATGCTGCACACTTGCTGAGCCTACAGGAAATCCTGCAGGTTGGTATCAATGTTTAAAGACTTTAAAAAGGACGGGGGTAGGGTGGGGGGGAAAGGAAAATACAGGGAAAAACATCTGTAAAAATCTTGATTTTGTATTAAGCATTTCCAAGGGAGCCAAAATCAATAGTAGTTATCCACTCAGCTTTTCATCCATGGATTCTTATATCACAAATTAGCTTAATCATATGTATTCCAGCTGTCCATTTTATAAAACAAATGTTATTTCTGTGAAAAAAAACATTGGTGCCAGGCAAAGGGATATGAGACATGAGCTGAAGGGAGCACTGGAAACAAGGACCACGGAGTTCTCTCTCCTAAGCAAGATGCCATATAATCCTTTCCCCAATCTAACTGGAGGATCCTTTAAAACTTGATAAGCCTCCTCTCTTTCCTACTGTTTGATGGCTGAAAAAGAGTTTTACACCCCCTTAAAAAACACACTCAAAGCCTGGCCCAGGCAGGCTTCCTCCATACACCTTCCCAAGTGCTTTGGAGGAGAGCCTGCAGCAGCCAGGCAGGTGAGTGATATCCTGGTATCCACCAGAGGAGGCTCTTCTGGTGCCTCCTCCCACCCCAGCCACTGTGCTGCTCCCTATAGACATTCAAAGTTATTGTTTCTGACATCCCAGTTAAACCATTTATTCTCTGAGAAAGATCTTGCAAGCAATTTTGTAAAGCTCTTGCACTAGCAGCTACCTCACTGCAGCAATGTGTTTTGAGAGCTGAACTCAGACATCAGATATTGTCTTTATATTCTCCTGTCCCTGGTTGCAGCTGGATTAGCACTTTGTTATTGTTATTGGTACAGCTGGAAGACATAGCTGGAGTGTGCAGATAACCAGCAAATTAAAACAAACAATTGCTATTCCAGAAAGTAGCTGTATTTAAGTGTTTATTTGATAAGAGAGAAACTTTTTCTCCCAATAGAAATTTTCTTTAAAGAAAAGATACTGCAGGCTTGCTGAATTTTGTGCCATTCTTTTATTGCAGTTTTCTCTCGGGAAATATTCCACGGCTTATTAATATTTTCAAAAGCTTTAATTTCTGTATAGAATTCCTTCTAATCAAATATTTTGATTATAGAAATCTTAAAAGAGTGACTGGATGCTATTTATTTTCTGCTACCCTGACCAAACAGATGAAGGATGAGTCATTGGCAGGCCTAAAACCTGTTCAGAGGGAATGCATTAAGCCAGAAGGGCTTCCTGGTGAGGAGATACATAAACATGATGCTTGTTAAGAAATACTAGACAAAAATACCTTAAAAGAAAAGTAGAAATACTGATGTATTGCCTCCTTCTAGGTGGTACTGTCCATAGACGAAGGAAAAATTCAGTTCATTACTAGGTGGTATGCATGCTGGAAAGGCAGGAGGGCAGGGCTAAAGAAATAGGTGGAGTGGATGGAAGTGATTGTGGTACAACAGCCAGGCAGGCAGGCCATCCTGGGCAGAAGATGTTGTAGAGTAGTTGCTACTTTCTCTTGACAACTCTGTACCACAGCACAGTGCTCTCACACTGCCAGAAAGAGCACCTAAAACCATTAGCCAACCATGGAAACACCTGAAAACAGCAGAGACAACCCAAGATGTCATGTAAAATGTAGCAACATGAATGAGGTCTCTGCCAAGCATTTGCATCCAAGTAGTACATGATCTTCAGAGGATAATTAAATTGTAGGAAAATTCAGGTTGGAAGAGCCCTCTGGGAGTCCCCAGTCCAAAGCACAAGCCTTTGTTTATTTAGGTTCTGAAAATATCCACAGACCAACTGCAGTCTTCCCACACAACATGAGCCAGTGCTTGTCTGTCCTCACAGAGAAAGTTTGTTCTTATCTCTAGTCTAAACCTCACTTATTTCAAGTTATTTCTGTTTTCTCCCATCCTCCTACTGAACACTACTGTGAGGAGCCTGACACCATCAATTGCACCCAGCAGATCTGTCCTTCCTGATCTGTCTGCCTCCAGACTGTATATATTCCAAAACTCTTCCAGCTTTAGTTATGGACTTACCACATGTTCTTGTTCAGTTCCTCATGGTCCCTGCTGTCCCCTTCCTCCAGCCCATCTAGGTTTCTGAATGGCAGCTCTTTCCCTGAATATATTGACTGCCTTCACCTGCCCCAATCCAGTTTTGTGGCACCTGCAATGCCCAGGATAGTGTGCTCTATTGCCTTCTTTAGGTCAGTAACAAATCCCTCATATGGGAAATGTCCCATCAAAGATCCCTCTGGTACTCTATAAGTTACTGAGCACTGACCACAGATCTCTGCTCTCAAATCAATTATCTAGCCAGTTTTATACCAATCTGCTGGTCCACCCTTCCAGACCATAAGTTCCCAACTTGTATACAAAATGGTTTTGGGAGACATTACTAAAAGCCATGCTAAATGCTAAGTAAATGACATCAACTACTCTTCTCCAGCTGTTTAGGTATCACAGAATCAGAACATTCTGAGCTGGAAGGCACCCACAAAGATCATTGAGTCCAAGTCTTAAGTGAGTGGCCTGTGTTATGATTTACCTCTGCTAACTATTCCCAGCCACTTTCTTCTCCACATGCACAGAAATGTACTGTAGGAGGACTCCATAAATTGTGTGAAAACCCTGCATCAAGAAGTTATTCCCAACATCCACCAGACACCTTTGATGGTTTTGGGTCCTGTTTAGTGTTGCCCTTTCAGGATCTGGCAGACGGCAGCAAGCACCAGGGTCTGTCATGCAGTGACTTTCATGAACTGTTTAAAGAGGATGTCAACAACTTTTTCTTCCAGATTGGATGGTTTGTGAAAAGCTGACACTTTAAAGACACCTTTCCTAGCCTCTCTGCTGATCCTGACCTGCAAGCTCTCACCCAGATTTCTCTCCATCATGTACAGTAGCTGCACAAATCCAAGCTGCTCCTGCTCCTAGGGGTCAGCATCCTCCCTTGTGCCCTTTCCCTGCTTGTCTTCCCTTCTGTACATACTGATGTTCCTTCACCCTCTTTGACCACTCCTGAGCTCTCTCTTGTTCCCATTGTCCTTCATTCTTTGTTTTCTACCTCTGTCTACTGTCTTCTTTTTAATCATGGTCTGCAATCTCCCTCTCCCATCATTTATTGTTTAAATGTCTCCTTATCAGCTTGGCCAGCCTGTTGGCAAAGGTGTCCTTGCTCCACTTTTTCAGGTGGATACCTGTAGGAATGTACCTCCTGTTGACGGAGTGACAAAACCATCCTTTGTCTCCCCAAAAAGGAAAAAAACCCGGAAGTTTCTTTCCTCAATTCGGTGAAAAGACACCTCATAGGACCTGAGGGACTTCCCCTCAAACTTAAGGATAGACAATTGGACAGAAACTAAAAAGTCCCACCTAAGCAATTTACTAGAAAAAAAGAGAACAAAGAAACAAATTGCTTTTGTGAGGTGTTTTACCAGGAGCAAGAACCTCTTGCTCCTGGCTCAGTTTTTCTCTGTAAAGAGTTTTGTTACTTTGCCTTTTATTAAAACTTTTTTGTTTCCAACGCTACCAGAGAAGCCATCCTGTTGATTTTATGCCTTCTAAGGTAGCTGAGCTATCTTGGGTATGATATAGATCTCCAAGAGCTTATGAGACCTGGCTCGAGGAGACCATATATCAGACACCATCTGTTTCTAGCAGTCTGCCATCTTCAGAGAGGATCCCGTGGCTGTAAAAGTGACTTCCCTGAGGCTGAGACCTCCTGCCTGAGCAGGTGCTGACCTGCAAACCTGCAGATCTTGCTCTGGGTCAAAGCCTCTGCTGGGCTGGGGGAGTTGGTCCTGTGGATGATGGGCACCGTGCCCTGTGGGGCATCACCTCCATGGCAGTGGAACCTTGCTGCCTTCATACATTCCCTCCCATGCATCTGTTCACACATGCTGCTGTGCCTGCCTGCTGTGCTGGGATTGATCATCAGGTAACTTCTTTCATTTGTGGAAGCGTAATCATAACGGCTTACATGTACAACAGACCATGTGAGAACACAAGTTCTGTGTGATATAAACATTCTGCAGCTATTTCCATAGACAAAGAGAAACACATTTGCTACACACTGAGTTTCAGTAGGGATCTAAATTGTCTTGCTGTGAAGCTCAGCTTGAGAATAGAGTCGGGATATTCAATTGGCAATACCAAAAGAAAGGAAGCAGTGTGGAAATTACTTCCTAACTCAGAAACAAAGGATAAAGTCAGTGCTTTTGAAGTACAAAGAGAAAAAATCAGGAAAAAGGTAATACATGAAGTTTTTCACATCTACATAAAAAGATCAGTGTTATGACTGTTGTTTTTTCTTGCAAATGTTTAACAGAGACATGAAGAAGGTAGTAGCAATTTATTAAAACCTTTGGGTCTAAGTGTGATTGTCATTCATAAGCTGGTTCATTTTAGTACACAAACAAGAATATGAAGCAAAACAAAAGTAAATCTCCGCAGTATCTAAGTTGTCATTACTTCTAATTAAAATTAGTTTTCCCCCGCGGTCATTATTGATCAATGTGATGTATGCCACAATTCACGTTTCAGTATTTTTAAAAAATTGGTAATTTCTTTGCCAATCAGCCAATTGTTGGTTGTTTTGAAAACACCATTTATATTCATCAAGGCACTCAAATAATATAATCAAGTACAGTTTTAATTGGTGTGAGTACCCAGGAGCAGGAAATGAACATAGACTGTCAGCTAGATGAATTTGAAGAGAATGCATATGAAGATTAGAATTTCTTGCCGTTCTAACTCAAAGGTTCTGTTTAGAAGCTGCTGTCCATCAGAGAGGTGAGGAATGCTTCATTGTGTTTGCTTTATAAATGAATTCTGCTAGCTTCACTTTTGACCAGCAGATTATTTTTTATTACTGATTCCATTTCTGTTCTTTTCCTTAACAAGTGATACAAAGTACAGTTTAGTGCTTTTTAAGTACAGGTCAGCACTTGATAAGTACAGTGCTTGCACAGGGTAAGCATTTACACATACATATAGTACTTTATTTTTGTCTGAGCTGTTTTGCATCACTGTGCTGTGGCAGCATCAGAGATCTGAACACAGCCAGGGGCCCTCTGGGATGTATGTTTTACAAAATACATTTTAAGTGATGATTACTGGATGAAAGAAGCCACTGCCATCTGTTATATTCTATAGATAGTGCGACTTACAGTGTCCCTCAGAGCTCTATAATAGAACTGGATCCTGATAAATAAGATGCTACAGAATCTCACATCCCAAACTTGTTGTGTGATTTTTTGTAAAAAGCAATTGAATGAACTCATTACTTGTAAAATAACTTCAGTTATATAAAAAAGAAGATATGTGAAAAAATATGGAAGCATAATAAAGAGTGAAATGATAGGGCTACATTTAAAATATTCTTAAGAGCAAAATGGAACATGGCACATATGTGTATCCAAGTCTTTATTTTTAATTTATTTGAAGTACTAGTAATCAAATCAAAGGACAGCAAATAGCTGTTATCAGTCAATATTAATGTTTTTACAATGCAAAAAAAAAAAACCAAACAAAACAAAGCCTAATCAACAAAAGCTTCAGAACTGCTGTTCTGGTAACCTTACTGCTATCTCACCCCTTACCCTGGTGTGATGCTCACTCTTCCTGTGTGCCACTTCAGAACTGCTGTTCTGGAAAGCTTACTGCTATCTCACCCCTTACCCTGGTGTGATACTCACCCTTCCTGTGTGCCACTAGGATGAGAGAATGACAGTTTGAGTCCCTTCAAGAGGAAATGGAGAGGATGAGAGGATTACAAGTTGTTCATATTCCTCCCCAGTCTCGTTACCTGGGGCTATTTTTGTGTTGCTTTGTTGTTTTCTTATTTTACCTCTTCCCCCCCCCCGCCCAGCCCCCTCTCAGGGGCTCCCAGCTGGAACCAGAGAGTGGCAGAGTTGCCTGGACCAGCCCCAGCTGCCCTCAAGGGCTGCTGTTTGTCACCTGCTGACTCCCCACCTGGTCATTGGGGCCAGTGCTGCCCTGGAGGTCACAGGATGAAGCTGAAACTGGACAGGACACAGGCACTGCTCCTCCTGACAACTGGCAAAGCAGGCTGAGGCCACAGCGAGCCAGGATGAACTCTACTGCCAGGGTGGTACTAGGTCTGCAAAATCATTTACTGGGATGCACAAAGAAAACCCTGACAGATTGCCATCGTTCAGGGCATGTAAACAGGGGATGTGAGGATAGTGATTTCTTCATAAATTATAACAGAGTTCATAAATTACATATCATTTATTCATCTAAGTCTAATGAAAATATAATAATGTATAATAATATTAGCATAATTCCATTTTTCCTTTCAAAGGTCTCCTGAACTAATGTCTGTAATTTTTCTTATTTTCAAGAAGAAACCTTTCACCTAATAATGGCTTGTGGTTTTTATCCTCTCTTTAGGTGCTATTTAAATGCTTAGCTGTACATATTACAGTTAAATATGATAGCTCACAAAAACCTAGGGCACAGATAGGCAGCTTCAAGACTGGGCCTCCAGTGAAGAGCCGAATTCTCCCTTATAGCACTGAATTAGCAAATTCAGGTTCTCAGAAGTCCAAATATGTTCCTATGTTCTCAGAAACTGGCCAATGGGAGGGCACATTAATGAGAAAGTGAGTTTTATACAGTTTTAATGAATTCTTCTGAGACCTTTTCTTTCTGTCAGAGAAAACTGTTACTTTCTCCCCTTGCTTTCTCATATACTGTGGCTGAAAAAGTCAATATCTCTCAAATCTTAGTTTCTCATATACCCCATCTCAATGCATGGTTTAGTCCCCTGAAGAGTGTCTTTAGATTGCTGTTCATGCAGTAGAAAACACACACACACAGATACTTGCTCTCCTCTTGACATTCACTACTATTCTCTCTGCATTATAAACAAACCAGCTTCCAGCTTTAAAAAAGAGATTTCCTTGTGGAAAGAATATTTTCCTCCTGTAGTGTGCAGCAGGAATTACGACATCTTCTGTGAGCTATTTCTGTAAGGAAGAAAAGTGAGGTGGGTAATATGGCCTACCACTGATCTAGAGATGGTTAAAATCATCCAAAATTACCTGCAAAAGGGGTTGATGACATTTTAGGTGAACACAAAAACCTCAGAAATTTCAGGCTCAGACAGAAGAAAACAGAAGGAAAAAATATTTTTAAAAAAATGGTACCAACCCTGAAGAAAAAAAAAAACTGGAAATGAGAATATTTCTCAGAACATTAGCTTGGTTAATTTCTTTCTGATATTCCCCTAAGCTACATCTGAATTTCAAAAGCACTGTGATGTCTCTTTTCTCTGTCTTTTATGTGGATGGCGCTCATATGGTTAGGGCACAGCTCAATGGGGCTTGCTGTACAAAACAGATTTGAAAGACAGAAGGGCGATAAATCCATTAAGTAGTGTGTTCTTTGCTTCTCTAAGCCACTGAAATGCACCAGGAATTTCTAAGGGCCCTGAGTTAGGTGGCCAATATCCTAAATAAGTATTTCATTTGTTTGTACATATATTCAAATCCCTGCTACAGACTGAAAACACAAAATGGCTTAAAGACATTCCTTTTTTTTCAGTCACCATATAAATATATCCCTAGTCCCAGCTAAAGCAGGATAGGCAGCCTTACAATTTTTTGAGGCTGACCACTGACTCTAGGAACAATCCTCTTCACTTTGGACAGCAACTCAGTGATTTCCAGGCCTTCTGGGCACCTAGAAAGGCAAATTTCTTCTGTGGCCCTGACAGTGTTTGAGGCAGGCAGTTGTACTCTTTAACCCTACACATATGTGCTAAGAATAACTTCAAACAAGGTTAAAGTGGGCTAGAAGAAGCTGAAATATTATCATTAGACTTGTTTATATGACTAGATTATATGTTTTCTAGCACCTCCAGCCCTTCTCAAGAGGGTGCTCTTGGTCACCTGCTGATTCCTCGCCTCGGTTGGCTTTTGTACCCACATGACATTTGCAGGGTTTACACCAAAACAACAGTGCAAAGGCCCCCTCACTAGCAGACAGACATTTAATTGAGACATTTAAGTCAGGCCAAGACATGTCCTGAGATCCTGCTTTGTCAGGTCAGTAGCAAGCCATGGCCTTTTACTTCTACTGCCTCCATCACAGATTTTATGCTTGGTAAATGTCACTGTCTTGTACAAAAGGAAAAAGAAAATAGAATGGACTAAAATGTAAATTATTTGAGCTCTGATAATACTTCTCTGTGAGATATAGAGTAGGTTGAGGCCAGCTAGTCTAGAGATGAGAAATCATGCTGGGCTTATTTCAGGTGTGTGGTATAGATGAAATGAAAGAAAATTGTCTGTTTTCCTAGTTTCTATAAAAAACACATCTACTAGGATTTCTCTAAAAAGAAGGAAGTACACTATACAAGTGTACCAAATTCTTTGTCCTTGTTTTAACCACAAACAGGTGACATGAACAAGTTAAAATGGTTCCACAAGAATCAGATCTTACAAGACAAATATAAAGTGCTAAAAGAAAATTTGTCTTATGACAAGGCAGACATGAAGATAAGAGGGTCGGAAAAAAGAAGTTTTATATCCCATATGGGATGAAAATCTAAATATTGGAGAATTTTGGAGCAAAGAAGGGTACACATGCAGATCTTCTTATCTTTGTTCGGCCTCTTCCTAAAAAATCTTACTGCAGTGCATTTTGCAACTCATAGGAGCCAGTCTAGTCCACAGAGACTGGGCACATAAGCAAATGCAGTCCTGTTAGCTGTGATGATGCCTCAAGATTTATCCTTCATATTTTTCAAATCCTGTGCTGCATTAGTGCATAACTCTAAACTTCATATAAAGTGTTAACTACTGCCTTCACTCTTTGGTCAGACAAAACAATTCCTCTGGGCCTGGAACCCAGGGACACCCTACAGCCTCAGGCGTGGAAAAGTGTAAACAAAAGTGAACGGAGTGGGAAACTGGGGGCATATGACTTCATAACTTGAAGCTGTGAATGGAGAATTGATCCCTAATAAGCAAATGGACCAAACTCATATCTGTCTGAAAAACTTGTGACTGCTGTCCATCTTGGATGTAACCTCTGTTCTAGGTAGCCACTTCAAGGCATCAATGAAAAAATATTTTCTGGTTGATGTATTTCAGTTTTCATCCTAATGTTTGCACAAGTCTAGTTTACACTAAACAACGCCATAAATCAGGATTTTCTGTGGAAAGCAGAAACTTTCTATACATACATGAGGAAGGTTATTCAAAGTTTTCTGTAACAGAGGCCCTTTCCTCTAAGAGTGCTGCCCAGCACTGGAGGATGCATATGGGTCACATGTAGCACAGTAATTTCCAAATGTCAATGTGAACTATTTATATCTCAAGCAGTATAAATAGAAGTCAGAGTTCACAAGATGTCTGAGGAAAGTAAGTTTTTTATGTTACTGAAATGCAGTGAATTGGGAGCTCATAATTCTCTTAGACACCTGAGCTCACAGATTTTTGTCTCCTCTGGGAAGAAGCAAATTCTGTTCTCAGCCAACTCTATATTTTCAGGTTTTTTTGTCCAATGCAAGGCTAGCAAATGCCCTGCTGGCAAAATGTTTATTTTCTCACTGTAAATGTCTTAAAAATTCCTCAAGGCTTTCCTCATCACTTCAACATCTTCTTGATGTCAAAGCTATTATGTATTTCTTTATTATTTATTTCTTGCTTTTGCTACACAATTACTCTCATTGTCTCTTGTTTCACACTCAATATTTGGACTAAATTAAGACAGTATCTTCCCCCTCACTAATGATAAATTTCTGCATAATATTTCACCTGTGAGAGTGCCACATTGAGAGAATTCACCCTGCTAAATCTCTGGTGGCTTGCTCCTTATCTCTTTCAGCAGGGATACGCCTCTACTGCATGTCCTGCTCATCAGTGCCTTGATGAGAAGTCTGGGTCTTTCCTATTACTCCAGACACAAAACTGTAGCTTAAGTTCAGTTCTGTGCCTGGAGCCATAGGAAAGACCCAGTGGTTGGAAATCAGGGTGAATCACCCCGTGGGTGTCTGGTGCTATTGGTGACGCCACTTGGGTGCCATCTTCCAGTCAAGGAGGGCTGTGGTCTCGGGTGGACCAACGATGTAAATCCAAGTGGATGTCTTGAACACAAGAAATTATCTGAAATGTATCTAGTTCCTGATGTGTCAGCACTGGGTCTTTCTTGCAGTATTATAGGGCATCTGCCTGGCCCCTTACCTAAAAATGACCTTTGAGTCATACCTGGGCCTGTGGCAGGAGGAAGACAAAGGATACTCTGATTACAAGACAAGTGGAAGGCTTCCTGATATGGAGTAATGTTTATTTAAGAAAAGAACCTCACAATCTATCTGTAATAGAATCTTTAATAGAATAAATTAAGTTGCCTGAGTCCTTAGGAGATGCCTTCCCAGGTAAGGGTCTTGTGGGAATGAATCTACATTCAAAGTTTCATGAAAACAGCTGCTCAAAATCTGCATTTTTTACTAATTCAGGTCGCTTATTAAGTGTGTCAAAATCTGTTCTTATTCTTTTGTACCCTACCATGAGGAGATAGAGGTGACTGCTGCTTAGAAAATGAAGTACAATTTTCCCTTTTCCTAAGTTGGAACTTCTGGATATTTTTCAAGGTTGTGACCCACTGTCATTTGCCTCCTGTCAGTGAGTCAAATTTTCTTTTATCTTTCACAGACTTTCAGGCAGAGGTTCATAAACCTACTCAGATTGCTTTGCTCAAGAATAGCTGTCAGACACACAGCCAACACAGATTACTGTATTTTTGTTGGATTGAACAGATCTGTGGCACCAGAAGCACTCTTGTCAGCAGTCTTCATGCTTTTTAAAGCAGATTTACTAATGACACATTGTCTCCACATTTCAGATTCTATTTTATTATCTGTGAGGTGTCATTCATTCACCTTCAGTCTGTTAATTTATATTACACAAAGGTGAGATCTCCTGTATGCCCAGAAGTTCAGCTCTTCCAATCTATATCTTGTATCCAATGTGCAGCCAAATCCGACTCTTCTGGGTCAGATTCCGCCACAGAGTAAACACTTTTATGCAAAAGCCTGTGTTGTATCTAACCATAAGTATTTTTAAATAAAACCCTTGCCCTTTCACATATGAATTATACTACATAACTGAACAAGAGAAACCCACATCTACTGCATGCTGTCCTGAAGCAGATGATCCATGTCCCAGGAGCCATCTCCATCTCAGAGACTTTTCTCACTTATTCACCACCTACTTCTTTTGAGTTCTTTGTGCAGCTGGAATTACCTGATTCTATTCATCCAGAGTTCTTCTGGGTCTTTCAAAGATTTTGTATTCCTTAAAGCCTTCCTGTTAACAGCATTTATGCTTTTCCTGGCAAACAAACTTTAAACCTTCCTTACCTACTATGTATTTTCTTGCTCACCCTTTTTCTGGGACTGTCTGTTTCTGCATCCTCAGTGCATTCCTTTCTCCTTCCCCCAATCACAGCACAGTGCTGGGGGCATTTTTGGTGTTATGGGTGATGCAAAGCACTCAAATACTTGTTTGCAAAGGAACTGCCCTCACTTTTTTATATTTTTCTTACTTCTGCTTCTGAAAATTACTGATCAGCTCTGACTCAGAAGGTTCAAGTGGTGTGCAATCAGTGTGGCAAAGGCACAGAACATACTCATCAATAGTGAAGACAGAATTTACAGACTAGTGACCAAAGTAATGTTCCAGTAGGGATGAGTAGATTAAAATAATCTGATTTTAATCACCCAGGTTCTTACAGAGAAGTTGACAGGAGAGGTCAACATCATTTCCCACAGACAATGCTGTGTTCCTTCTGTGCCGTGCACACCGATCCAGGTGCCACATGCTGGTGTGTTCCCATCTCCTGCCAGATCACTTCACTGCTGGGGCTTTCACAGGGAGTTCATGATGCTCATCATCCTCATACAGGGCTCTGTTTGCTGTGGTGGGAGCCAGTTCTGCTTACTTCTAAATTTCTAAGTCCTTTATTGGATATGCAATTTAACAGCAAGTATCACTAAAATCTGGTTTTTGTCTTCTGGCAAAAGCGTCTTTCCTCAGCAGTGAGCAAGTTCCATAGTGAAAACTGGTGCTTTAAACTTTGAATGCCTGTTTTCCTACCTGCTGTGTTGGATGGTTGCTAGAGAAAGAAGGGAAATAGCAATAATTATGTGACATAAAAAGCTATTTCTAAAACTGGACAGAGAAAGCTTTTAATATGATGTCACTGTTCAGGCCACCTGATCTTATCTTGTCATAATATCAGGTCTCAATCATTCCAGTGGCTTTAACCTGGAATGAGCACTGCTGGGGGAAGGCTATAAAGCAACAGATTTTAACTCACGGTGGATAATTTCCCTTAATAATTGCAAACAAGTTGCAGTAACTAGTTGTTAATACTTCGAAAAGGTTATTTCACAATATTTGGACATTTCTATTTCTAATTCCTCTCCTGTAAATGTTGCTTTTATTCTGCCACTGCTTTTAGCCTACTGCAAAGAATGGACATGAAGTTAAACCTCTAGGTAGCAAGCTAAAGTAAAGAATTAATTTTACTTTTGGGGAAGAAAAAAGATTTCATCTTGCAAAACACTGGATTTATAGATATATATTTACATTTTTTAAGACACAGGTAAGTGTGCTGTCTCTGAATAATATCCCTATGCTTGTGCTTCGGCAGACCCATGTATCCAACCTCTAGGGTATTGAATCAGACACAAAATAATTATTTTTCTGACCCTTTGGGCTCTAATTGGTTTCCTTTAATGAGTTTAAGAATGCTGGCTGGTACATTTTCTGGGAAGCCCTTCTGGTATAGACGGCGTGTGTCTGCCTTTCAGGAACAGTCAAAATCAAATAGTCAAAGTACTGTCTGAGCTGACCTTTGCTGAGTTACACAAAGATGGTATTTCCTGGTTGAAGCAGAGACAGTGAGTGCTGCAGTAAAATGGAAGGTTAACCAAACTCTCTTTTTGAGTGGTTCCCTTGCTTTCCTTCACTCTTCTGATTATGGTAACAGTTACAAAGCACCTGTGTGAATTGGACTTTTCCTGGATTCTGCAATTTATCCTGGTACAAACACATCATGGTTGAATAGGAATGTGATTAATTTTACATTATTTACTGTCCAAAATACAGCCATGAAAACCTCTAAGTGATCAGATGAGGTGTCTTCAACAGAATGATTCACACTGCAAAAGCTACGGATGCGCTTAATTGTATCAAATTGTATTCTCCTTCTCCCACTTACTAAGAAAGCCAAGATGATTCCTTCTGCTTTTAGGAGCTGGTTGATGAAGGTATAATTGCTGATGTTCTGACAACCAGCAAAACTAAATGATACTCCCATTTGAGTACAGATGCAGAATTTTCGCTATAAACATGCCAATCAGGTTTTACTTAGGTGTATCGGCTAGAATTTCACATAACTGGAATAAATAAGAACAGGGGAAACATTTTTTATAAGAGGTGAATATTTTCCTCAGATTTAAATGTACCACACTGTTCCTTTAGGATTTGTAAAGAAGCTGAATTCTTGTTCTTTTATTTATATGAAAATACAACAAATTGTAGAAAATTGTAGCAAAAAGAAAAGAAAGTTTAAAGCAAAGTTTGGTCCCACTCACGCATATATAAAATGGCTAATAAATGATAGCAATCTCTCACATATTGTTTTCGGCACATTTGGCCATTATTCTGTTTTTTATTGATTTTGTAGCTGTCTTTTAATTGGAAGCTGTCTTTGGTAATGGTACCAGTTAGATGAGATTACTGTACTTTTCAATACGCTGTGATTGTCATACCTTACTGATCTTTCTTCTATTTGGGACATGAGTTATCAAACAACTTATGAGAAAGCACAGAAAATGGGAACTTGATTGGATAAGGGGCTTTGAAGTTTGGGCAAGTTTTTATGGAGACCAAAAACTGGGAAGCTTAGGTCTCTTTTTGCATTTTCCGAAATGGTGATCTGAAGTCTGTTGAATAGCTTTTTAAAAAGACGTTCACAAGAAAATCTGATTTTCTTTAATCAAGAATTCTCCTTGAAAATGCAAGCTATTATCAGGAAGACTAACTCCCTTAAGCTCTGATCTAGAGAACTTTGTCTTAAGCCAATTTAATTAGGATTAGCATATTTATTAAGACTCACTGCCATATTTTTAAGCTAGTATATCTATTTGCATTCTTTATATATTAACTATCTTGAAAATATGTCTAATTAAATCTATAGTCTAGATTTATATGTTATTTCCCATCAAATTGAGGTAAGAAATAGATATAACATCATGAAGGGTTTTACCCAGTGAAGTGAACCTGCCTCTTCTTCCTTTTTATTTCTGGATGTAAATCCCCTGAATGCAGTGAAAATACTGAATTCAAGGGCTTGCTCTTGACTTATATTATTGTGATGGAAGGAGACCAATTTAATGATGTGGAGAACAAAAATAAAGACAGCAATGCAAGGGATTCAAAAGGGTCGGAATTCTCTGCTTTGAATAGCAGGTACAGAAATCAAAACTTGCTCCATGAAGATCTCAAAGATACTAAGATTTATAATTTCTTTTCTCAGCATTAGCCTTGTCACTTCTGTTTAATATTCTGTTTTCTTTGAGATGATTGCAGTTATTAAAAGAGAAAAGACAATCAAGTTTACTTCTATGAGTCTAGTCCTTGAAATCAAAAGAATTACATGGATTTACTGCAGATGAGTCTCTATCTAGGCTGTGTTAATTTCCTGGACTGGTATTCAGATAATCTGGTATTTTTGAGTAGACTTTAGTATTCAATTTGGTCTCCATATAAAAAAACATTGAAACAGCAATTAAAATAATCAGTCTGCATAATTTGACTCGTGTATTTTCTCTCACTGGAACTAATATATACCTCCAAACTAGCATATCACGAGACATTTGCTTGATAGAACTTGTAGCATGACTCACACTCTTCCAAATGCCCATTTTCAGTTATTTAGGATGTTTTTAATGTTCTAGGTTAGAACAAGGAAAATACATTAAAAAACCCCTCCTTCTGCTTTGGTGGTCACTATGTACATGCTTTAGAACTTGAAACTGGGAAGGGGTAGACTTTCCTCTGCCGTGATAGTCCATTAGCATTTGCCCAAATTATCTTCCTGGAGCACTGTGTTGAACATGCCCTGGTCTCCCACAGCTGCATTTATATTGGTAATTAAAATGTCCAGAAACTTTGCTGGGTACTCCTGTGTGATCATGCACACCGTGGGATCGTGACAATGTTCTGTGCTGCTCTTATGGTCTGTGCCAACCATTTTTGCATGCCAATGAATCCCAGGCATACTTAGGCTAAAACCCCTGTTTTTCTCCCAGTCTGTGCCAGCTGGCTTTAGTGTCTGGGAGTGATGTTGAGCATATTTCATTTATGGCTGGATCCTTTTCCTGGTCTGTACCTGGAGTGGATATAAGATAATATTCACTGATGCTCAGGATACTTACTGACTGTTCATTTGAATTCAGTTTCATTCAACAAGAATAGGAAAAAACCTTTCTTTCAGAAAGTGGAATTGTAACTATCAGATTACATTTTAAATATTATTTTTTCCTATGACCATATTTTTTCACCATTTTGAAACACAATTTAGATGAGTGATATTGAAATTCCATTTTTGCTGACATTTACATTTTAAATCTTCATTGTCTCATTTAGAGACATATATACCATGTATAGCCAGAGGAAGAGGAATAAAACTCCCATTTTTAGATGGAGAACACATAATCCATCATATTTTATTACACTTATATGAAAAATAACAGGCAATTTAAACCAGATATTACATTGGTAAAGGATCCACTCATGACATAATGTTTATCGAACTACTTTCATAATTCACTAACTAATTTAATAATTTCACTTCTAATTAGCATAATAATTGCTGCTATCTCTAGATCAGTTTTTTTATCCATGCAGTTCAGGATTTTGTTTGACAGTACAAGATAGGGCTTCCAAGGATACTTGGCAACTGACAGCTGCAGAATGCAAGACAAGAGGATGTCAGGCTGATGTCAGTCACCTGGGACATGTGGTCCATTTCTTTGCCATTGAAAGCAATCTTGGGATTTTTTGGTGATCTCTGCACCATTGTTTTAAAACAGCTCAAGTGTTTTCATCCTGGTTGTGTCTTCTGTTCCTGAGCCTTTCTCAGCACAAAAGAAGAAGGCCTGGATAAATAAAAGTGTACAATCACCACTCTATGCTACCTTGTTCCTGTAGTAGAATTGCCTTGAACTTTTCATTGTCTGATGTCTTTTCAGAGAGTGACAGTTTCTTGCAGGTTCTTTTAGTTAGGTGGAAAAAGCCTCTTCTGGTCTCTGACCATTTAGGTTTTCATTTAATACTGCTTATCTGATGACTGATGTCTGCTCCTCAAATATGAAAATAAGCAATTCTTTGCTGTTTCACCTAAACAGTTTATACTCATAAAGACACCCTAGTATAATAGTGTAGATGTAGTTTAACAGATAATGTAGTAATTTCCTATGTAACTCGATAGCTGATTCTACTGTAGGGGCCTTTTTTCCACCAGGAATAGTTAATTCCATCATACAAAGTCCTCCAAGAGACAAACTGTTTTTCCAGTTCTGTATCTGCCTTATCTATTCATCCTGTAGAAATTATTCACAGGTACGACAGTGTACAAACAGGATTTTCCATTCTGACATATTTCACAGATATCTGTTAAATGACAACTTTTCAGCTGCCAGAAATTGCAGATAACATATCTAACCTTGCAGGTGCTCTCCATTAACTTTGTAAGTCTTTAGCTGTCATTTATTGTTGTTATTTTTCACTAAAATTCTTAGCCTATGCCAAAATCTAGATCAGCCCTTTTCTACTTCAGGTGACATTTCTCATCTAAATTTGTTTTCACTCACAAATGAAGAGTAAATTAAGGGAAGTGCAGGAATACAGACAACATAGAAAATAATTAATTTACATGAAACTAGCCCAGCTTCAATGTTGCTGGCATCAAATAGAAGCTGCATAATTTCAAGTGTACACATCCAAGAGCTATTTCAAATGTGAGTATTTAGTCCAAGTATTCTAATAGGAAATGGTATTTCTTTTGGGAAAATAATGTAAAAAAAGAATTACTTTTGCTTAATTTAATGTATTACTCCTCAATCTAAAAAAAACCCAAAAAACCCCAAAAAATGAAACCTCAAAGCAACAGCAAGATTAAGTTAAATAAAACAACAAGAAATAGTATAATGAAGAAAAAGAAAAAGAAACATACTATCTGAATCTACACAAGAGTAATGATCTTTATCTGTTTGAGAAATCTCTTGTATCTGTGTGATATCAGGATGCATCACATCATACAAGAGACTGAATATATTTTAATGCACTTCTAGTCTAACTCATGCCATTTATTTAATTTTAAATTCCCACTATATTAATTTTGTCCCCTGAAGAGATTAAAAATCTGTTTCTTGTGAATATATACTTTGTTCTTCATGTTACATCTATTCAGACCTTAACTTCAACACAAAGTGTAATGTTACTTTAATCATGAAAATGTGAATGGAACATTCCTTACAATGGTAGAGTTTAAAAAACTCAAGAGTTTAATGACTTTTCCCCCCACTTTTGTGCTGCTAGAATTTATACTTTTTTCAGTTTGTGTTCCTTTGTGGAACACTTTCTTTCTTCTGTGATTTTTTTTTTATCATTGAAAGGCTTTAAACTGAAAATTTTTAAATTAAAATTGAAATGCATTTATTCAAGATGCTGCTGTAATGAGCTGTAGAAGCTGTATTTCAGTTGGGTTGTTCCCAAGTCTGCTCTCTAGCACAGGCATTTTGACTAGGTTATCTTTCAATGTGAAGTGTTTTGGCCAGGTAATTGTGTAATATTTTGCTTTTCTTCATCAGTGGAGAAGACTATGATCTCCTTGGGAGTATATTCTGGGAGGCAGAATTGACCAAAAGACAGATGGAATATAAAGTACCTGAATTATACATAAGGATAAATGGAATGGTGATTCCCAATAACAGTATTTTAGCTTCTGGATATTTTTCCATGGATTAGCTTAATTTTTTTTTGAAGAAAGTGCCTGCTGTCCAGACAACTCTTGCAGCTAGTTTTCTGCACCAACAGACAAGGTCAATTTTGGTTAAAATAAAGGACATTCATCTTCCAAAAGTTTGTTTTGTTTTGTTTTTTTTTTTTTTTTTTAATCAGAATTTCTTCCATTACCCAATATATATACAACCTTCTCTTGATTTTTAGTTTTTACTTATACTGAGATGTTTATAAACTTCCTCATTACTTTTTTGGTTTATATAATGATTTACATAGATGCTTTCAATTAGGTTTCTATTGATCTCTTCTTTACCTCTTTTAGTCTTTGGTAGCTATGTGTCAAAATTGTTGGGCCTTCCCTTATCAGTTATTCTTGGGCTGCATTTGTGTTTCTCATCAGATGTAACATCATCTCTGATTTTCATACAGAGGATCACCAAAGAGTCCAACTGGCTCCTGTTCATCCAGCAGTCAATGTTTCAAGTGCTCAAATAAATTCAACTTGCCTGACCATTTACTCTGAGTGCCATAGTCATGCCCTTGCTCGTTTCTTTCATGTCACAAGAGCAGAGTCCTAAAATGAAGTAAGAGGCGTTCTGCTCTAAGGCTAGATTTTTTTATATGACACTATACTAGTTCAAATATCTTCTCTCCATGTCTAAATTGAAATGTTTCATTTTTGCAGCATGCTTCTCTTGGCTCTATTGATTTTTCCACACTCTGTCTGTTCATAAGTAATCTAAAAGTCTTTGTCCTCTAATGTCAAAAGTCAGTCACCTTGGCTCATCTTTCTCCTCTCTCACAAGCTCTGAAGTGAATGACTCATGGGTATATTCTCATGACAACTTGTAGTGCTAGCAAGAGATCTGAACGGGAGTTGAAGAGGATTATGTCAGAGCCCCTCTTACTGTGACCCCACACTTCAGTGTCGTGCTCGCTTTCCTCTGCACTGGGACCAGAGCTGCTCACTTCTCCTGCTGCACTCTTCAAGGGCTTTAGTTCTTCCAGAGGTCACCAAGAACTCCCATCAGTGAGCTTCATCTCTTCAAACTTTTTGTCTTAAGGATTTCTCTAGTGCAGAAGTCCCTTCATACTTCTGAGATACTTCCCTTTTATTTTCTCATCTGCTCCCCCACCCCTAAAATTTGAAAGCCTTGTTACATGACGGTAGCCTACACACCAGAATGTGATTTCTCTGTCTTCTAACAAGTGCTTGAGAGATGGATTAGGAATCCAAGCCTGCAAAGCTGTGAAATCTCAGAAAAACCATCTTGGGCAAGACACTTGATTTCTTGCCTATGTATGCTGTCTTATGTTAAATGGCTGTTCACATGCAACTTTGGATGTAGTAAGAAAATGCATTCAGATGTTTCAACTTATACCTCAATGACTAATTTAATATTTGATGGTTTTTGTCTAGGGTTATTTCCTTGCTCTTCCATGCAATGGAGAACTGAGTTGTGTTGGGAGAAGGCAGAACTGAGATATACTGCAGATATTGGAACAAGTCCTGTACATTTTTAGACATAAACCACTCCTGTTAACCCAAGTGTTTCCATGTGCAATTCATTTCACCAAAATACATACAAGATTTTGTGTGCAAACTAGCTTTAAAAAACACAGCAGGGAAATATTCTGTCTTCAAGGCTGACATTGTAGTACATTCAGAGAATTAACTTGACTGTTTTCTTAACTACACAAAATTCGGGAAGGTTCTCTTGACTGTCAGGTGAACAAACAGTGCTCCACTTCATAGTTGTTTTTTCTCATATCAAGTGTTTCAACAGAAAAAAGATTTTTCCTATGATTCAGGATACATCATCTTCTGATGCTCCTTAGTCAAATTCCATAGGGGTAAAACTTTCAGTAACTCAGTTACAGTTTCAGTTGCAGAGCTATTACAAAACTCTTTTTAAGTATTCCATTTTTTTCTGGATTGATGTGCACAGAATGATGCTCTTGCTCCAGGAAATAATGTTGCTCATCTTGTGTGGGCAAGAACTGAAAATTCAGCTGTGTTTTTCCCCTGATTGCTGTTAATAGCAAACAAAAGTTTACCCTGAGTCAGCAGCAAACACAGAAATATTGTTGTGAGTGGCCAAAGTTTCTAACCTTTTTTGAGCTTAAAAATTCCCCTTCTGTGATAAAAAATAAATAAAGCATTAAAACAACAGGTTTCTAATGCACAGATATCATGTGCTTGGTGGGATGCACCATGGGAAAAAGAAGGAAAAAAAGAGAATGTCATAATTTAATATTTCACAGAATCCTCTTATCCTTTTTCTTGGAGAGAAATACACAAATATTTCCTCTCAAGTCAGTTCAAGGCACGCAAAATATATTTGCTATATATATAAATATATTTAGCAAATACATTGAGACAAGAAAAGAAATTAGAAGAGGGCTTTTGAAATTCAAATGGAAAATGCCTGGATGGAAAAAATGAAAACCTTGCTTAGGATAAAGAAAAATCCAAACATGAGAATTAAGTAATGGTGAACATAAAACAACAAAAACTTTATACCTAGTAGAGCATAAGCTATGACCAAAGTCCTCTGATGATAGAAATGTGAGTACATCTCTTTAGTCATTGATGTAATTCTAATTTTCAGCATCTCAATATGAAACACACTGAATTTCTTTCTTTTTCTTAATGGAAAAAAAGCCCCTCCTTCCTTTGTGGAAGATTTTCTTATAGACATAGTTTTTTTTTTTGGTTTCAGAAAGTGGTTTTGAATTATAGTAGTGTGACATCTGATTTTTTCTAAAGAAAAATGTTGCTATAATCTCAACATGCTGGAATGAGGGAAAAAATATATTTATAGTTCACTGTTGCCCTCTTGTGGGAAGAAATAAAAATAAAGATGTGCATCATAAACATAAAATCCAAACCAAGAACTGATTACTTGGATTCCAGTTCAGAAACCTTCATTCATCTTGTGCCCTTAGTTTGGATTTTGATTTTGTCCTTCATGATAACAGTTTTTACTCTTTTCCCATCACATTGAATGTCATACAAAGCCTCTCTAGATGGCTAAAAATAAGTGATGTGCTTTGCTGGATGTCTCTTACTCACTTTGTCTAAGTTTGACCATTGCACATTAAGGTGCCACAATACACTTAAGTCTTCTTTTGCTTTCTATTTTAAAAGAGTGGTTTCTTAATGTCTGGAACCACTGCTCTGAGAAAAGAACATTTCCTCATAAAGGTGACACAAAGCCAAGATTTGTAGTGGGAGGACTATTTTGTGTACCATCTTCTCTAGGACTTCATATACTCTAGTGAATCATTCACAGTGGCCAGAGAAATGGTGCAAAGGAGGCTTAACTCCCAGTTTCAACCCGAGAGACAGACTTGAATGGTGTGTGAGTTTCTGGTTTTCCTTTTGCATGAGATAAATTTATTCTATCATTTCATTTCCATTTTCTGTTACCAAAAGAGGTAATGAAGGCTCAGAAGTTTGGCACTGGGATGTCAGGTATCTTTAGCTTCCACAGGAATCTATAAACAGGATTTTGGAGTTGATGCCAGAATCCCTTTTAACCACATGATTTAACCCTGCTAGAAATATTTCCCTCCCTGTATGTTCCACCAGCTCCAGAGATCCAGCACTGATAACAGTTCAACCTGGAGGAGAAACTAATTTGGAACTACAATTTTAGATACTGGTAATGGACTAGCAATGCACTGAAACTGGCCAAATAATCCATCATTTTAAAGGAAAAGAAACTTTCCTTTTGCTTTCTGCATATACTTTCACAGTCATTCTGACATCCTAGCAGTGGAAGCTTTCTAAAAGTCTGCACTGAGAAAAAAACCAAAACAAAAACCCCAAAACAAAACCTGTGAAATTTGTTTTTAATATTTACCTTTTACTGAAACTAACTGTGATACGTTCTTGTTCAAAAGGTGATTACAGATGGAGATGCTTAGCATTGTAGCTGATTTCAAGCCTGGTTATGCAGCGCAGAGTGAATTCCCAAGCATTAGATAGGGAAGGTGGTGATTTTCTTTAACATTTTATAAGGAAAAAAATCCAGTTATGCCATGTCACCATAAGGTTAGGGACCACGGGAAAGAGCTGTTGAGAGGATGCAGAGGGGCACAGAATCACATCTACTCTGTAAACAAAAGAATGTACAGGTCATCTGACTCCTGAAGCCTAAACTATGCAATCACTATACTCCTGTGTTTGCAGGCTCTGGTTGCTATTTATTTCTGTGCCCTACCACACTGACAGCATCCAATTTGCTACTTACAACACTGAAACACCTGAAAAATATTTTGCTTGTTTAAATGTGCTTTCTGGTAAGAGTTACCATTTACTGAGAAGAATCAGCAAGATCAATGAAAAGAGCCCTTGATGTAGTCTCTAAAACAGAAAGACTCAAGGAAAGTATTTGATATTGGATCAAATGAAAAAGAAATAGGTTGTCCTTAGTGCTTACTGAGCAGTAAGATATGTTGGAGTCTGCAGAAAACAAAAGACTGCCTATCCTTCAGAGTTCACATTTAATTCAGATCCTGAATGAGGGAGAGACTTTCACATATTAGAAGTGAAATACTTAACTGAATACCAGTTTTTAGTTTATTAGTATTTAGTTAGTTTTTAGTATTAGTATTTCTCTGGCATAGTATTGATGACCTCAGCAAACCCTAACCTGTGATTTTTGGAGATATATACAACCATCCTTTGGGCTGGATGGTATTTGGTGTTTTCCACAGGATAACACAGAACTGAAAATAAAAAGCATGTAAGATAAAGCAGAAAGCTAAAAGAAAAAATAAAAGAAAGGAAAGAAAGTTAGGAATGCCTCTCTGCCAGTTTTTGACACCAAACCTGTGGTTTTTCTCAAATATAGTAAAAATGTAAACCACCACTTGATGTCACCATTGGTCTGTACCTGTGCTGTGCAGCTCTTCAAGAAATGTTGCTGAATGAACATTACAAAGAAATTATAAATTCAGTTAAAATATTTAGAGACCATTTATGATGTTAAGTAATCACCATCTATTTTTTGGTCCCATTCAAAATACAAGAAGCACAGGCACGCTGGATTTGGAGCACTATAAAGACACCATGAGAAATAATTTGAAAGGTGCTGTTTATGATCAAAATCTGTTCTGATAAGGAAATCTGCAATAACCTGCAGAGTAAGTCTGATCGTTGCAGTATGTCATATAAAAATTACTACCATCCTGCTGCAGAATGAAAAGGAAAGAGTACATGAACAGAAGATTCAATGACTCCAGCAACATGAAATTAAGAGCTTTAAGGGTTAATGAAGGTACAAGAAAGGTATTTGAAATCTCTTTTGAAAAATTTGGGATCTTGTTTCCCTTTTTAGACATCAAGAAAAATATTCTGTGCTCAAATTTCCTTTCTTTCTAACAAGCATGATGAGACTGACTTGCAGTGTGTTAGTTCTGAACATCTGTTCATTTATTTAGGGGTCTGAAGAGGAATTCGGCAGCTCAGGTTGAGGTGTAATTTTAAAGGAATATAACCATGTAAAAAATACTGCTTGCTATTAACAAGTTGTCTTTTCTCAGTAGATGCCACACTGTAAAACTAGAATTGTGTCTAAACTGAGTGGAAATGGTCACAGCACCAAGCCTGAGAGAGATAAAGAAGTGTTTGGACAACAGTCTCAGGCACAGGGAGTGATTCTTGGGGCTGTCCTGTGCAGGGCCAGGAGTTGGACTTGATGATCCTTGGGGGTGCCTTCCAACTCAGCATATTCTGTGAACATATGAACTGGGAAACCTTTAATTCAGACAATACTGTAGGTGATACAACATTGTGTACAGGACAGAAGTAGGACAGAGGTGGAATTTCCCAGCAGCTTGAAGCACCAGGATGCACGGTACAACCATCCCTTGGCACGAGATTTATCCGTTCTTTACATATATAACATGAATTCCCTTATTCATATTTTACCTGAAATTTTAGACTGCTGTAATTTTTTATCTCCCATCTAGGCATACTCTGAGGCACCAAGCACTGGTTGAACCAAGAGTTCAGTTAATATGATGTATTCTTATGGCTCTGTTTGCATACTCAGCGTGCGGCACATTCTCCTCCACAACAGCACTGCCCACAGCTTGTGTAGGCCTGTACACCAAGAGATCTATACAAACATTGTTCTAATGAATGAATTATTTTAGAATATATAAGAAAACATAGTAATTCTGGATTTCCCATCCATTTTTTTGTCTGTTCATCAGTCATAGGCTAATGCTGTCCCTTTCTTCGTTTGTGTGGTTGTGAAGTAATTCTTTTCCAGGCCTGGACAGCAACAACTCTGCTCACAGACAAGGAAAATGTTTCCCAGAGAGGTTCCCAAGCAACTCTAGCACTGGGTACATGCTGAATATGTGAAATTTGCTCTGAAGTAAATGGAAATTGGAAGTGCTCGGAATTACTAGTATTTTTCCTTTTGCAATGCTGAACGAATAAGCTAATTCTATCCAATTTCAAGCTCCTTTCAGCATAATAGTTTCAAAATTGAAGCTCAGAGTTTATCACTTGACTCTCATTTCAATAAAGAGAGACTAAAAAAATCAAAATGGTTAACGGGCAGTAGGAATACATTTAGTTAGCAAGCAAAAATAGAAAAGTGAAATAGAGAGTAAAAAGCAAATTCAGAGTTTGAAATAGGGCTGGCAGAAAAATGGAATAAAGGTACAATATAATACATACACATAGGACACATAAACTATTCCTTTGGGAAAAAAGTTGTGAGCTTTTGTAGTCATAAATAAACTCTCTATGTTAATACATGCTTTTGCATTTGATAAAATAAATAAATTATACTTTAAAAATACTATTATTATATGACCCAATATGATTTGTGCATTAATTTAATAACATTATTGTATTCTAAATAGCTCTCTATTCTCAGCAAAATTAAACATTCAAAAAGCATCAGACTCCATATTTTTACATATTATTTTTTCCTGTATCCTGTATGTGATAACATAGAAGAACTGTCCTAGGAATTCAGATAGATAAATCTGGAGTTTGGGAGGCAATATCCCAGACATCTTATATATTCATATGTTTTTTTACATTACCTCAAAAATTGTTAAAAATAATCTGATTCTTAGACCTTACCTTCAGTATAAGATTGAATGTATATATGTAGATACATGTACATTTACATGTAGATATATGTACATTTTTACATAGACACATGTACATTTTTATATGTAGATACATGTACATTTTTATATGGGCATAAATATGTATGTTTATATACATATATATATAGATATACATATATGCATCCACATTTAAAGTGCTTGAGTAGTCACTGGGGCAAAATGTAATTCTTGTTTTTTATTTTTTAAACAGATTTTTCATTTACTCATTACTCTTTTAGCAGGGTCAGCCAGAGGTAAATTCATGATTTTTTTGTCTGAGTAACTAAACTATAGTGTGAGGCATCTCATCATCTATGTTGCCTAGGGAGAATAATTATTCAGCTATGGGTAGAAAACAGGAGGAGCAATGTGAAGTTTAACTTAGGATTCCTTCATTTTCAGCTGCTCCAGAATATGTGTCATTGTGAAATGGAGAGGTGTTGACAGGGATGAGCATTTTGGATGAGCATTTTTCAGGACTGGTGCTTTTGTTCAGGGATGAATTCTGTGCATCAGGGCAGCTTCCAGAGGGCTTGTGTCCCAAGTTTAGGGTGCATCTAGCTTTCAAACTGTCACCCAGAACACCTCAGCATCTCCATTTCCACTGTAAAAATAAATAACATACACAAGGTGAATGCAATATCCCTTTCTTTGCACTCCGAATTGTGTCAAATCTACTTAATCTCTTTCTGGTGGCAACAAGGCCACACAAATATTAGTTCACCTCCTGTGTCCTTCCTCTTACAGCTGAGCTAATGGATTGATGGAAGAGGAAGTGGGGAGGTCATTCAAGACTTTCAGTATCCTGTTACAATGGAAAGGCATGTGAGTGAGTGGTAGATTTTGTTTGCTGATGGCACTTCCAAATGGATTCAATATTTTCCACTTCCACTTCCCCTGACTTTGGTTTCTACTACAGGACAAGGTACACAAGCATAATAGAGCCATCACAGTAGGGCTGAACTGCAACACATATTATTCCCTTTCTAGTTACTACCTTTGTATTTACTTTTCAAATGAAAATTCTGTTCATTAAAAGGAAGAGTGAAGCCAAGTAAACAACGCTATTTTGTAAGCATTCATGTGCATCTAACACAGAATCTGCTTCGTCCTGGTACATGACATACATACTTTCTGTCTGAAAAGTCTGAAAATCATAATTATACAAAGGTTTTGACAAAAACAGTGTTGGTTCCCAGAGATGTATAAAAAAAGGAAAAAGATGTTTGTTGCTGGAGAATTTACAAAGTTTGGGATTTGGTTTCAGTCTAGATGACACCAAGGAATGACCCAGCTGTTCTGATTCACAGACAGTCTGCATGAGTCTTCAACACACAGTAGACCTGTCAGTGTTCCTGGAAATAAATTATGCCCCAGAACTGTTTGAATTCACTTGTGTCAGAGGCTGCCAAGACAACAACAAGTTACAGAACAATAAGGACAGGCACACGGTATGCTAAAGAAAGAGAACTCAAGTGCTTAAATGCCATCCCTCACTCTTGTGAAGAAGGGATTGTGCTGACCCAGAAAATCTGAGGCCACACACGAACATGAGTGGATCGACTGTGTTAAACAATACATGTTTTTCTTCAGAGTCCTATTGATTGTGGAAATAGAACTAGTTACTGGAAATTTAGATCATTTTGTGAAATACCAAATGAGGCAGGCAAAGCAAAAAAGATACAGATGTTTGCTATAGGCTCAGATCCCTTCATGGAACCCCATGACAAGCAGTGTGTTGATGCAGGACTGACTGACACACTTCAGCTTACCATGAATTTAAAGAATAACAGAATGGGGTAGGCAACACATCTGACATAAAATGGAAATGCCAGAGGGCTGGGATGCCAAAAGCATTCTGGATTCTGCTTTCTAGTGAGAAAAAGCTTACAATTTTATCCTGAAATTCTGTGGATGAACATGCAAAGGAGCAAATCAAGGATTGCCAATCCATTCCTTTGTTTTCAGAACAAATATTCTTAGTTCTTCAGGACATATTAGAAAGATGATTATTAATAGCCACCACAATTACCTTGTTCAGAATATTTTGCCAACCCTATGTCGTAATACTTAATGGGGATAGGTAAAAGAAAGGATATTTGGCAGAAGCCGGCTGAAAGGAAGAAAAGACACATGGTTGGTTACCATACAGGCTGCCTGTAAGTGCAGTAATGATAAGCGAAAACAGATAACTCAGCTTCCACAGAACCTTGAGCAGCAAAACATTTTCTATATTCTTCAAAACAAAAGGGAAGGCTTTAAATGTTTTGGACAGATTTGATCAATAAATCCAGTCTAAAAAGAATCTGACATCCAGCAGTCGCATACCCTGTCAGGTATGCCAAGAGCAAAATGGAAACCATTGATTTGTTTGTCACCGAGCTTCCCTAGGTAGCAAATTTTTCTGTCTTAGATGGGCACAGATGACATTATATAGGGACCAAATAACTGAAAAGTGAATTTTAACTAGAGACAATTTCTGTGAACAGGAAATGTCAGAGAATCCTCCATGTACCACATGGGATATGATGCTATGTGCCTTTTTTTTTTCCCCCTCTAAGGACCATCCTTCAGAAATTAAGAGGAAGAAGATACTATAAATCACTAATGGCGAGATATGGGACTTTCTGAAGTGAGGCAAATATTTTCACTGATTTTAAGAAGAGTTACGTTCACCCTTAATAGAGATTTTAATTACTGACAAAGACTGTTCTGTCTTATCAGAACAACTAAAGACATATCTTTGCATGAGCATCCCCAAATGAACATGCTGAGTATTTGAAGCAATTTTTCTGACAGGAGGAGAGAGCTCTTACAGTGCTAGTGCTTCAATAGAAAGGACTCTGTGGGATATGAAATACTCAGCATTTTTAATAAAGCTCAGTGCATCATTATTAGAGGAGGTAGTTAATTTAGATCTCAAATTCTGTGTTAGCAGTGCTTTAGGTAGCTTTACATTTACCCATGCTGTTTTTGTTTTTTCTCTGCCAGACAACTGTCAAATCTAAATGCTTCATGAAGGAGTAACCTGTGAGCAGCAATTCTTTTGTGTCTGATAATCTGAAAACAGGCTTTCGAGCATGTGGCATTAGATTTATTTATATGACTTTGGTCAGTCATAACCATACAATGTATTTATCCTTGAAGAAAACTTTCACAAGTGCACCTAAGATATCACTATTTCCTTTACTTTGGTTATCCACACATCTTGCATCACATGATCTGCCTTGAATCCAATCTCTGCAAAGAAACCTAGCAGCAGAGATAATACTCAGTGATGGAGTAATTACTTCACAAAGATTTTGGGAGCTAAGAAGGATTTTTAAAAGCAGAAAGAAAAGGGGAGAGTTTTTTAGAGGTTACCTATGGCATAAATATAGTGACTGATGAAGGAAAGGGGTGTGATACTGGCTGACAATCGGACAATGTGAAGTGTTCTCTTCTTTATTAAGATGATGACAGTTGTTGATGCTATTTTTGTGCTTCTTGGTCTCTATTTTTTCCCAGGAGGTCTTTATTTTAGCTTTGAACTAGTCATGAACTATGTAGGAATAAAGTGCATTTTCCTTTGGATCAGAATGCTATGACAGTTCACGGAAAGCAAATGCAAAAGAGAAAGAAGCTGTGAAATTTCCATCTCAAAAATAATTGGCTTTCAATTATTTCAAGAAGAATCTTTGAGAGCAACAAATGGTGAAGATGTTGTAAGTAATAACAGGAAAGTCAATAGCGTTGTGAATAGGAGCAGAGTCTGGGAAAAGATGCTTAAGGAGCTAAGGTTGTAACTGTAATAAGATGCTGATGGACAAGGTCAGTCTAATCCAATGTGGAATAAGTTAGGGAAGGTTCTTGCATATTTTACTTCTGTTTTTCCTCTTATTAACTTCAGAAACACAATCCCAAATGACAACCATACTTTAAAATAAAATTTAATTTACTGTCTTAAAAGTAAATTCAGAAAAAACTTTTTGAACTGAAATGTTAATTTTAATGCAACATGAAACAGACAATGTGGATACTGGATTTCCCTCTTGCTTTGTTATATCCAGCCACATCTTAAAGATTTTTCTATAGTGTTTTCTTGTCTGAATATTAATAGTGTTTGATTATAAATCTCAATGAGTGTATTTAATGGAATAATGTCAATTATGTTGATTTTTATGACCAACAGGAGAAACTAGTGTGTCTGTTGAACTGAACTTCTGTATAAAATAGCCTGAGATCTGAAAACATAAATATTTTTATCACTTTCATTCTCGCTGTCAAGCTAGAATACTAACTTTGGTGCAGGATGAAATATTTCAAAACATACAATTTTGTATTCCTGTATTAACTGTTTCAGTCATTAATTACACTTCACAGGAGTATTCCTTCTGGCCCTAATTTCATGCTTAATGTAATTTTCACATATTTGACTCTCCTTTGTTCTTGGTTTGTAAGATTCTTCCTACCACAAACCCATTCCCTGACTTGACTTTTAAGGACCATGATCAAGTCCCCTCTAATGCTTCTGCTGTTATGACAATATGCTTGGCATATAATTATACAAAAGCAAGTCCCCAAAGATCCAAATTAATCTTTCAAATTCTTTCTATACCTTCATGATTTTGTTGAGATTATTAAAATGAGAACAGAAAGCTGTGACGTGAAGCGTCTGTACATCCTGTGTGGACAAGACTTTGAGTCTTGTTAGCACTACAGAAACACTCATGCTAAACATGCACAAAATGTGATTATGAAAACCAGAGTCCCCATTTCCAATGGTTTCTACTACATGCCTTTAAAATTAACCATTAATTTAACACTTGATTTTTTCTGTGATCATGGAAATTCACAATTCATATGTAAGTTTACAGTAGAGTACTTTTTTTCCACTTTGGTTTTTGTTCAGCTACATTTAAGTGTCTGGTGTATGGTTGAAAGGTCCAAAACTTTAACTCCTTTTTAAAGTCAAGTATGTTTCAATAACGGCATTGAAAAGGACAAAACTGGGCAACTAACATTATTCTTCCTCATTGTGTGGGATTCTGAAATAACTATAATAATGGCATGTATTTTAAAATGCTTACAAGAAAAGGTATGCCAGGAAGAACAGTAATTAGAAAGATGTGGGGTAGAAGTCATGTCAAGATGAGTGGACCATACAAATTTGAAAGAAAAAAATATGTTTTATAGTAAAAAGGAGTCTGGCAAAGCACTATAGGAACTTATTAAGGGAAAATTGCTAGAGGGGCCTAAATAATGAGGAGAAGTAAAATCCAATACTAGTAGAGTGCATGGTCTTGTTACACTTTGTCTTTTAGATTCTTTGGAATGCAATGATTATCTTTCTGGAAATGGATCAATCACCCCCAGGGCAGCCTATTGTACATGAAGAAAACCATTCAGTGAGCAAGCAGCTGCAGTAGCAATATATACTACCCTTTTCTATGCTAATAATTTTAATTGGACTATATATTTTCCTCAATATTGCATTTTTTCCTCTGACTTTCCATTGCATTTGCATTTAATTCATTATTTCTCAAGCATCATTAGTAGGGAAAGAATTTTTTGAAAGATGTCATTAGGCACAACTTCAGAGATAAAATGACCATTTTGTTTTCATAAGGTTTTTAAGTAGGTCAGCTCTGCAAACCAGCAAGCTTGGCAAAGCAAACTTTGCAATGGCAAGGCTATGGCTTCATTAGTGCCTGAAATATCAGGATCCCGTCTGCACAGACAGGAATGCAGAACTGGAGCTGATGAATTGGGAGTGCTCCGTGTTGCTTGCTATTATCTTTGATGTTTCATCAAGGAACCCATGAACATTGGGGTCAGCAGTAGATACTGTAATGCACAAAGCCCTAATAGTTACTTAGTCAAGGGTACCTTAAGGCAATCAATTACATCTCTTAGCTAATAAAGACCGAAAAATATCAACACATTTTCTGTGGGAGTTTGGGAAACTCTTTGCACTCTTCAGTTTGCAAATTATCAGATCTAGCATCTGGGCTTCTAGCTTGTAATGTGTTGCAGTTTCACAGCTAATCTTTCAGTTTAATAAACTATGGCAAATTCCTTTATTGTTTCATCACATTTGGGTTTTCACTAGGAAATGATGGTATATTTGGTTTAACTGAAGATATTATGATGTGCCTGTGATGAGAGCAATAATGGTATAAAATTGGTCCTTTTTGTTTAATGGTTTTGTGTTTGTGGTTCACTGCTGTATCAGGTTAAGCCAAAACACTTTTATTGTAATTCACAGTATTGATTGTTTTCTTGCTCAGTCTACTTTATATCTTTATACTGAAAAGATAAAGAAAGAAAAACTGCATCTAAATTTTGAGCAGATTATACATTTCTTCAGATCTTTGAAATTCAAATGGAGCCTTCTAATTCACATTAATTGCATCGATTAAAACACTTAGAAGGATAACAAATCATTAGCTACATGTACCAGACTATCCAAAACATTTCTAAGTAATGTAGATCAGCACGTCTTTAGTCATAATGCTGAGAAAAATACCAAAGCTGATGTACCGAAAACAATTCTTACAAAAAATTCTTGCATAATAAATCACATCTAGTCTACAATAAAATCATTAACCACTGTTCTGTTCCTCTGCTCTGAAGTGTAAATCACCAGTAATGTTCACTTATTTTAAGTCAGTTTGCATATAAAGTGAAAAAAAGATTTAGTGGAAGTCTAATGAGAATGAAAATAAACTCCTATCTATATCGTAACTCATTTGATAGAATGCATATGTGTTGCAAGACTGCATTAAAAAGCCCTAAGAAGATAGATCTATCTCAGAATGACTTCTTATGATCTGCTTCTTATTTTATGCACATACTAAAATATAAGCTTTGCAAAACTCCTTGTGTTAAGATTCCATTGAAAGTGTAATTTCTTTAATAAAATAAAACATAGCTTTCATTCAGCCTGACAATGTTGGCTCAGGAATATGGAATATTAGTTTCAGTAAGAATGCATTGGTTTCACTGTAAAATAAGGTTTCTTTGGTATCAGCCCTGGAGAAATGTATTGGTTTCAGCTAAAATGTATTGCAATGCTTTCGCTAAAACATACAGACATTATAAAACTGTATATTGGTTTCAGTAAAAAATGTATTCTTTCCAATGGATTCATGAGGCTTTCAGCAAGAATGTATTGATTTCATTAAAATGTGCAGCTTGAGATAAACAAAAATTCAGTTAAAATTCATTGGTTTCTGTTAAAGCTCATTGACTGAAGTGAAGAACATTCTACACTGGTTTTGGACAGCCTTAGGGTTTTTTGAACAGTGAGTGGAGAAAGACATATAAGTAATTGTAAAGGTAATTGTAAACAAACTCTATTCTGTAACATCTAAAGATGTAGACATGCTAAATAAATTAGATTTTTATATTTCCATCCCATTTGCATCTGCTGCTCAGCACAGGCATTAATATTTATACAGAAAAAGTATGACACCCTTAATTCTGATGAATAGTTTTTTAATCAGGTGTGGGTGTGAGCTCTAGGATTTCTTTAACCTGTTTAGTAATAATTTGTTTTCCTATGACCAGTTTTTGACCAGTTTGCATTAAATCAAGTTTGACATTTTCCTGCTTTATTGGCAACAGATTCTTTTTGCCTTTTCAGCAATGCCAGGCATTCAATGACAAAGACGTTTATAAATATCATGAACCTCTTCTATTGCCAGTCAGCTAAATTAGGGACAATAAATTTGGTTGCTGTGACACCTTTTTTTTTCAGAGAAAATGTTTATATTTTAATATTTTAAATAAGTTTACATTTTACTTTTATGCAGAAATGATACCACTGACTTAGAGATACATGCGTGAATATAACTGAACAATCCTTGCTACATGGACTTCATTGCTGTCCCACTTTGGAGCATTATCCTCTTCCTACACTGATGTAGAATTCCCATGCAAAATGTGTTTAAGTACACCTGAAGTGTAATAAAGTTTCAATTACTTAAATTTACTTCTGTAATTAAACAGAAGAAGGCAGGAATGATCATATTGGACTTAAGAACTAGTCTATCTTGATTTAGTGCCATGTCCTACAGTTGCAAACATGAAAAATGCCTAGACATTGCCAGAAGAATCTCCAATAAATCATACACTTTTAAAAAAATTGTAAAAAATTAAATTGCAAGTTATTTATTTTTATTTTTATGTATTTTATTTTTGGTGTAGTTTCCTTGTAACTCTGTACAACTTCTGCTGCAAAAAATGCATTCATAGCACCCATGGCAAGGAGCTCTGCAGCTGATCCCCCCCCGCACAGAGAACTGTCTTCTTTTTGGATGTTGGTTTGAATGTGCAGCTTGTTTCTTGTTGCTTTAACTTTTTCCTTGAATCATAGAATCATAGAAAGGTTTGTGTGGGAAAGAACCTTAAAGATCATCTATTTCAATCCCTCTGAGGTGTGGACAGGGACACCCTCCACTAGTTATGTCCTGATCTGGAAAACATAATGAGTTATCTTTTTTTCCCTGCAACTCACAGTTTTGCAGATTCCTGCCACATATGGCTTCAGCTGTCCTTTCTCTGATAAGAAACCTATTTTTTTAAGCCTCTCCTTATATGAAAGTTGTTTCATGGCTCTAGTTTTACTTGTTGCCCTGTTTTCTGTTCATCCTTCTAGACAGTTTTGAGCGATGTGAGGATAAGAACTGCACACTGCACTCAGAAGCTATGGCACCACAGGTTTGTCTAGTATCATTGTCTTTCCTATAATTCTGTTGTAAGCCCAGTCTTATGCATCTTGGAAATGGGGCAACCTAACTCAGTTTTCCAAATGTGTTTTATTTTCAAATGGTTTATTTCCCACTGTTTTGTAATAATGTAATACCACTGTAAACATTTAGATTTTAGATATCTCTTTTCATCTCTCTTGGCAGATATAGAAAAACAAGATATCAAGCTGTGGTAGAGGAGTTAAGATTGCCAGTCTGAAAGGTAATAATTCTTCTGTTCAAATCTGCAGCAGCAAGAGGATGGACCTGATCGCTTCACAAATCAATGCAGTTTATCAGCACTTTTATACCTTGCTCTGATGTCAAGGGTCAGCAACTCACTCTGTAAGAAAGAGGGGTTTTGCCAGCCTTCTCAAAAGAATGAGTCAATAGTTGCTCCTCTTAATTCCCAGGGCCTTGGCTTGGTACAGATCTTTGGAAGTGCAATATATAACTTGTGAGAGGAAAGAACTGAGCAGGTAGGTGATGTCAGAAGACATTTCTCATGTATTGAATTACATAGCATCCACGAAGAAAAACTGAATTGACTAAATTGACTCAATATGAACATTGATACTAGCAGAGCAAACACAGTGCCTGGAAAGAGCGGTGCTGAAGGGTGCAATTTCAAGCTCAGTTTCTGACTGCCACTGGAGCTGCTGCTTGCTGTGCCATCAGCTATGCTGGGGCCATCCCAGTGGTAAGCCATTCCCATTGCAAGTTTCCTAGAAGCTGAATTGGTGTCAGCATTGACCTGCACAAATCTATGCTCCAGTCTCCTCCTATATATTGATAAAATGTATTTATTATATTTATATTATATTGTTTACATCTAATCTCTTGTAATCTAAAAATTCATGGTTAAGTAAAAGGCATTTTGGCTTAATACCAAAGCATATTGTTTATGAAATTTAAAGCTTTTACAAGAACCTGAGTTTTTTCCAGTAGATAATGACACAGCAGTGCTGTACAGACTGGTTAGCTGAGCTGGAATCAAAGGACTAAGGTACAGAAATACAGCCAAGATATTTTCCCCATAGAAAATATCATCATAGAAGTTACTTTTGCTAGATTCCCAAATCTTTCTTAAAGTAATAATCAGTCCACCTTGCTGATTAACCCAGAATGAAAATTTCCTAGGCCATTGGATTCACTGAATGTCTGACTTCATTTATGATAATGTTCAAGGTAATAACTTTCAAGTATAATTCTACTGTGAATGAGAATATTCTTAGATCACAACTTTGCTATTTTGCTAAGAACTTTGCCTCTGATTGTTTCTATTTTTCTGATGTTAACTTATTAGCAACTGTAAAACAAGTTCTCTAAAATTACTGGAAGCAGAGGCATCCAGAATAAGTTCAGATGAAGCAAGTTGTAATAAAATTCACTATTGCTTTGAAACCCTATTCATATGCTGTTTATTTAGAAAGTTCATGGCTTTTTGGAAAGTTATAGATTTGGTAGGATCTGACAAATATACAACATTGAAGAACAGTTTGGAAATAGAAAACATAATTTAACAACCAAAGTGATGTATCTTACTAGTTATTTTATGAAAGTCCTTCAGCAAGTTGACATACTTTCTGGACAAGTGGAAGAATAGGAACTACTCGATATATCAAGTTCATTGAAAGCTACTATTGTTTTTAAACACAAACTACTTTGGCAGTTTTTAATTAGGTGTGCAGTCTCCTAGAAGGAAAAAATCTCCAGATCTCAACAGCTGGGCATCTCAGTGGGATGTAGGGTTTTTAAACCAGGACATATAAATATGCTCAACCAAATCAGGGGGAAATATTTTTTTTCCACAGCTCATTCTGGAAAATATACTTAACGAATCAGAGTTCATCTTGTCAAATTCTGTGCCCTGAGACATGAAGACAATTGCATTGTGTGATTCAAAACACAGTTATCAATTGAACAGCCATGAAGGCAAATTTCCCTTTTACCAGTCATGCAAAGCTATGAAGAGGAAGGTCTTTCTGTTCCATGGTCCAGGACCACCCATATCACCTGCTGAGGAAGAAGGTTTCTTCTTGTGTCAAAATATCTTGGCAGTGGGGTCAGCTGTACAACACGTTTGCCTCAATCTTACTCCCCCTCCATGTGAAACTTTTGTGTGACTGCGGCTGTGTGTACAGGCACTGCAGTAGAAGCTTATAGAACAAGAGTGGTGCTTGTTAATTTTTATTAAAGTAAAATAAGGGCACACAGATGTAAACAAGCTTTATTACGAATTGGTAAAATATTTGCCAGAGGAGAAACTTGTCTGTGAGGAAACCCCACAGCACAGAATTAAAAAAAAAAAACTGAAACTTCATAGGCACATTAGGCATCTTTCACCTGCAGGAAACATGAAGTCCAGTTGCTGGGGACTGGGAGAAAAATTAAGCAAGAGCAACACTGTGCAACACAGTCAGTGATGGGTGGGAAAAATGGCTTTGAGCCAGAAGAGTCTTTCACTTTAATGGCAGATACTGAGATAAAAAAGTATGATAGAAAAGAGAATAATGATATTATTGATAATAATTATAATGATGGTGATAATGGTAATAATGCTTAGAAGCCCTTAAAATTAAAACCAAACCACCTTCTGTAAAGTGCAGAGCTGCAGTGAAGAGAGATTTTATTTCCTCGTAGAATGACTACAGATTCTTTTTATTTGCGGTAATGTACTCTACTTATATTTCTCCCTGGTTCCATTTAAACTCTTCCCTGTCTGCAGTCTTTGGACAGGTTTTATCTGAAGAAATAAAACAGAATAACCTTTTTCCTGCTGAGGAGATTCCTATACTGCAGTGACATCATTAACCATAAAGCACTCTTACACATTTCACACCTGGATGTCTTAAATAGACGATGAATTAAATAATGTTTCCAAATCAATTTCTCCTGATATTTACATTTCACTGCTGCAGTAATAGGAAGACTGAATCCATTTAGTCTCTCTTATCCACTGACTGAATGACATATATTTGCCTTAGAAAAAAATAGTCTGGATTACTGCACTCCTTAAAAGAGCTCTCCCACAAGCCCCTAGACAGCGTTTCAAACTCTAGAAATTCATCTGAAAGAACAATTACTTGGATAAACTGTGGTCTCTGTAGTATTCAGGTGAAAAGGGCATAAACAGGCCAATACTTCATAATATTGTAAAGAAAAGCTTCCCTTTTTTTCTCCCCCACTGAAAAAGATGTACTATTTTATATTTAAAACTTTATCCATTGGAGTTTCTCATGAAAATCATATTATATATAGTATTTTTCCACTCAAAACATTACAGACACTCTCATATAAAGAGCAGCATGTTTTAGCAAAGCTTTTTCTTGCAGTATCCTCCTGAACAAAATGTCCAGCATGAAACTAGACATGTACACAATGTGGGGGTGGCTCAATTCCCAGAGAGTTGTAGTCCCTCAGTTAACACCTGACTGGTGTCCAGCCACTTGCGGTGCTCGTTCACGAGCGCTCAGTTTGAGAGCTGATTCTCTTCAATGATTTTATCAGTGACCTGGACAGAGGAGTTGAGTGTACACTCAACATATTTTCTGGTGATACTAAGTTAGGAGGACTTGTTTAGCCCTAGAGGCTAGAGAGGCTTTAAGATAGATCTTGACAGATTAAAGAGGCTTTACAGTTAGGTCTTGCTAGATTACAGCACCCGGCAATCACCAACTGTGTGAAATTTAACAAGGACAAATGCTTGATTCTGTATCTGAAGTGTAATCTGGTGGGTGTACATGCAGATGGGGGGACATGAGGGTGCAATGCAGCCCTGCTGACAGGGATCTGGGGGTTTTGGCCAATGGTAAGTTTAATATGTTTCAGCAATTTGACCTGGCAGCTAAAAGAGCCATCCTTTGTGTAGGGTGCTGTAAGCATTTTGATCACAGATCAAAAGAAGTCAATGGCTACTGTGCTCATTGTTGGTGCAGCCTCACCTGTGTGCTGTTTAGGCTTCCACAAGATAAGAACAATACGGAAAAATTAGAATATGCCCAAAAGAAAGCTTGAAACATATTGAAGGAACTGGAGGACAGGACTTAGTAGGAGTGGCTGAGGATACTTGGTTCGTTCAGCCTAGGAAAGAGGAGACTGAGAGGGGATCTTATTCCTGTCTACAGCTTCTACATGAGGGGGAGAGCAGAGGGAGATGCTGGAGGTACTGGTGGATGAAAGATTGGCTGTGAGTTGGCAATGTGCCCTTGCAGACCAGAAAGCAAACAGCATCCTGGGCTGTACAGAAAGAAATATGAGTTGAGATTGCTCAGCCTGCAGAAGAAAAAGCTCCAGTGTGACCTTATTGTGTCCTTTCAATACTTAAAGGGACCTTAGGAGAAAGACTGTGTCAGACATTTCTGTAAGGCCTGTCACAATAGTGCAAAGGGTAATAGTTTTAAACTAAAACAGGGTAGATTAAGACTACATGTAAGGAAGGAAATTTTTTTGTAATGAGAGTGTTGAAACACTGGAACATGTTGCCCAGAGTGGTGGAAGATGTCCCATCCCTGGAAACCTTCAAGGTCAGCTTGGGCTAGGCTCTAAACAACCTGATCTCAGTGAAGATGTCCCTGCTCATTGCAGGCGGATTGGACCAGATGACCTTTAATGGCCCCTTCCAACCTAAAGCTTTTAATGATCCTATGATTTTATGATCTCTCCTTTCTGATGTCTGCCAATATCAGGGAATGGTTTAGAGTTATGTCAGGGGTTCAGATTGGATGTTAAGAAAAAGTTCTTCACTGAGAGGATGTTTAAGCACTGGAACAAGTGGTCCTAAGCCTCAAGCTTACGGGTGTTCAGCAAGTGTTTGGAAAATGCTTTTAGGCATATCATGTAATCTCTAGGCTGCCCTTTGTGGAGTCAGGAGTTGAACTTGGTGATCCTTGTGGGTACCTTACAGCTCAGAATATCCCATGGCTATATGATTCTAATTTACCAGGAAATCAAGAATTCTCTGCATATGGATCTTCTTTCTTCAAACATTAATAAGTATAATTCTGATTTACAAAAATCTCTGAAATCATTTGCAGCCTCATTTATCTTTCTGCAGACACTCATTTGTCTTTGGATGTTTTTCAGAGACCTCAGAGTTGTGAGATGCTGCTTAATGTCTTAAAAGGATTGATTTTCTGAAATATTGAATATCTGCTCTTAGAATATCTACCTTATCTTAGGAAGACTGTCATGCTGGGTTGGCAAAATATTAATTCTTCTTTTTAATGTCAAAGAACAACCTTTTTCTGTTGCACTGGAAAGCATGACTGTTTGAGAACAAAGAAAATAGGGAAAAAATATATAATGAAATATTATTTCTCTTATGGCTTTTTAAAATAATAAGTACTCCATTTTGTATGTATTTAATTTTGTAAGATGGAAATTTTACTTAAAAATATATGTAGTCATGGTACAACTATAACAGTCTATTTCTGCCAAAAATATGTTACTAGTGTTTTTCTGATCAGACCTAAACAGATCTTTCCTTTTATACCAAATAATGTCTGGTAGGCTTAATGAAATGAATTCTTCATGGGTGTTAAAAGGGCAGAGCAAGGACATTTATTCGTCTGGATGTTATATGGCTGCATAAAATCAAGCCTTTGCTCAACTGCTGCTTTTATAGTTAGAGTGGACATAAAGAAGGGGAACAAAGGCCCTTAAAAGCACAGTTGTGCTCTTTACACTGTGTGCTGTCCACTGACCTGTGTTGACTCCTGGTGTATATTATGCAGCTCTAGAGCCACCCTGCTTTATGTTTTGGTCTCATGGTCTCCCTGATGGGCTTGGGAAACAGAGAATCACCTGCTTAACACACTCTGCACCTTGCAATATCTGTTCTAATCTATGCACCTCTGTAGACCTCAGCCATGGGGAAATCTTCACCAGCAGTCACCTCAGACTGGCAGGTTGGGGTCCCTGGTCAATAATGTCAGTATCATTAGGTAATTCTGAACTAAGGTATTATTGAAGAATGTGTCTAGCATTTTTAAAATAGGGATTATTTTTCAAACACGAAATAAAAAACACAGCAATAAAGAGAAAAATCCCATAAACCCCTGGATTGGACCCTGCTGCTGACTTTATACTAACACGCTGGCTTTACACTAACATACAAAGTGTATTAAAATATTAATGTGGGATTAGGTGATACAAATAATAAGTCATGTTGAAAAAAGATCAGAGAGATTCCAGAACATGTCTATTGAATTGTTTGACTTAATAGCTTTGGTTGTAATTTAAAAGCCTTAGCTGTGAGGTACACACATACCTGGAAGATTTATTTTTGTGTTTTTATCTTAGACACAATAGTGATTCCTGCTGAAATCCTTGTAATACATATAAGTACTTTTAAAGATTTCTCAATATATTTCTTATGATAAAAAATAAAATATCCATGTGTTTTAATTTTAAATATATTTTTTCTGGAGTAAGTAAAGAAATTATGCTGATGCCAATCTTTTTATCTTTCAAAAAATTTGATGATTCTTACTAATTCCACATGCCTTTCACTAATAAGAAAAATATCAATGCCTCAGAAATCCAAGGGAATAATTTCTTTGTTATGCTAAAGTAACAATGTCAAGATGCTAACAGCTGGATAGGTAAAAGAAAGAGCATCAACAAATATTCTTCTTTTACAAGTTGTACTAAAGTATTTTGTGTAGGTGAATTTCTACCTCATTTTCAAAATATTTATTTCTAGTAACTGCTTCAAACCTGTTCAATTACCCACACTTTTCAAAAATCAGTCCAATGGTTGTTTCTTTTCTCAAATTGTCCCTCTTTTCCAGTCTCAGCAAGAGAAACCAAACACTTCACTAAACATTTTTCCCTGTCACTCAGAGGAGGAACATGTGGAGAGGAAAAGGCGAGATACTGAAATACAGTGGCAGTCAGTTTTATGCTCCTGCCTCAGCAACCTAGCATGCAGTGTTGTTCACTGACCTGGTGCTGCAAGTTTGATTTTCCTTTGCCTGCCCACAGTATCACCAGCTGGAGCTAGCACAGCCAGCTGCTACATGCAGCTCTGCTTTTGAATGCATGGCGCACTAAGGAAATGAAAGAAGTGACACTCTAAACTTTTTGGTCTATATAACACAGAATGTGAAACCCCAGCTATATTGATGCACTCACTGATTATGACATTTAAACTTTGCTGCCCCTCATCAGTCTCTGAATGGTCTATTTCCATGGCCATTCAAAAGGTTAAGATCTGGGATGGATTCAGCTGTTTAAAATACTCAGTAGGATCTAGGAACTCTATGGAAACTGCCATAGTACCCAACTGCTTCCAACTGTCACAGCATGCTCTGCAAACATTTATTGTATTTCCATGTTAACTAGGTTTAACTAGTTGTCTACAAATTATTAACAACCTTGCATTCCTGTCTGAACTTTGGGAGTCTTTAACTCCCAAAACAATATCTCTGTGTTTAAAACACATCAAAGCATAAACTGTGTGGATTTGGCAAATCTAGAATTAAGCTTGCATGGATGAGTTTATTTTTGCCTGTTAACATAGATATAGGAAATATTTTCACAGCTTTGAATGCTCCTTGTTGTGTAAGATTTCATTTCAGCAGGGAATAAATTGGTGAGGTAATAAGCTGGTTAATTTACATGTTGATTACCTATTGGTTAATTTACATGTTGGTTACCCATTCAATGCATGGGCTATTCTCTTTGGCATGTCCCAAGGGCTTGATATCTTCTTTAGTCTTATAACTACTTTTTATCATTCTGCCATTGCCCAATTTTATATATCTATGTTTTTCTTTGCTTCTGCTTTTCTGAAGTTCCTTGTCCACTATCCTTATAGCAGCCTCATGATCTTATTCCAGTGCCTTTCACTAAGGCTGTTATTTAGAGAACATGAGAGTCAACCATCTTTGTGAATTTTTGTTAATCCTGGAAGCTGTAGAGATTCACAGATCAGAATATCTCTGATCAACTCTCCTTGTCTTCAGACAGAAACACTAAAGAAAAAACTTAGTCATGTTAACCTCCCAGAGATATAACATGTAACTTATCTAGCAGACAAAATCTTATAAAAATGTAACTCCTCATTTTGGGGTAAGTTTGCAGATTATATTTTCAAGAAAAAATTACATCTCTGAGTAGATTCCATTGCAAGTCTTTCTGAGTCAACAGCTCAGATGCGGAGGTGCTGGAACTTCAGGCATCTTAATGTGAGCAAAACATATTTTGCTTGTGATTCATTTTGAGAAATAGCCAAATATTTTAAGCCAAAAGTCTGCTTTAATCTACTTTCAAGATCAATTAAAAATGTGTCCTCAGGCAAACACATGGCATGGAAAATATCTGCCTTGAGGAATTAAAATTTAGCAATTATAAGTAATGAGAAAGAGGATTAAAAATGGTATATCTGAAGGCAGCTGTACAAATATTTCTACCTATGACGTTACACAATTCTTTCAGTGAGAAAAAGTCAGTATTGATACAGACCTGATTGCACTGTTGTCTGTGCTGAATTCATGTCTCTCTCTTATGTATGCATTTGCAAGTTCAGTTAGATCTGGGAACTCACACTAAACCCACTGCCCACTGTGAAGTTTGCCTGTGTAAGCCCCATGTAATGCCCCCCCAAAAAAAGAGTGCAGTAAGAACTTTAAATGTCAAGCTTTTGTCTCACAGATTATTGATTTCACCATTTGTGTGTAAAAATTGAGAAAATACATAAAATTCTTGGCCAAATCTCACTTCTTCACATGTTAATGTTGGATTGCCAGTCATTGCCACTGATCAAAGTGTGCTGTATCGGAGTTTTTGCCTGTGTCTTGTCTTGGAGGTCATTAACTTCTCCATGTGATGCATAAATGATGACATATTCCTCCTCCACTGACCGACACAACAAACAGCTTTGGTTGTTTTTAAAATCTGAAGCAAGATTTAAATGCCCTCAGTAATTCGCAAATGTGAAGAAAGCAACTGTTGGAAAGGAATAGAAATACCTATTCTTTTTCAGATTAAAAATATTTTGCTTAGCTGCTGTCACCAGCACCTTGAACTATGTAGTTTTTCACTTTTGAGTGGTCTCCTCAAGCAGGTTCCATGAGGTTTAATCTTTTCAGTGCTCAAAAGGAAATTGTTATGGAAAATGACAGAAGCTTGAGGGTCCTTTGTGGTTTTGAGTGACAGAAACCACAGCCTCTTATCAAGCCATAGACAGAAAAATCTACTAGGACTTGTAGGAGAGAGTACGAAGGAGGGCCGAGAAGATGATCAGAAGACTGGAGCACCTCTTCTATGAGGAAAGGCTGAGAGAACTGGGATTGTTCAACCTGGAGAAGAGAAAGATCTGGGGTGAACTTATTGCAGCCTTTGGGTACCTACAAGAAATCTGCAGAGGGACTTTTAACAAGGGGCTGTATTGATACAACAAGGGAAAATGGTTTTAAATTGAAAGAGGGTAAATCTATATTAGATAGAAGGGAAAAGTCTTTACTGTGAGGGTGGTGAGACACTGGAACAGATTGCCCAGAGAAGCCATGGAGGCCCCATCACTGAAAGTGTTCAAATCCAGGTTGGATGGAGCTTTGAGTAACCTGGTCTAGTGAAAGATGTCCCTGCTCAGTGTAGGAGGGTTGGAATGTGATGACCTTTAAGGCTGCTTGTAAACAAACCATTCTATGATTCTGTGATTCTGTGATGCTGCTATAAAATGCAACAGCTGCAGCAGCTTTAGAAATTGAGAGAAAAAATGGAGCAATTCAAGGGCATATTACTGTCTTCATATCATTGACACAACCTACTGTAAATATTCAGTGAAAGCTGTGGAGAAAGCACACAGCCTCTCTGGTTTTGTACATGTAATGTTATTTCCATGTATTTTCTTAACAAACCAGCCTCAGTTTCACTGCATACAAAATACATTTCTCCAGGTGATGAAAACTTTGGGCTTCTGTTTGCTGGAGCCACTGGTGTACATCTGTGTCAGTAAGCTAAACACCATCAAAGAAGAGCTTTAATATAGGTCAAAAACAATCCAATTTTGACTTATGTCTGTTAACACCTTCCCTGGCAGTGCAAAATTTACTCTGGGGATAGCCAAACCCGGGTATCATTCACAATAGTATGAATAAGGTCAAACTATTCTGAGGGGGGCAAGACAATTCAGCTTCCTGAAGAACTTTTGTTTGCTACCAAAGCCAGGGAACAGGGGCCACTTTGGCTTGCTGTCATAGACACTGCTGGGTAAGAAACTGAAGGCAGCAGGAAATTTTGCGTTAACTGGATTATGAAAAGAAACACCAAAACATCAGTCAGAAGCTGTCAGAATTCTCCAAGCCTGTAACAATTTAGTATTTGTTTCAAATCTCAAGAAACGCAAAACCTGAAACATGATGGTATTGCTTTAGGCTAACAGTGCTGCTGGCCCTGTGCCATGCCTCAGACAGAAACTGACAGTGGAAATGAGAGGAAGAGTGGAGCAACGGGGAAAGCAATGCGTGACCGAGGGTCTGTCTGAGGCAGAACTGACTGTTCAACCATGACAATCCTTCCACCACAGATCCCCAGTCACCTGTGTGATTCTTTTAGCAAGGTCACCACCTGATGTTATACATGATGTCCTTCAAAAATAAAACAACAAAAAAATCTTCTGACACTTCTTCAAAGGAAAACCTGTCAAGAATTAATAATGGTCTCCTGACATTATTTATCTTACTATACTTACTTCCAGACCCCTTTATAAGGCTCAGACCACAGGTATTCCCCCAGTAATTTCTATAACTCCCTTTGCAACCCTTCAAAACTAGACATCTACTTTAGTGCCACCTGCATTTTTATTGCACTCTGGATAACCTAGTTCATGCATAAACAACTTCATTCAAAGGTAAACAGGTTTGGAGCCATAACATTTTCTTTTAATAATCCTAACACAAACTACAGATACTCAGGTCTCCTTTTTTCCTGCTGGATTCAAGCCATTTTCTATTGTTTAGGCTATGTGATCTGTGGAGCAAATGAGAGGTGACTTCTTATCTACAAGAAAAAGCTGTCTGATAAATCAAAAAGATGAATAATTTATACCACAGGAGCAGAGAAAACAGCATTTCACACTGTTTTTCATGCAAAATGTCACATGAATTCCAAATGGACCAAGGAATTTGTGTGCTTGAGACTAAATTCATTGGCAAAAATGAAAAGAGGAGGGAGGAGAAATCTCAGTATTGTTGTGATTGTAGTTTACTCAAGGAAAGAGGTTATGATCCAGCTGTTCTTTTTCTATATTGACTTAAATAGAGAAATAAATTAAAGCTACAAAAATCAATGCAAAGGAATACTTATGAAACACAGTCAGACAGCATTGGTACTGCAAATAAGGCAGGGCTTCCTTGTGTTGTTTTTTGCCCCCACACTCAATTTCAATTTGGTTAGCTGAAGACTATTAAATTATTATTTGTTTTTTCATAATCAGACATTAAAAGGACCAGCAACTGGAGAAATATGATTGAATATTATTGTCACTGCTGTGGCCCCATGTTGCCAATTGATTTACATATAACCTCACAGAAGATGGTTTAAAGGCTCTCAGAAAATGGCCAAGCAAGTTTAGTATGCAACGGGCAGACACACAGTATCTTTCTAACATAAAAGCAACAAAAAGCAGTAACAATAACATCCCCAGGAAAGAGAAGCCCTGCACACTATTAATGCAACAGGGAGAATGCGTACAAAATCAGAGGAACCTTCAGTGGCTCTGTGGAGCACTGGACAGGCCATCACATCTCCCTCCCTTTCTCCCTCCCAGTAATAATTACCAGTTTGGGCTTGATATTGCAGTAAGCCTCTGAATGCTGGGCATCTGGGACAGTGTGACTTGGAATCTCTTGTGTCTCCTATATTAATAGACTCCAACACAGGGATCTCATGCATATATATTGGACGTCCCAGTCTTTGCCGCTGTCTCTGTCTTCCTGTCCACAGAAAAATTTGGGTTGAAAGGGACCTCTAAACATCACCTAGCCCCTCTTTCTCTAGACCTGGTGATTTTTCACTAGGCCATGTTTCTCAAAGTCCCATCCAACCCGACCAGTGATGGGGGATCCATAATTTCCATGGGCAATCTGTTCCACTGTCTCACCACCTTCACTGTAAAAAAATTGTTTCCTTATGTGTGGTCTAAATCTGATATCTTTCAGTTTAAGAACATCACCCCATTTCCTGTCACTACAGGTCTTGGTTAAGTCTTTCTCCAATTTCTTATGAGATCCTTTTATATAATAAAAGGCCCAAACAATATTTTATGGCAACAGTCCTTCCAATTTGACTTCATATTAAATTCATGAGATTACTTAAAGCCAAATGCTGTGCCTAATCTTGAAGACCTCACATAATTGAAATACACTAAGGATTTGGAATACTAACTGAGTCACTTTCACAGCTTTCAGCAGATGTAATTTTTTGTGTATGCTGCGGTAGATTTCTCTGCAAAGTGAGCATGCTGCTTAATATTTGATTTTTCTCTGCTGTAAACTTTGAAATGATGGGAAAATGTTGGCTAGAAAGCCGCAAGCTTTTAGGAAAAACAGACTGTGGGAATTCTGTTATTCCCAAGTACCCAGGTCCTGCTTAGAAATATCTAAATATTTTGATATATTACTGTGACTATTTCACAAGCATAATATACATATAACCAGTCTTATATAATTAAATGAAAGCAAATAAAAAAGTTGTATGAATCAGCCTGAAGTTGTTACTTTGTCACAATATTTAAAATACTTTAAATTCAATTTCACAGCTTCTGAGAGAAATTAAAAGCATGTAGAAAAGCATAAAAATGAAATGTTTTTTCTACTCTTCATCAGTAGAGAGCGCTGTTAGACAGCAACAATTCTCCAAACCCTCTCAAGCCACGCAGGTGCTGAATCACTGCCTGAAGCCAGTGGTACAGCACCCTGGGCAACTAAGTAAAATTCAAAATGAGAGAAAAAAGCAAGAGTAGACTTAGCATCATATTTTAAAGAAGTATGGATGCATCTTTTCACAAGCTAATATTACAGATGTGACGTTAGTAATTGTGAGCTCAGACAACTAAACATCTATTCACATAAACTTCCAGGGAGGGAAAGGACAGAAAACTGTTCACAAAGAAGTACTTAGAACAAATCCAATGAACATGATGAAGCTGTACTGTAGTCCATATCAAGATGTTATCTGTAGATTAATAAGATGGGGTGAAATTAATTAAATCACAGTGGCAAAGGGAATTGAATGAAAGTATGAAATGAATGGAGTGCAGTAGTCATTACTTGTGCTGGGTGGTGCACTATGCTGCTTAATTGATTCTCTGGTAGATGAGGGAAATCGTGATGCCATTTATCCCACAGTTTTTGTACGAAGAAGGGTAAGGCTATTTTGGACTAGTGAGGTCAAAGAGTAAAGCCAAATCTTGTGGACAAGAATACCCAAACCCATCATTAGGATCTGGCAATTGAGCTACCATCAGTCACCTTCAAGAAACAATTTTATAGGTTATAAAATTTCCTATTGCATACACATATAAGTGCAAATTCATGTCAGACTTATACTAAACTGTAGTTTAAACCGAAAGAAAATTATGAGGCACCAGATAATAGCTTCCCCTCTTCCTTAGTATATCACTAATAACATGTTTGTGTATTCATATGGGATACATAGGCGCAGGACAGTGTTGTCTCTATCTAATGAGCTTTTTTATTGTAAAAACCAGAATTGATGTCACAAATCAGACTGAAACTTTCGGATGCCTCTTAGTTGTCATAAAATACAGAACTGTTGTTTGAGTAAGTGACAGCCACTTTCCAGAGTCCAGGTCAATTTGGATCTTCCCTAAGAGCACACTAAAAATACTGCATGCAAAAACTCGCCCTATGAGAAGTAGTTTGTCAACAGTTAAATGTAATTAAGTACCCAATCAACATATCCAACCTTTCCTTCCCTCTGTTTTCTGTGTTCTTAAGCATTTTATGCAGTATGATTCGACAGATGCGCAAACAAGAGTATCTCAAAATGTGACGAAAAAGATTAATCACTAAGGGGAAAGCTTGCAGCATCTGGAGTGTTGTAGGGCACTTCCTCCAAAAAATGAGGACTTTCAGATCCATGACAAAATGCCCAAATTGAAAAGGAATTTAGGAATTTTTTGTCTTGGTGACTTATTTCCCAGCTGCTTAACTGCAAAGTGCACTTTTAAAGATGACGGTACAATCTACTAACATAGTGGTCCAACTGGTCTAGCACTGACTGCATTCTGATGTTAATTTTAAACACTTTGAGGATTTAGCAGTTGAGGCTAAGTCTTAGTCCCAGGTCTGTCTGGCCAGGAGAGAAGGATCCATCTGCTTGCACACATCCCTACCTGACATCTGCCTCACAGGGCTTATGGCACAGGACAGAACTTCATCACATTTGTGGTCTTGGCATTTGACCGGAACACTCAGAGCTTCTTTATTTCAGCTAGGAGGGGATAGCTAATAATGGTGCTGTTTGTATGTGCTGGGCACCCAGATCCAGATTCATGGCTTCCCAAGTCAGCAGTGGTGAAATGAAGATCCCAGCAGAGCTCGACCCCAGATTCCATTGAAAGGTCTCTGGTGCTATTCTGGCAAGAGCCATGAGTGAAGCAGTCAGAGACTGTAGATTAATGTATGCAAAACTGTGCTGCAGATAATGAGCTATCGTCATAAAATCCTCCACAGACACTTCAGAGAGATTTTTTTCCAGAGTTTGTGCACAATACACCACTTGTTTAATTCACATAAGGAAACTTCTTGCATGCACATTTGAAAAGCCTTTTGCACTTGCCTGAGCTATAGAAAAACAAAAAAAAAGGGCTTTCTTTTAAAGTGAAGACATGGTATTTTTACAACATCTAAGAGGAAATGACCTTACCAGACCTTATCAGAGGGTATGGTTCCATCACCTGTGTAGCACAATGGTGTTCTTGTGGAATTGGTTTGTATGAGAGCAAATTCCAAAGCTGAAAAGGCAATTGCTATCATCAAAAATCTTAGTAAACCTCTCAATTAAATGTAGATATTTTGTTGCATTCGACTCACAAACATAAGGAGCAGATTGCTTCTTCAAGGACCTTCTCCAACTGCATCTCTGAGGTTTGAATGCTGCCCTGCTCATCATCTACTGACCAGTGCAGAGTGCCTACCATAGTGGTGAATGATTAGTACCTTGCAGTCATCATTTCACACAGGTCTGCAGAGGTGTATAGCAGCAGCACAAGATTCAGTGACAGTGTATCATCAGTCTGGGTTTTAAAATTTTCCATGCAGCTGAGCCAGAATGCTTCCCTGACCTTGTATTTCTCTCTCCCTCCTCTCCCTGCAGAGTGCCTGGTTCTTCACTGTCTCTGCCCACAATCTTGCCACTGTCGGTGCCAGAGCCTTCCCAACTGCTGCTTCTGCCATCTGGAACAGGCTTCTTATATCTCACTGCTTCATTGCCCCTCTGTCTCTGTTCAAATCTCCATTCTTTCTTCCTCATCTATTACTACATATTTTTTCTCTTTTCCCCTGCTCTTAGTTGCTTTTTAACTCTGTAATGCCCCTTAGGCTCCAGCTTGCTTAAAGTATGCTAAAAGAAGAAACTCTTTACTCAGTTATGCTTGATATTTACTCTGAATCTAGGTGGGTGGGGGAGAAAAAAAAATAAAATAAATAGAGGCTAAGCTGTAAATAGGAAAAAACTAGAAAAATTCTGTGACCATAGTAGTACCCATTTTGAAAGGATTTCCATTTTTGGAGGGGTGGCTCATTATAGTGCAGGTGGGAGTAGGGAAGTCCAATCTTTCTGAAAGGCTGTGCTGTATTAAAACCAACTCACTCCCTTTTCTACTTGGTTTGAGTAATCTTTGATAGCACAGTGTTCTCACACATCCCAGGCCAATGCTTGGAGAAGCAGGGTTCTAAGCAGCTACCTGGCATTTATATGCCTTGGCTGCTTTTCTTTTCCAGGATTCTGGAGCATGACCGACATGATGGAGAACCAAAGCTCCTGGGAGCACTCTTCCTTGCACTCCCAGTAGCACTAAAAGAATGCAGAGAGCCTTCTGGAACAGTTCTGTTCCTGCATTAGGATTTTGATTATATAGAAACAAATATAAAGATATGATAGTTTTGTGGTGGTGTTTTTTTCCTCACAAAGTCCATATCTGAATGTGTTAAATCCGTGTATTGATTATGTGGCTCGTTTTATAGCTCATTTTATCAAAAGCACCTGACAAAGTGAGTTCCTATAATTTAGTAGGTAAACTGTGGAATTCACTACCCGAGGGGCATACTGACCACCTCAGAATTTTCCATGAAGAAAGGCTGGAAAACTGTTTGCAAAACTGTATATGACACAGAATATATAAGATTTTACTACTTCCACAAGATATAGATGTAGGATAGTATCGACCAGAAAGGTGCCTCATATGGTTCTTTGTTTATGGTGGGACAGAAACACTTTAGAGTATGAGTTGCTGTCCCTGTCACTCCCTGATTGCATGGATAAAATGACCTGGCTCAGCTATTCTCCGGCCAACAGACTTGTATATTCTCACAATTCTTTGGGGTGGAAATCCAGTGCATACTATGATCTCACACAGTCAGGGGATATATCTCCCAGATCTCAGTCTGAATTCTAATTTTTACATCCAATATTTATAATGAGAAAGTTCAGTTTTAAAAACTTATTTGTGAATTCACATTCACCACAAATATGAGACATATTTCATTAGCATACATATGTATAAAAGTTTTGCCAACTGCAGTGTTCCAGTCTGGGTTCTGTTGCAGTAATTTTTTTTTGTATTTTTTGAGCAATGTATCTGAATAAAATTCTCATTGTTGAAAAGCAGATGCCAACTTATGCCTACATTTTTTTTCTGATCAAATTTTCAAGCTGTCTATGCCACTATCACAGTTACAAACACAAATCCAGTATTAGCTCCTAATACTTGCTCCTTAAATGATTATATATCATTGGTAATTTGCACTAATCTTTAGAAAATACGTGCACATGCAGTTACACAAATTGCACAGCTGAGTTAAGCTTCTTTCCTTAAAATGTCACCATGTGTACCCTAAAGCAGATATATTTTAGTTTTGGCACAATTTATACTTAAAATATCACATGGATCAGGTAATCACAAAGAAGCGAAAAAAAACCACTAATGTGGGCAATAAAAATTAAAAGTTAAACTGCCACTCACATAAATGAAAAATGGCTTTTTATTAATTGTCATCATACCATTACTAACTACATTTTCAAATGAAGAAAAATGGAATCAGTTTTTAGCAGAACATGGTTGACACTGCTAATGATGTTATAAAAGCAAAAAGATATTGTGTAAGAAAGGAATCTCTAATATGAACAGGTTGTCTCTAAGCAGGGGCTGGATGAGCCACAGTGGCACTCTCAGGGTTAACTCTTGAAGTATCCTGAGTGGGCATGCAGGGCTCAAGCAGAGAAGCAACAGGGAGGCCATTTCTGCAATGCTACGGACATGTGGGAGGAAGCCAAGAAGGAAGCTGAAGGCTGCTCAAACAAGACTTGCGCAGGACACAGACAGTGAGGAAAACAAACAAGGAAAAAGATCATTATTCACAGGTAGTTCTGAACAGGTAAGACATAATAACATCTCCCAGGTGATTGGGTGCTACACACTAACAAAGGTCCCATTGAATCTGATAGTGACATATCAAATGTGTCATACTATTAATTGTCACTAGGAATGGAGGATGTGTTTCTGTCTTTGCCTTTACTACCTTAATAATGTGTATATGTTTCAAGGGGCAGTTCCAGCTTCTCGAACCTACATGTACCTGTCCCCCTTCCATACATTTAAGATGTGAGACAAGTGGCTGAGAATCATTCCTCACAGTGCCACATTCTCTGCCTCACTGCAGTTGGGTGACATCTGCAAATATATGACACTCTTGCAAAAAACTTAGCAATGCACTAAAAAATAACAGATTGTTGAAAAAAAAGAGCTTGTTTAATACTGCCTTGATCAAAGTCAATGCCTAGGAAATAAAAGGATTTTTCAGAGAATCAAGTCTCAGTCTTTTTAGGTGTCTGTGTTCAATCAAAAAAGTATGTAGCAATCTTTACAGCTTTTTTTTTCCCAGATGTTGGTGAGGGTTCAGCTGCAGCAGTCTCCATATATTTGCATTTGTTTCCAAAGCCTACTTTTCAGCTGCCTGCACCTCCCTTGTTGAAAGGGTACCAGAATTAATTATTTTGTCTCTATCAGTAGCATAGCTCTAGAGTTTTCTAGACTTCAAGAGGGTAGTTAGCTTAGAAAAGATAGCCAGACCTAGACAGGTAGTGATGAAAAGACATGAGCATTCAGGAGACAATTTAATTTCAAGCTCACTAATGGGACATGGGCCATTATATACAGCGATATTTGCTAGAAAATGAACCTACTTCCACAAAAAAAAAAAAGGTATTTTTCAGGCAAAAATATTTTAGTCATATTCACAGCCCAAGTTAGACTGGAAAGACCACAGCAATAAATTCTATAGTTTATTTGCTTCATGCTCCCAGGACCAACTAAATGTCACTTTCAAGTCACTAGTTGTACAAAACATTACCCAAGTAATTTTGTCCTGAATTTTCAAATTAAAGGGTTTTGAGAGGGTTGTTTTTGTTTGGTTTTTTTTTAAGTATTTCTATTCAGGAGTCTGTCTCATGAGCACTGGGATATATCTACACAAATTAGCACAAAGGGGGTTTATCTGTATATTTTTTCATTAAGTGTTATGTGATATATATACATCTGCATGCTTTTATCCCACAATGCACAAAGCAGTTCATCTCTTGCTGAATGTGGAGTGTTCTACCTTATAATTTAGTTTTCAGAAAGACCATGAAAGTGCAGTTGTTTTCAATTGATGATTCTGAGAAAATATACACCCACAATTTTTGCTAAAGGGCCACTATGTAACAGGCCTTGATTTCAGTGATTTTAAACAAATTTTGTTCTTGTCACTTTAGTGAGTTAAACATTTCTGAAAATTTTGTCTTGCTCTATTTTTAAAGTTATTTGACCTGGCTTTTTCTTGCCTTAAAAATATGTTTTTCATCTATTAGTTAAATTTGACATTGCATTCCCTTTTTAATTTTATTAGCCTGAATGTCTAAAAATTTCTCAGTTCACAGTTTTCTTACAATACAGTAAGTAACATATCCATTTTTCTTTGATATTTACAAAATTCTTCAGTCTAATTAGATAGCTCCAGAATCAATATGTAGAATGAAATGGAGGCTAGCCAGAAATCTGATTTTGTTTCATCACAGAGATGTAATTTACCAACATGAAATAGAGATTTAGAAAAAGAACAAATGGTTTTTCACTACAAGCATTCTCTATCAATGAGAGCTATCTACATGAAGTTCAAACTCTACAGAAAAGCTGACCTTACACAGTAATTGTGACCTTCAACACCATCCATCTGCTACACTGTAAATTAGAAACTACTAACCAAAAGATCCAGCTTTCCACTGATGAGATAATTTTGATATCTTCAGTTCCAAACATTTCTGCTGCACTCTTTGGTTCTAATTAATTGGTATAAAGGAAAAAAAACCCACAGACATGATAGAGGCTTTTTCCCCATTTCTATTGCTGCACTATAACAGCTTTTACAAAGTGGGGGACTTGTAACACCTCTGTGAATGGGCATAAGCCAATAAAACTGGATAAATCAAGTGATGTGGAGGCAGAATTGTAAGTGCTCAGTACACACAGAAGGTGCAAGGCAAGACTTCCAGGAATCAAAAATTTTGAAATTTTGGGTGCCTTTCTCTTGAAGAATCTCATCAAAAGTCTTGCATTTCTTTGAGAAAGGTTTAATAGATGTACATTACCTGTTATAGATACTTTATGGGAGTCAGTGAGAGCACAAGTCAGTTCTGTACGGGGGGTTTTTATGGACAGCAATGGCACCATGTAAATTTAAGCATTATAAATATTCCTATGTCTCTTCCATGTTTCATTTCTGCTCAACAACAGTTTCTGATCACAGAATAATAGTGTAGTGAAGTAAGTACCTTGTGCTACTAAAAAGGGGATGTTTTGTCACCAAACAAGCCCCGCTCAGCAGTTAAAATACATGTTTAATGTTAAAATGCCTTTTCATGGTTACTTCCCAGTTTAGAAATTTAGCAAAAAAAGTTGTGACGAAAGTACCCAGCTTCTTTGACCACGTGCACAGAGATTACTGCTACAATGCTTTAAATTATATTTACTTACATGACTATGGTGTCCTGAGATACACTGAGTACTCCAGACAGAAAATTTGCATAGAAAAAATCCATATGGTGCACCCGATCTAACTGGCCATAAAGCCTTTCTTGAAGCATTTTGCCCTTTAAGTAAAGAAAACAAACAGACCTCCAGCTGATTCTGCTTTTAAGAGGCTCATTCTTGGTAAGTAAAAAAACATTGCCACACTGATAAGTGACAGCAATCATAGCATTGCAAAAAAACATCCAGAACTATAGTGAAATATACTGAAAAGGAAAAAACAAACATATTGGGAGAGGATGGTGTAACAGAACACATGCCTACTTGTTCAATAAATTGCCTTGATTTGTATGTTTGTTTTGAAAGAGGGTCTAAATTTCTGAGATATAGTCACATTTGAAAGCCACTCATCATAAATAATAAAGAAAATATTACCTTTGCAGAGTTTTAGAGTAATGATGGATTTCCATACATAAAATTCACTATATAGTAAATTTAATGTAGGCTTTAAATGGATGGTTTTGAGTACTGAGACAGTGTTGAGGAGTTCTGTCTTGTCATACATTTGTTTGGATGTAGGCAATTAGCTGCTCCACTGATTCCCTAGTCATGTATGAAGAATCTCCTTTTCTTAAATGTGTGAGACCAGCAATTCACTTACTGAAGAACTGTGATAGAGAGACAGTCTATTTGGTTTGGAGTCTCAATCAAAACAATGCTATTATTTCCATGTGTGTTTTACTTGAGTAAAAGTGTTATTCTGTAGGGAAATGTTGGCAAGGAAAGACAATAGAGCTTGAAGACTCAATTGCAACATTGCTGTAATTGCAATGTCTGTTGTGCTCAGCAACACACGGTGGAGTTTTCCTTCAATAAAAATGTATATAAAACAATCAATTTCTGTCATTTAGTTGTTATATCAGATTATAAATCAGAATTAATGTGAATGATATACTTAATATCTCTGCTTATAAATTTGAAGTGGCAATTTAGAATTAAAACATAGACTAGGTCTGTGAATGGCTCTTTAGCTCGCATTTAATAATTTGGATTACAGAACCTTATCAGCACTTTAATCATTTATTGGAATTACTCAATAATGAAAAAGGCGTGAAGAGGGAAGGGGTGCATTATCAACCTATATTAAGCAAAAGCATTAGTAATTGCCCTGACCCAGTAACTTTTTATTTTCTACTGCAATAAATACATTTTCTTTCATTATTCTATGCCAAAACTTATCAGTATGACTTTCATTCTCACTGTTTGAAGTAATTTCTTTTTAAAGATGTGCACAATGACATTTTTCATATAGCAACCAGCTATCTCACTGACTTTGCCACCATTTTATGTTCCCTATTCCACATGATCCACTTTGTTGGCATCAATGCAAAATATCACAGTTGAAGGTTATCACTAGAACCATACCTAATTCATCATAACTGGTTTGATAAAAGTATCAAAGTTGCACTTGGCACACATCTTGTTTTTTCACAGTAGTATACATACACATAAATCTTTCAAGATTATTTCTAACAAACAACTCCATCTTGTTGCCAAGTCTTTTGAATCCTATGTTTTGGTACTTCCAGGTCTGCAAGTATTACCAAAAGAGAAAGGAGTACATGGAAAGTAAATTACTGGAATAAGAAATAAATTTGGATTTCAGAGCTGCAGAGAGTTGGAATATTTAGGATCTTGGTACCTATTGGCCCAGTATAAAACTTTAGCTTACAGAATTCAGAATGCCTTGGAATAACTGGGGGGCTTAGTGTCAAATTTACAAACATTCCTGTCTCAGTCAACACTGATGTGGGTAAACTGATGTGCTTAATACAAAGGTCTTATTTTTGAAACTGCTAATGAATGAAAACATTATCGTACCACTGAGTAGGATAGAAGTCTGTGAAAAAGATTTTTCTCAAAACATAGTAACTCCTTCACCATTTCACATGACAATCTAATTAGACACTTCCATATGCAGTAGTATAAATTTAACCTGAACCTGAAAGCTAAACTCATGAGACATCTGTGTTAATTATACTCTGACAATTATTCAGTTAGTAAACAGAAGCAAGCAAATTAGTTAAGGAAAAGCATGGCAAAAATTGCACTCAGTGAAAATCGCTGCAAATAAAACATTTTAAATCAGATGTAGGTCTATAACATGTACTGCTAATATGGCTAATATGTCATGTGATATACATAAGAAAGTAATTTTAATGTCATAATTGGATACTTAGGTTATATCAAACATTTCATGAAGTGGAAAGCATTGTTTAAGAGGATTGCAGCTGTAGTTATGTAGGTTATATAGCTGATATTGTAGTGTTTTTATTTCCTGGTTTCTTATGAATATATTTTAATCATAGTATATGAAGTAAAACTAATAGATGGTAGAGGTTCCCATGTTTCTGCTAATATGAATTTCAAGTTCAATAAGAAACATAACTGAACCTATGAACCCTTATTGCCAAATTTCATAAGCCTGGGCCATGTTGTATATTTAAATTTAAACAATCAACTCCCATTACCCAGTCAATCAGCTATTCAACCCATTTGATATGTTTCATATTGTGCATTTTAAGCTTTGTCAAAACATAACATGGAAATCTGCACTACAAGATAATTTTTTTGGAACTTTCCCAACATACTGAAAAACTAGATATGTTATCAGGGAAGAGTTATGCCAACATGAGAAAAAGTTTATCTGTTCATGGTTTCAGAGTTTGATAGCACTTAATTTCCAAAACTAGAAAGTGGTTTAAGAAAAAATCTTAGTACAAATACTGTCCAAAACACATTTATGTCCATTACAGAGATGGTATAATCATTACATGGATATTTTAGCCATTATAGAAGTGGCATGTAGGAGGCAGTGAAGGACAGAGGATGTGCTGTGAAAGTGAAACCTTAAGAAAATTCAGCTGCCAAAACTTGGTCATTTTGTACTGTACTTAAACAGATATTAATCTGGAGGCTTGTAAACTCTCCAAATGTACAAGAATTTTTCTGCAATGAATTCCTTGCCAAACATAAAGCCTTTCAAATCACAGAATTCCCGGAGTTCTTCAAAGTAAATTGTTGTAACCACTCATTTTAAAAATGGATCAAAATGTGATGTTTCATTTGTATATTTGTGGCAGTAGCTGAATGGTTTCAACTCAAAAGCAAAACAAGCATTAAAACCAACCAGAAATCAGTCTGAAGCTGATCCCTGCTCCTGAAAAATTCACCAAATGCAACTAAACCCATTCTAAAGTTTTAAAGTGGTACTCTAAGTGTTGCCTATAATGCTGATTTGGTTATGGGGTACCTTGCTTAACACAGTAGCAGTTGCAGCTGGGAAATCTGTGACTTCCCCAGGCCTCTTTCATGGAGCTGTAATCCAAATTATCATTGCGGTCAAATGCAAAAATGCCACCTCAGCCCCTTGTTGCACTCAGGGAGTGCCTCTGAATTACCCTGACTGTAATGGCCATTCTTAAGCCTGGAAGAGACTGTTTTGGAAAGAGTCGGTGACAGAACCTGCTCCTGCTAAGGAGACACAGGTAAACTTTAAGGACTTTTAAAAGGTCTTAACAAACAAGTATGAGTAAACAATATATTCTTTCAAACCATTTACTTATTATTTTCCCCTGATGCCAAAAACTCCAGGTAAAGTCTTCTTTGATAGCCCTGGGTGCCTTTAAAAAGCTGGGAGAGCAATTAAGAAAGCTTAAAAGGGTGAACAGAACAACTTTCCAATACACAGTTTGGGAAGTGTGGGCAGAAGCTGATGTATGAAAGTGAGAAAGGAAACAGAAGGACTCTGTCCATCTCCAAAATGGTGATTTCAAACTGGATGGAGATGTAGGCTTTCCTTGATACTGCCCATGTCCACACTGAGATGGAGTACATGTGTCAGAACAACAGGAAATCCAGATTGTTTCATTGTGAGGGACCTGACTGGAGCATTTCACATTTTCCCTTTGGACAGCAAATGTACATCCTTCCTTTGAAATCAAAGCAAGGCAGAGGAAAGTGCCTGACAAGGTCTTGCTTTGATACTGTAGAAGTGGAAGCACCTACTGATGTGCTCAGAGAGGCTCTGGTGCAGCTTTGTTGGATCGAACAGAGAATGAGAAAAACATGCTTCAGAACTGCTATAGGACACTGGGAAATTATTCTGTTTCACACAGCCTGAGAACACGATGAGAAATTTGGAGTTGTGTGTGTTTCCAAGTGAAATCTAATTTTCTTTGAATGAGTGCGCTCTTTGAGAAATGAGCCCTTATTTATGCAAATTGGTTTTAAATGAGAATATTTAACAAAAGGATTTGATCCCCATATAATGAAAGTGCTTATAAATGTGCACCTAGACACCACAGGCAGCCTTACTGTCTATTCAGGCCCTTATTCTAAGGGTTTTTTTTTCCCTCTTTAACAAAGTTTAGGCTACACACTTTTAATTAGAATGAAACATGGTTAGATGAAGGATATTTTTAACTCAACTATTCTTTGGGTGTCTTTATAAATCTAAGAAGGTGTTACTAGACTGACAGGTGGCAGCATGGCCCAGTGGATGTTAAATTGCTTAGAAAAATTTGGGCTTTTCATGTTTTAAAAGAAAGTAAAGGTTCCAACCTTTCTTTGTTTATATGTCACTCAGAATGTTTGGTTGTAAAAGTTCTGACCTTGTTCTACACCTAATACTCCAAGGGGGCTGGTGCATAGGGCATATTTGAATAGATTTGGTTAAGAAAATACAAAAATTAAATTTTGATCTCTTAATATTCAATTATGCTCAAACTATGTTGAAGGAAATTTCAAGGAGGTTGTAAGTTCTTTTGGCATGCTAATGTAACAGCTGCGAAAGCCTGAATTAACAGCTACAATGGAGCACTGCTGGCAGGTACTGATTTGTAAGCCGATCCGAACTCTTGAAGGTAATTGAGGAATGACTTAGAAATGACTTCGCACTGAAAGTAGAAAGATATTTTTCTGCCCTTAATCCTGTCAAAAACTTTCTCAGTACTCTTATTTTGTGTTGGAAACTGCTGCTGCCAAAATTATTTTTTTTCTAAGAGTATGCCATGCCCTTCCTCACTGCAGAACTGCGTGAATGCTTTGTGGTCACCCAAGGGAGAAAAGGTGTAAAGATGGGAACAAGTGCCTGAAGATGGAGATGCTTCTTTTGTTCACAGTTTAGGCTGACTTCTGGCATCCTTAGAGTTATTGTGAAACTCTACAGTGTTTAGGGATTTTGCCACTAGCTCTCCATTTAGGACTACTGAACATCTTGTTACTAAGAATTTTAGGCTACTTTTCAAACCTAACGCAAAACAACTCATTATTTTGTTACAAAATTACAGAACTGCAGAACAGCTGAAGTTGAAATAGACTTCTACAGGTTATCATGTTCAAAGCCTGTTCTGTCCAGGGCACTCACACCTGGCTGAGCAATACCATGTTCAGATAGCTTTTGAATATATTCAACCTGGAGACTCTACAATATCCCCAGACAAGCTATGCCACTGCTTAATCACCCTAAAAATTGTTTCTTCATATTCAGAGGCAGTCTTCTATCTTTCAGGTTGTGCCCATTGCATTTTCCTGCATCCATTGGGCATCATGAAAAAGAGCCTGTTTCCATCTTTGCATCTCCTTCAGGTATTTATGCATTTTTATTTGTCTTGCTGAACAATCTTGTCAGGTATTTTTCTTGTTGACCCATCTTTTTTGGCACAGTTAAAGCTGAACCCTGTGACCATCTCAGCTGTTCTGGTCTTAGTGTGCCCCTAAGGCATGATGTGAGACTTCTCACAGCCTTGTTCTTTTCACCACAAAGCTGTTTTATCATGAATATAGACAGTTCTCTTGATACTTGCTATGCTGCAATTGAAGACTCATGATTGACAGCAATGGACCTGAGTTAATATGTGACTAAAGAGGTCAGATATCCCTGGCAGATGTGAGACATTGATCTTGACAAAGTGCCAGCTTTGGCCCAAGTCCTAAAAGCAGAATAAAGAGAGATAGTGTGCCTCAGTTTGGTTGGACATCCTGCATTTTCTGAGCCAAAGAGTTATTCACAGGCAAATAAATAAGGTTGTAATCTGTTTATTCTGTGTGATAGAAATGAGGGGAGGTAGTGATGTCTAGAAATTCCTGTAGAAGCCATTTCACATAATCTCAGACATAAACTCTTCAGTTTATTAGACGAATCTGATTTTCAAAAGTGCTTATGGTTTTCCTAGTCCTTCCTATTCTGTTCAATCTCCTTGATTTACCCAGGTCTTCACAGTGTCCTTTCTAAAGTTTCTAATCCTCAAAATCACCTTCTGTTTAGGATTGCAGTGTGAAGAAAAGAGTAAAAATAGCCTTGTTTCAGTGATAATAAAAGTCACTTTACTAATCCTGACTTCCTTTCATTGACTCCAAAACATTGTTCCTTGCCTCTAACTTGTGTACCTAAGGAAAATGTACAACTATCATGGAGAAAAATGGAATTCTGGTAACGTGTTCCATGATCCTCTTTCAGCACCATTATCTGTCACTGCTGACAATATCCTTTTTTCTTTCTTACTGGTAGCAATCCTCATCTATAGTCTATTCCCTCTGGTTCAGCTCTTCTGCCTTGCTATCTTTATACCTAACATGTGATACATTCTTCTCCTTCATTCATTTCCCACTTCCATCTCAGTTCATCACCTGTTACTTTGATTACCTCTCTCATTCTCCAGAGTGCACAGCTTTCTACATTTTACAAGTGCAATTTTATCTGCTGCCACAGCATCAGATAAAAGCAGGAATGAGGTCAGCAGCTGAACTGCTGTATCCTGTCACTAAATCACTCGTGTACCTAATTTTCCCTTCTTGAGATATCAGAATGGTAGGAACTGGAGCTGAAGTGCCATTCAGACTTCCATAGCAACCTTTAATAATTTTAATTGTTTTTGCTTTATTTTGCATTGAATGTTGGAGGACGTTGCTATTTTCCTTTAAGCAGCTGAAAAGAGAAAGATCCAGATCTTTTATTTTTCTGATACAATAACAATTTATGCCAATTCCTAAACTCTTGAAAACAGGAGTTTACAATGAAAGCCCTAACAGATGCTTAGTGGTAGAAAGGAGTGGTTGCCATGGAATCAGGGCAACTGGCAGGGAAGGTAGCTCACTTTTTAAACTCCCTGGCAGTGAACACGTAGAACCAGCAAGTGGACAGCAATGTTGGCAGACATTTATCTCTACACAGCACTTTGAAGGGCTGCATGGAGGCTACTGCTGTGACCCAGCACAGGAAAGTGGGATAGCCAGGTATTCAACAGCAAGGGGGGCAGGGTGGAGCAGGGAGATGGATGATGAACAAACATCTGGATTTCATGTAGTTTATGTATTTGTGGTTTAAAGGGACAAGTCCTGCTCTTTCTTGCCCCACAGAGCAGGTGCTAAAGAAAGCAGGAGGATTGTTTATATTTTCTGACAGATGAAAAAAATAATCTACTCTCTATGCAGCAGAAGCATAATGTTCATGCTATCAGCAAGACAACAGCTGACTGAGGGGCTAAAACTCTTCTTCACATAAAGTTCTCTCTATAAAACATCTCTGTAATAATAATTTTTCACTATAAAAAAGTGTATCATTGAACCAGTCATTTTATGTTATTTTGAGAGCAAACTACATCCAACACAGCTGAAAGCCTGGTGGGTAAGACATTTCTATGAGATGTGTGAAACAGTGGGTCTAGTTCCTGTCTGGAGGAAGGCAGAGCAGGAACCTGAAATTTATATTTCATGTCTCAGCAGTGTGCCTTTACCCAGGGGCTTGAGGGTCAGCCCCTCCCATCACTGCTGTCGTGGAATGAAGGACTCCCAAAATAATTCGTGTGGGAGATACCGTGTGAGATGATAAAATTTCACTCAAGTGAAAGCTGCTTTATTGAAACTGAGCATGGCAAAAAACTTAATAAAACAAGATATGGAAATTCTGTTAGTTCCAGATAAACAAAAAAGGTCAGTTGTTACTCACTTATTCCTGGGACTACAAACAGAAAACTTTTGAGCACAACCTTTTTCATGCCACTTTCTTGTTTCTCCTTCTGGAGGAGTAGATAAATGGAGATGTTAAGAAAACAGTAGGAGCTGCAAATGTCCTTTGATTCAAGAGAAGATTCTTATAAAATCTTCTCACTGCCAATACAGTCCAGAACTTTTCTAAAATAAACTTAGAATTCATGAGTGAACATTACACAGAAAATACATACTCATACAACTCCATTTTTTTGTGAACAGCTCAGAAGAAGAATGCCATTTCTGACTAGAATATGGAATGCACTACAAGAATTACCAAGAAATTCTAAACAATTACATCTTGTATCTTTCTATAGATGCCATTTGTATTTGCTTATCAATTCATTAAAAATATAATGAAATGTCACAGAATTTTTTCTTTTTTTATAAAATCCAAGTGCTTTAACTTAATTTGATTCTACAAAGGAGTTTTATTAAACAGCATTTAACAGTTATGAAGTGAATAATAGATCCATCTTTTGTTAGAACTAATATTCGACCCAGGTAAAAAGTATTCAAAAGTAATCTTATTTTCCCATATTAACTTTCTTTTCAGACTCATTCCACTGTTGGCCTGCAATTTCTATTTTAATTAGTTTCTTGGCAAGTTTAAAGGTAAAACTTCCTTAATTTTATGCAGGATTTTTCTGCACACTTTTCTCCAAAAGCCTTTTGTTTTCTGCGCCGAGTTTTAAATCATAATTCTCAACCATGGCTAGGTCTTCTAGCTAGTAGCTGGCAAACTCTTTGTTTATGTTCATAATATTTCAATTTGTCTTCATGTTTAGTAGTTTTTTATCCACATAAGCAGTATAAAGCTGTCAGACCCGCTTACATTCTGTAGAGCTCTGGATGGAAGTTCATTAGACTTACATATAATATCAGGGCCAAATAAGAGAGAATTTAAAAATCATGAAAAGGAGAAGGCAGCATGTGGCAGACAAACCACTAAAGCCTTGTTCCAGCTCATCAAAAAGACCCTTAGTATTGGCAGACCCATCTGAGTGGCAGCAGAATAACATCTTTCAACAGCTAGCAGCCAGAACATTTGTGCCAAAACCCAACAAAATACTTGTATTCACAAGCCATCCTTTTTAACATCCTCCTTGTGTGTCTACCAAATAACAAGCAATAACGAATATTTACTGTCTTTTATCTTCCAATTTGCAGTAGCTTTGTCTCACCAATTCTCCCACAAAAATCCGACCATGTCAATGGAAAATGTGACTCTATAAGCAGAGGGAACGTGTAAGGTCTTGCAAGAAAGAAAAATAAAATAGTGAAATGGTATGATGCATGCAAAAACTGAACTCATGGTATTTTTTTAATCACGTTCTCCATCTTTCATTGCACTACTGTATCTCTTCTAGAATTGCAATAGATCACCTTCAGTCCAGCTCTTCGTGGGTCAGAGTACACATGTGTACATAAGGTTCCTACATAAATGTATGTAAGGTTTCATGATTAGGCTGTCAGACTGGTCTTTGGGAGATAAATTGTGCCACTTCTTACCCGTGAAGAAAGCTGTTTTTATTTGCCTTTTTCTGATAACTTAGTGGGTTTACAATATATTGGGGTTATGTGCTCTTTATTTACCATGCTTAATTTTGCCCTTCACCCTCCCCTTCATGCTCAGTGTTAAATGCACATTTCCAGACTCTACTAATAGCAGCTTAAATGGTACTACAAAACTCATGCCTTCCAGGGAATCTGTGAATCTAGAACAGGACAGCAAATGATCAGAAAGCAGAGTTGCTACTTGGGCGAAAAATTTGGGCTTCTTTAGCAAATCCCAGAATCCTAAAGTCAGAGAGAAAGTTGCTTTGTTCTGGGCTTTCCTTGGTTGGTCCTGAAGGCTCTACCTAAACTAAATATATAACTTCAGTGAACATTGTATATTCTGAATATGACACAAGCAATAGTTTGAGGTGTCTCATGGACTAAAATATTTTTATAAAGCCTAGAATGATGTGTATCTATGTTTTGCAGTAGCAAGCACATCACTGTTTCAGTGCTGTACCCTGATAATATTCTTTTTCAGTATGACCTGTATTTTCCAGACCATTTCTACTGTTTCTGAAGACCACCTCTGTTACATTTGAATACATTCCTCCATAGTCTCTTCTCCATGTTTAATCAGTGTATTTTCTATTCTATGATCTCATGTACTAGGAAAACATTCAGCTTATTGTCATGAAACAGCTCTTGAACAACTGATAATTGTGTCCTCAATATTTTTATCCACCTCTTTTGGCATACACACTCCAATTGTTCAGGCTTGGTTGTTTTTGCCTGACTTTCCTAAGACAGTGGTTTGCAAAATGGTGCCTGGGGTCTCCTTGAAGAGGCTATTTAATGTGTGGTGTGCTTGAGGCTACTCCAGCCCTGTTTGGTCCTGCCCAGCTATGAGACTCCTCCATCTTGCCTAGGGCTCAGGACCCCCTCTCAGCCTCCCTGGCCACCAGACTCTGCTCCATCCTGTGGAAGGCATCCCAGGATGGCACATGTCCAGCTCCCACAGCCCTACCCTGCCTGGACATGGGCTCTACTGATTTCGGCCAGCCTGCATGCCTATCTTCCTGCCACAGGCCTGCTCCTGTCCCCAGGGAGATGCCCAGGGCTTGGGCTGCCCCAGTGCCCTGTCTTCCCTGCTTCTACATGGGAAGGTGGGATGGGCCCCTTCCTTCACGGAATTATGGGTAGTCCCTATGGACCCTGGCCTCACAGAGCCACTGGCACTCACAGACCTAGGTGTGATGCCCTCTTTTACTTTCTTTAAAAACTGGCATTTATTTGGCAGCTCTCACATTCCCTGTTTCAAAAACCAAGGTAATAGTTTCGAGGTTGCCTCAGGCACATTTTTTAAGTATACCTAGGAGTAAATTTTAGCAGACACAGTTGATTGGAAAACATTTAACATAGAATTCCCTAACATTTTCTCTTTTTTATTTTTATTTTTATTGCATTTTAACTTTTGCTGGTAGTTGACTATGTTCAAGTGAAATTTTTTTTGACAAAGATGACCACTAAAAGACATTAAACACTTTGACTTCTGTCATCTTTTTGGATCTTTGTTTTATATGTCAAAGGATTTCCATCTCTTCTGGGTCAGAGTGTATTAACACCAACCAGAAGGAAAGGAGAAAAATCTCTTAGAACTAAGTAGAGGATCTCATGACTGGGCATTATTGAATGAGGGCACATCTGAATTGTTGCTTCATAAAAGGATTGAGATAATAATTGACTTTGAGTGCCTTCCCAAACACTGTTCTTCCTTCCTTTTCCTGTGTCTTCCACTCATACACAAGAGATTCCAACCTAGTTTTTATTTTCAAATTCTTTTTGAATTGCTCACAATTTGCTGATTCACATATAAAATATCATGCTAAACCTTTAGTATATACATAAGTCCTTCTAAACTGATTTAGCACTCAGATATATTGGATACTTCAGGAGAAAAATAATCTGAAATCAAGTGAAATTTTGATGCAAAGTATCTTTTTAATAGTGAATTGTATGAAGAGCTCCATGAGGGTCTGACCATCACAAAGAGCAAGATGGTACCATGAAAACAAAAAAGCAGCATTACTGAGATGAATGATATGGATTGTCTAAGGAAAAAACCACAGCAATTTCTGAGTATTTATTATTTCAAAAGAATGTAATGCAGTTGAAGTGATATTCACATTTCAAAGTGAAATTGAGTATTTTTCAATTATTTGAGATTCAGGTATAATTCTTGGATGAAAATGGATCTTTTTATCTTTTTTGAGGAGGTGTCTAGAATTTCACATAAATAAAACAAGCAAAAGGAGCAACTTTGAATTATCTTGGAACTTAAGGGATAATTTCTCTCCAAATGCAGCTAAATCACATATATTTCATAAGATGCTGTGGCCAAATAGTAAGAAGCCTCATTAATATTTTGTATTTCAAGGCCTTATGTGCTTGCAATGTAAGCAATTAAAATGTTTAAATAACTTTAATATTAGGACAGAAAGTGGTGAAATCAAAGGATCGCAAAGTCAAAGATGACCCTCTCTTTCATCTTTAATTTTTTCTTTCTTCTTTTAAGTGCAACCTTAGCTCATTAAAGGGATTAATATACTCCAGGCATATGGCATTATTTGTGACTCATACCCTTCCCATGTCAATGAAGAGATGAGCATTGGCTTCATTAGACTTAAGGTCAGAGCCTGCATCCCATATAAACTGTTTGAAGACATATCTCCAAGCTATTCTCAGAGTTTTCCTATCACTAATGGCAGTGGATTTGCAAGGATAATTATAAAGCAATATATAGGGGTTTCCATTAGCTCTGGCTAGTCCTGTGTGCAGTAGCTATTCCATGGTGGAGTGTAGCCCTCTACATTTAGTTTGGGGTTGTATTGACTACAGGTTGCCCATGTCTATTATCTCATGTAACATTCATCAAAATGTTTAAGATACCCAAAATATGGAGGCGTGTTTTATGGCACTTTAAACAATTTTCTGTCTTAATTTTTCATTTGGCCTTTTGTCAGTCACTATTCATTGGTCACTTGGCCCTTACCAGAGAAGCTCTTTTAATTCCTAAGAAGTAAGTTCAGTTGTGTCTATCAAGAGGAAATATGTGGCAATATGTGGTTTTGTGTGAGACAATGTGAAGGTTTTAAAGAAGAGATTAGAAGACACCCTAAAAAGGTTTTAGAACAGAAGTGTGACAAATGGAAGAGAAATGGTCCACAGTTGGTCTATGGTAAGTCCCTCTTCTCCAATAATACTCTTATTTTTCTGTTTTTCCACCATCCTTTCAAAGACAATAAATAGACAGAAACATTCTAAATTCAATGTTTCCATTTTAGTTTATAGAACTGGAAAAGTTTTCCTTGTCTAAAACTCAGCTGTCTGACACGTCCCCTGCCTGCATTCTGTCCAATTTGCCATACCATTTCCCTTTGGTCTGATAACTATCTGTTAATTAATCTTTATTTGTTAAAATCTTATGTTAAGAAGACAGACTCTTTTCACTTAAATATAGGTTTCTTTGCATTAAAAAATATCTGCTTTGAGATACAATGTTCTTCTGATCATCTGGTGTGTACTTGCTGTCTTGTTCCTCTAAATTAAAATTTCTTTGCTTGAATATTTTTACAATAAGACTTTTACCTCTCTCTCCCTAAAAAAAAAGAAGAAGAAAAGACAAGAAAATTAAAAAATTGAGCCAATGACATTAAAATATGCTTTTTGGTAACTTTTTAAATTAATGTTTCCTGATAGACATTTCATTTGCTTAAGATTTAGAGGGGAATTATAAAACCATAATTGTGTAATGATTAGACAGTACTATAAACTAAATAAATATCAACTGATTATTAAAAACATTCTTTGTAATACTAGCGGTTAATCCTCTTTAATGTGTTTTTAATAATAGTTTTACATTTAATGTAGGATGAATGACTTATTAAAAGTAAATTTTATGTGTTTTATATTCTCCACATATAGCATTAAGCCATTAGCACTAATGGGATTTGAATGATATTGAGTTCAGGATAGCCCCCAAGTACAAATGTGGGAACCTTAATTAAGTTTTTATTAAAATATTCAATTAAATGCAATGCTAGATTATTAAGATATTTTTGCATATTGTTTAATGTCAGTTAGTTATTAAACATTTTCACAGGCTTCTGAAAATGGTCCAAGAGCATGCTGATAGCTAGAATTTATATGAAAAATGTTGATGATCAATTTTCTAATCTTGTGGGCAAAATTGAGTTTTAATGGAAATTCTCTAGCTAGCTGTGATGCTGAACTGGAAGAGAACCTAATGAATAGGTTAGTGAGTAAGAATCTTAACTTGCGGAGGGAAAGTTTCATGTGGGGAATAATGAAAAACCTTCTGGTTCCCAGTGCAATGAGGTACTGAAATGGTGTAGAGTGTGGAAGTTTTGCAGCAAAAAAACCTACTTTGTTCTGTGTATCCATACTAGCTGGCTGAGGAACACGGGGACAATGAACTACTGAGATCTCAACTGGTAAACAAGATTGATTTCTGTTAAAGTCACTGAGCAAGACACCATCCTTCTCTTTCTGCCTTATTTTTATGCAATGTGGGTCATAATGACAGTTGTTATGGTTTAAGCAGGTGAATTAGTATTACTAAACTCTTTAAGAGAGTGAACTTAGACTGTGTAACTCACAGATAAGAAAGAATTCTTTCTAGGACTGTGTATGAGAAGTCCAAACTCAAATCCGCTGTGCAGAGGCAAAGGATAAATTCTCTATTACAAAACCTCAACAGGGACATTGGAACAGAAAATAAACTCAAATATTAAATGCTTTTACTCAGACCAACAAAGCCAGAATAACAGATACCATATTATTATGTCACCAAACTGGAAAAGAAACTACTACTTACATGAATTAAGAGGAAGGAAAGTAGGTGATGGATTACAGTACTATTTCTCTGAGGTACAGTATTCCATTTTATTAATGCTCTACTGGGAAGCTTATTTTAGCTTTATATAAATATGCCAAGGTAAAGGGGCTAAACCCTTCCAATGCCTTCCCCCAATGAGTTCAGAAAATGTCCATATGATATACCTTTCATATTTTTCGTGGACAAATATGTTTTGAAATAAAAGTTGATACTAATATGAGCTGCCTTCTTCAATGATATGTTAAGCACACTCTATTTATTTTCATTAACCTCAAAAGCTTCAGAAGACCATTACTTTTCACAAATTACAAAGATGTTCAGCAGTTGAATCTATTTATCTATTTATACCACACTCATTAACATGTTATTTGATTTACTTAAATTCTCCAAAGCAGTTTGCAAGCAGTAACCCCCACTAGAAATGAGTTCAGCAAGTGCTGTATAATGAATGACTCAACTCCAAAAAGCCAATAGTCCCCATAGCTACACTGGCAAAAGACGTTGCTGCACTAATTTCTCTCTTCCCAATGTCACTCACCAAACAAAGGATGTGATTTAACTGCTGTGCACAGCATAATAGTCGACTGTTAGGTTTCCAGGATGATTGCAAGCAACCAGCAGAGAATCCAGATTCACCTCTAAATCTGTATATGCCCCTAAAATTTCACAGTGAATAGGTGAAAGTGTTTCTTGCTACAGCATTTTACATTCTCCTTTTAAAAATTCAAATTTTTTGCAAGCATGACCTGTTACAGCCTAGGGACGAGTTGAGGGGGCAGACTGTAGGTTTTCTTTCAGCTGCAGGTTTGAGGTTTGCAAACACACTGTGTGAAAACAAGAAAGTCAAACTGGACTCCATCTTAAAAGCCAAGACATTCTTCTGTTTTGGAGAAAAAAGAAATCACAGAAGGAACGAATAAAAGAACTCTCAATCATATGAGTCCCTAATGAGACAGAAGACTGTGTTGACAGATTGTGACCATCAAATATAAGATGACACTGTGGTTTGGATAACAACATAAAGGGAGTTCATATTACATTCCAAACAAATGCAATGATTTGATGAACAGAGTTCTTAATACATGGTCTTTTCTAATATATTTTTTCAATGTTAGCAAGTATTAGGTAAGAATTTGCAATAAAATATATGTAAGAGGAAGCAATACATAAATCAATTGCATTTCAGTGCCATATACAGTGATGAATGCATAGTCCCACCTGTGGTGTTCTGTCAGTGCTTCCTCAGAAAGTCATTTTGTCCTCTTACAGAGAAGACGGGAGAGCAAAAGATTCAGGAAACAAAAGAAGTTATAGAAAATATGTCTGGCCAATGGAGAATTAAAGGGATCAGCTTGGCCATAAATATGTCCTCCAAAGTGTTAATATCTATGATAGACATTTGTCTATTATTGAACTTAAAGTCTCCACAATAATCCAGTATTCATTGTCCTTTTTATTAGTCTTTTTCCTAATGACTAACCCCTATCTTTCTTGCTGAAATATAAATCCATTGCCTCCTATTCTATTCAGTAGTGACATAGAGAAGAGATTAATGCACCCTCTTCTCAACATACTCTCCCACTGGTCTTTTCTTCTTCAGTCTAAACAATCCTCATAGCTTTCCTCATAGATAACAGTTTTTGGTGTTTTTTATTTTTAATTTTTTTTAAGATTTTTCTAATTGTCTGGACTGTTTCTTGACAGGCCACAAGAAAAGAGAGAGCACAAGGAGAAAAAGAAGTCAGGGGCTTGCCTTAGACCACTTGCAGACTAAATGTCCTTCTAGTATGGACAGAAGGACCTTTTTTGTAAAAAAAGCATGAAATTTCTCAGTCATGTTCTGCTGATCTTCCATACTAATTCATTTGGTAGATGGATTAGTGTAACACAAAGATCAAATGATACCACATCACATAAGAAACACATGTCAAATATGCAAATGAAACAATTATCTGTTTTCTTTTTCCATCTCTTAAATCCCAGATTCCCTCAGCAGATTCAAAACATGGTGGCATAACTGTTTGAACAGCTATTCTACATTGAAAGTCTACAGAATTAATAGAATTAAACAACCATACTGAGACAAAGGGAGGGAGGTTGACTAATTGCAATATTCTTCACTCCCTTAGGATTTGAAATTATCCTCAGCAGTGTTGTACCCCTTGGGGAAAAAGTGGACCCATTCATTTTAAAAGAGAGGAATAAATTAAAGGCAGTTATCAATCCAATTTTAAGTTGAATATCCCAATGGGATAAAAATATGATGAAGAAAATTAAACACAAGAGGCAAATACAGCAGAATGTTTAAATAGGGAAGGGGAGAATTAATAATGAGAAGAAAATTAACTGAGATATTTCTTCTGTGATATTCACTTATGTTTTTCCCTATTGATTACATCTAACAGGTACTTTTAGGTCTACCATGCCATGAATTAGGTGAAAGCAAGGCTTGGGACATGTTATTACTACTTGCAACATCTGGTCCCTAACACGTTCTTCTTTGATCAACAGTATGTCATGTGTTATAGTGAAGCAGATTGCATAGTTCATCCTTACTGAACCTTCACCCCCAGGATGTTATGTGAAAGGCAAACTCCATCTGCCTCAGAGAAATCAAAAATAATCTGAAATGTAGAAATTCACTGTGGTTATGTCAGGAATCAGTATTACAAGCAGGTATAGGAATAAAGTCTTGCTGCTTTTGTAAAAGCAGATCAAGCTGTTTTTGTAGATGATGGTTTGAAAAATTTAATCTCTTTTGTATGAATTTTTCTCCTTCATTTCACAAATTTTTGGTGAGGTGTGTGAATTATTGCATGAACCTGGGGCCAGGCATAACATGCAGCAGGTGCTGTAGAGTCTTGTTTCTGTGATTAGACTGAACCTTAATTACACATAACTCAATAAGCACTTTTCTCACAGCTTCCAGAACCTGAAGACCTGTATTCTCTCTTTCTTTTTTCTGCTCAGAATTAATTCAGAGGAAAATCCAGAGATAGGTCCAGTCCTGGCCAGAACAGAAGCCCTGATGTCTCTCTATGTGCTGCGCCAGGCCATATGGCAGGGGTGTGTGTGCCCCTTCACCAGTCATATGGTGCCTTCCTAGTCCAGGCACAAGCCAGGGAGAAAGCCTGGGGCTCCCCCCGCTTTCCTTGATGTCCTGGAGCTGACACCACTCACATGCCTAGTGTGGCACAGCAGTTCCTCCTGTTCCTCTGTGCCTGGTGTTCCGGGTCAGAGTGCCAGAGAAGAGTAACACTGAGAAAGGGAAACAGATGGGAGCTAATGCTTTGCTTCCCTGCAAAATATCCAGCTAAACTGATCTGGCTTATTTTGTGTGCTGGTATATCAAGAACACTGTGAAGCTGCCTGAAATACAAAACCAAATTACAACTGCATTGCAAATTCATCAGATGAGCAGTAGCACTTGTTTGAATGTGGTCAACCCATGTCCATTCTTGGCAATCTGGTTTAGATTAGTTTTTAATGAAATAGGAAAAAAATCCACACACATGAGAAATACCTGGAAATCAGCTGACATATGATGACTGTGTATCTGGGCTCATCTGCACAATGAAGTGCAGTGCTTGAGCTTGTATTCTATTATATACTGAATTTGGACTTACTGGAATCCAGTGAATTTTCCCCACTAGATAGATGAGATGTGGTACAAAGTTATTTGCTTTTCCCACACATTCTTGAATTGGAACCTGTTGGATTTCCTACACTTTCATCAGGTTCCCTAAATGACATCCTTAATTGAAATTAGACATTTCCGCCATTTGTGTGAGGTCTAATTTGTCCTCAGATTGCACAATTTCTCAACAAGGATGTGGGAACTCTTGTTAGGGAAAAGGAGGCACTTGCAGGATTACTCACTGTGTGCATTCCTGATATCTAAACCTCCTCTTCCTCCTGTCCCATAAATGATGTCTCTACTCAAGTGAACAAAAGCCTCAGCAGAACAGGAGGTTTCCTTTGGATGTGGGTCCCTGTGAAGCGCTTAAGTTAAAACTTCTTTTCTAGAAGGAGGAATCTATTATTTCCCAGTAAGTATGATTCAGTTATGAATTATTTCCATAACAGAAAAGTCAGTGATTAAAAAACTTTGAGAGATTAGTTATGAATTTAAATGCTTCCCAAAACACTCCCATTAGAGAAAAAAAAAAAAAGTGATAAAATGTGATACAAGATCAATTTCAGAGTGTTTTAATGCAAGACTAATGCAACATTTTTCACACGGGATTTACTAATCAATAACTACATTAGCAACAACTGTTATGTTTCATGTAAAGCTTATAAATATTTACACAACTGAAGCAGAGGTATAAATTAATCTCATATTTTATATGGTTTACTTTTAATATGTTAAGGGAGATAATATGGTGCTTGCATACTTCAAAAAAATTAAATTACAGTGGATAGAATAGATTAAAAAAACCCCTTACTTCAGATATTTATAAATATCCATAGAACTGTAAGTTAGATAAAATGGCAACTTTAGCACAGCTCTGGGTTCCATAATATTACATTAATTTCCACAGAATCATGTGAGAAATAAAAAGAAAATATTTTATCCTGAACTCAAATAGTTACAGTGGTAACGAAGTCAAAAAAGAACAATTGTTCACTTCAAATATGTTTAACATTTTCTTACTTGCTTCTTGTATACAAAGTGGTGGTAGCAGAAGCAGCTGAAGAGTAGAAATTTTTATGATCAAATTCAAAATTAGAATAATTCATGCCAGACTAAAATTATAAGCCCATGCACTAGGCTGAAATGGAGTTGTTAATAATTTCAATCAGTTTCTCATTACTTTATTTGTCAATGGACCAATAATGAGAACACTCTTTTCTCCTGTACACAGGTCTAGTAAATTAAGTTAAACAACAGATGTTGAACAGATGTTCTCATTATTTTAGTGACTTGATTTCTGATTAGTTCCCAAGTTGTTTTACATGGCTAAGTGTTGCATCACTCTTTCTGTGACAGATGAAGTATCTGAAAGCACCAACACTCAAAATCTCATTAGCAGAAACATTTTTATAACATTTTATATGGTAAATGGACACAACTCTCCTGAAAAAAAAGGCGTGATCTATGAAATGGTAGCATTACATGCTTTCACTTAAATGTAGCATTCCAAGACCAGAGTTTCCTCATATCACTCTATGATTTACAATCTAATAAATGCTGAACAATTTTCGTCAGATTTTCCTTTTTATCAAGGTCATAGAAACATAGAAGTCATAATCATGGAGAAAATATTGTTCTGTGAATCAGAGTATAAATTAGACAATCACTAGGGCTGAGCAGGCTTCAGTGGTCAATACTCAGAACAATTATTTGGTGCTACTCTGTGATGAACATTATTGCACCGTCTGCAGTTTTGGGGACCACAATACAACAAAAAATATTAAGCTGTTGGAGAGCGTCCAAAGGAGGGCAGCAAAGATGATGAAGGGCTGTGAGGGGAAGCTGCATGAGGAGTGGCTGAGGTCATTTGGTCTGTTCAGTCTGGAGGAGACTGAGGACAGACCTCATTGCAGTTACAGCTTCCTCATGAGGGGAAGAGGAGGGGTGGGAGCTGATCTCTTCTCTGTGGTGACCAGTGACAGGACCCGAGGGAATGATCTGAAGTTGTGTCAGGGGAGGTTTACGTTGGATATTCTAAATTGTTTTTTCACGGAGAAGGTGGCTGGGCTCTGGATTAGGCCCGCCAGGGAAGTGGTAACAACACCGAGCCTGACAGAGCTCACGGAGCATTTGGACACTGCTCTCAGGCACAGGGTGTGACTCCTGGGGAGTCCTGGGCAGGGCCAGGAGTTGGACTTGATGATCCTTGTGGGTCCCTTCCAACTCAGCATGTTCTGTAATTCTGTGAAAAGAATTTAATGAAGGGTCTACAGTCTTATTAGTGCCTCATCCCCATCTCCCCAAATATAAACCTGCACCTTTCATTTAAGATTGCTTTTATTGCAGCCCTTCTCCCTGCTAAGTACCAGCAATATCCTGTTTGGTTCCCTTTGTCTGGTCCTTGCCAGGATCCCAGTTCCTGCAGCTGGGGACCTGTCAGTTTCCTGCAAAGTGGCTTGGCTCAGCCCCTGCTGTGGTTACACCAGTACTGGGCAGAGCATTTATATCTGGTTGAACACCTTGGAGAAGGGGTGGTATCTAACAGCAGATTCTCTAGCAGCAGTTGCCTCTAATCGCACCACCATTGCTCTTGTAGCACAGGAAATACACTTTTTCATGAGTTGTAACAGGTCACAGGCTCTGTACTGCTCCAACAGTGCAGGGACCCAAGGCTTATCCAGGTTTACTATTTCCAAAGCTGTGTTCAGCCTGGTTTGGGACTTGATAAGAGGGGCAGTGGCCATAGGCTCTTCTGCTTTAACTTCACCCTGAGCTCCCTGATATGGTGCCATTCTGACAAATGACAAATGACAAAGACAAGAAGTCAGTGGATGAAACAGCAGCCCTTGAGGGCACAGCAGCACCTTGAGGGCTGGGACAGGAAATTTTACCACTCTCTGGCTTCAGAGGGAAGCTGGGATTGCAAGTAGAAAAAAAATATTTGAAAATAAACCCATGGAGATCCCAAGACTAGGATTGAAGAAATCCCATCACAGACACTGTCAACCTCCAGCAAAAATTCTAGGATGCTGACAAACTTGCAGCAAATCCCTCTTCCTGTGTTTCTGGGAAAGACTGACCATCAACCTTGTGACCCAAAAGAACCCTGGAAGGGTGAGCATCACAGCTGAGAAAAGGAGGAGGGACTGGTGAATGGTTTTTTAATAACCATTTAAAATCTATTGGTAATGAGGGTTTGGTTTCTTTTATAATTAATTTGGACATGGCTATGTTGACATTGTAACTGAACTAATAATTGTTTATAACCTCTTAATTATGTTTTTCATATTTAATTCAGGGAAATAATTAATGCTTGTCTTCATACAGTAGGATTTGTTGCCAGTTATCCATAACAAGAGTTTGGGTATGGAAGTACTCAAGGATACCTTCTTTATCCAAAATCCTTACTTTGTCTATGAGGACACGTGTGTGCTCATGTCATGACCATACACACTGGTGCACATTTCTTTTCCCAGCAGTTGGGATTGGGTTTTGGGTCTTGCCTGTCATAATTCCAGCAACTTGAGAGAGCTACTTATATGTGCAGGGAAACACCCCACATTCCAATGCATACATTAAATACCTGTCAAAGCTTTGGGGGCTTTGATACACGTCAAAACACTTTTGTCATCTGAAAATTCCCATTAAAACAACTCTATGCTTGGCATTTTTCCCCTAAACCCTTTATTATTTTCTTTAGAATGTGCTGCAACGATTTAGCAACAATTGTATCTTCCTCAACTCTTAAGCATACTATGTATTATGTACTTAGTATTCTCTATTTTACTTGCCAAAATATCACCATTTCTGAAAACTCTCTGTACATTTTTCAGGAATTAATATGACATTGTACAATTATCCTTTGTTAATAAAAATTAAAAATGCCTGAAAAGATATTCAGCACTTCAAGCTCGAAATTTAGTTGTGATAATGCAGCTGAAAATAATGAGGTTCAATTAATAATTGCAAGGATAAAATACTGTATTGGTAAATTTGCTCTTAACACACACAATTCCAAAACAAGCCACAGTTTTCAGAGTCAGCTGTGCTTAACTGCCCAGAGCCAAGCAAAACCAGAACATAAACGATATTTTTTCAGTTTCTGAAAAGAATTTCCTCAGTTACCTTTACTTCTCTCAGCCTCAGACCATCTGTGCCTATAATTTTCCATTTCTCCCTCTGGCCTGTTACTGCTTTACGAGCCTTGAAAGCAAATGGAAGGTTTGCAACCACTATTTCTGACTGGGGGTTAAGTGGTCCCCTTGGTTTCTTTTTCTACTTTTCTTGCTGAATTATTATGATATTTCCTGTTCAAAATTTACATTCTTATGAACCAGTGAATTAAAAAAAAATCATGCTTCTATTACAAATATAATGTAAAAGTATTACAGAAATTATGCTGAAATTAGCCCCAAACACAAATGCACACTTAGGAATGAACTTTTGTTTCTGTCTAATTCTAATTAAGGGAAATATATCTTCCATAATCACAGAAATGTTCTGGATCTGCTTCATGGTTCAAGCTGCTTAGAGCAAACAGCTAAAAGGAAGGGCTACCACATAGAAGGATCAAGTGAGTGAATAGACTTTCTTGCTGCAGCACTGTTAAGCCAGTTTCTCAATTACATGAAATTCAGCAAAGCACAGTGAGTGTAACCATGGTTGCAGAGCGTTAAAATCCAACTTTGCCAAGGGGCTCCAGAGAGACAGATACTTTTTATGATTCCAAACTGCTGTGTCACACACAGAAAATTGATGTACAACTTAAGAAAAAAAGTTCATTAACTTCAAGAGAGAAAAAGGTAACAACTGAATTCAATGGATGCTAAGATTCAGTAGATGACCAAAATGCTTAAAGACAAAAAACAGAGAGACATGCAGGCCACATACACATTTGTCAGAAGCCATCTCCACAATAATGGATAAAATGATGTCAAAAAGTTTGGCAAATATCAGTGCATGGCAAATTGCTGTTTTAACATGCAGTGTTCTTTTGTCTCAGCTGGAAGAAATGTGCATTACCAGGCTGTCCATCCATGTTACAGCAAAGACAATTCCAGCAGAAACAAGAAACACATGCTTGCTTTTTTTTTTGACACAGAATACGCCGGGATAAGATGAAACCTGATAATGTCCTTAGGTGAATTTACCAATTAATTTTCTTCCATTTTTATGCTGTCACTCTGATTTAATTTCACCTAATTTGCCAAGGCTGTTAGCAGAGAAAATACAAGAAGTAATGACTTGTGGAAGTAGTGCTTTGGAAGCCCTTATGACAACCAGAGGGTATGTGGTAATGACCATATAGAGCTGTCATTAAAGTGACCTCCTCTGAGAAAGCAGGTGTCAGCGAGCAATTTACTGTGTCTTAGGTATCATTTCAGGAAAGGGAATTCCCATGGGAATGAGCACCCCTGCTCTAACCTAAGACTTGTAAAATGGTCAGTATCTTTCAGTCACTTTCCTTCTTGGACTATTCATAATTTTGTGTTTACCTTTTGACCGAGGGCATGAAAAGGCTAAAGGTGTTTGATTAAATCACACAGAAACAGGGGAATTGAGACCAATGAAACCAGAGCTATTTCCTTTCCTACTCACAGTCACATTTATTTACATTACCCAAGTATCAGATGATCTCTGTGTAAAAAACAGAAAGAGCAGAAAGGCTTATCTCCTCTTGTACATTTCCAGTGTATGTATTTTCAAACACAACATCCAAATGTACCTGCAGGTCCAACAGACTTCTTGAATAAAACCCAACCCATTCCAGGGTGCTGAGGGTGGGTTATGTCTCCCCTTTGAGAAAGGAATGTCCCAAAGAAGTGGGGAGACAAATGCACAGGTTTATGCATGTTCATGTAGCCTAAATCTGGTATTGTATCATCTTTTTCTCGGTGCCTGAAGCTTGGCGTGATGACTCCACAGAGGCTGCAGCATCCTGCTGTGTTGTTTTTAGCTATCCTACAAACTGTGGCAGAGCAAGCAGAAGACTCATGCTGTTTTAGAGACTGCATAAACTAATTTTAGAAACTGCTTGAAAGGGGAGGATGAAGTTTACAGCAACAACATTGTGTTGTTTCACTACTCTAGCACTAACACATTATAAATATATTTCAATGTTTTTAAATAAAGTAAAACCTTATGTAATACTGACCAGCAACACAGTAGAAAATAATATTGCAACAATAATTTTCAGTGAGACTTGGTAATTTTGAATCAGAAGAGGCTGCTTCTTGGAGGAAAATAAATACAAATACAGTCAAAGGAGGAAATAAATACAAATCACAAAAAACATATGTCATGTTGGCAGTAAGCAAACATTGGCATGCTGGCAAATATACTGGCATTTCCTTTGGTGCTACTCACTTTCCTCTTGCTATGAGATTTGTTTCTAAGCAGTCAATCAGGGAGAAATCTGTTGCCCTCTAGATATATCTAGAGCTTTCCTTTCCTTTCACCTCTTCTATTAAATGCCTCTTACAAGACAAGTGGGTGCTCACAGACCCCTTTGAGCTTGAATGAAAGCACTCACAGGTACTCAAATAGCTCAGAGGATACAAGGATCCCATCCCCCCCCACCCTCCTAAATTTAATACCTCCAAATTATCTACAGCTGATGCACGGACTGCTGAAAAATAATCTCGTATTCATTAGTGTATCTTGCATGGTTATTTCTTTTTCCAAATTAGTATTTTATGAAAATATCCAGAATGCATTTTAGATTAGATGAAGCAAACACAATCCCCCTTTTTTCTTGTTGTTTTTCTCTGCTTCAATATTTATATTTATATTTATTTGAAATATGTTATTTTGGCTTAAGTAAAAAATATGTTTGAGACTTGACTGACAACTAGTTTAATTCTACAGAGACATATCAGAAAAATAACATTTCCACACTTGCCACATAGCTAATCTCAAACACATAAAATCTATTATTCATCTCATAATGACTTGTGACAGTACCTGTCACATACGAACTGTGTGTCAGATGCCCTAAGCTCCTGGACTTCCCAGAAAATTGTGAAGTAATGATTACTCAGTTCTAAAAAGAAATAAAAAGATAATTTTTTAGAGCCTATGTTGCACAAACAGCATAGCTCTGCATCCCCACCCCATGCTCTGGACAGAGGTTACTTCCACCATCCATGGTTATCGTGACATAAAATTGCCTCTCTACAAACTGAATCTTTTCAGGCTACTGTGCTGACAGTACAAGCAGAAAGATTTTGAAGGTAATAAAATACCGAATCTCCACTCATGTTATCCCTTGGTCCTGACTGCTTTACAACCACATAATATATTGTACAACATAATTAACTGCTCTTACACTGCTTTCAGTATTTTATGCCCTGTTGCTTCATTTATTCATCGAAAACATTATGATTTAATTATTATGAAATCAGATGATAGGTTCTCACACATCTGGAAAAGAGGCAGGTTGAACACAATTTTTAATTAACAAGAATTAGTTGACTCATTCATGGTGCTTTGTTGTAAACCTAAACATGGTGATTATTTTATTCATATTATCATATTACCAGTGGACTAATCTTGAGGTTTTTTTCTGGAGAGTGTTGAGAATTCTGACTCCAATTTTTTTTTCAAAAATAAAGTATATAAAAAAAGAGCTAATTGGCCAAAGAGCACTTTTAAATTGCCCAAACTAGCTCCTGATATCAACACAGATCAGGATTGAAGACAAGAGACAGGAAATATATCTGCTTTTGAACAGAGGTAAGTGCACAAGCATCTGAATTTATCTGTGTTGGCTGCAGGACACCAACAGAAAAACCTGGTGTTTTCAGTGCCCTTGGATGCTGCAGCTTTGCCTGTTAATCCATGTCTTCTGACAAACAGGGGCTTTCAGAACATAAGCTAAAACTATTGGCAGGCCAGCAGGGATCTTCTGAATTACAGCTCTTGGGATTTAGTCTGGAACTTGTTTTTCATCTTTATAAATTTTTTTAATTGGTTGGCACATGTTCCCAAAGAGGTAATTATAAGAGTGAAGGCTCTTTTATTAGCTGGTGTACCAACTCTTTACATTACTCAAATAGAATATAGAAAATTGATACTCCTTATTTGCCTGAGGACAGTCAAACCCACAGATCCTTGGGAAGGGTACAGCTTCTATTTTGGCAGCAGTTTTGGATGCGGATGAGATCAGCTTCTCCTCATGGAGTTATGTTTTGGCACACTAATAATTCAGATTCCTCTGAAAGAGAAGGGGGAGCAATTGAGGTAAGTATATTAATAATCCTAAACCTATATAACTAGCTTTTATGAATTCACCCTGGAGGGAAGACAGCTGATTTGGGAAAAAAAAGAGAATTTTACCAAGCCATTCCTCACTATGGTGCAAAACACTAGCTTATGATGAAGAGCTGAAGTGCCACCTGCGCCTGTTTTCTCTGTTGTATATGATGCTCACTCGATAAACTGTGCTAAATATTTTCAGAGCAGGCTTGTCACATCAAGCAGATTCCTCCTGAGCAGAAGAGGAGTTCACAGCTACTTCATCTGTGAATCCTGAAATATGGAGTGTGAGACTTGCTCTGAGCTCCCAGCGCAGCTACTGCTGAAGTGTGGCAGAGTCAGGGGAGTGTCGGGGTGCCTGGGCTCCCTGCATGAATGTCTGCAGCACCTCCTTGTCATCGCTGCAATGAGTCTGCTCCGGCTGCGACCCTGATGTAGAGTGAGGTCTTGGCCGTGATCTCAGGTTCATCCTAGTCTGCTCTGCATATGTTTAAAAAGTCTAGCTCTTTGGAGCTCCTCTGTGGTGTGTTTGCAGTAGCACTGATGTGGCTAGAAGAGATCTACTGCATCCTGGCTGCCAGCCACCTCCTGGACTGGAAGCCCGTAATTTATGGTTGCAGTGACTTGAAACACTCCTGGGCACAACTCTAGGTGGCTCTAGGTAGCCCAATAACTTTTAGTGGTGAGTATCTATCAGGTGTCTCTTTAGAACAGGCAGTAGCTGAGCAGGTGTTTTAAGCAAGGTTACAAATTTTGCTTGGAGCTTCCAAATTATTTCTTGGATCTGTCTTTTACCTCTTCTCAGCTAAGTCGGTATTTTATATTTTAAGATGCTCTAAAGGAATCTTAGATTTTCTTTTGAGTAACAGATGAGTTGATTGAAATGACAGTAGAACTGTGGGTGGCTAAATCATGAGTCAAGAAGTATATTTGAAACCATACCTGATATAATCATTGCACATTTTATCCTGTTTTTAAAAATATTTTCCACATTGCCTCATTTAATAGACTAAAAGTTTTAGTGGAACTGAATTGGTGAATGAAATTCAGAAAGCAGTTGCAAATTAAGTACTTTCTATCAAGGCAGTGATCACTTCAGGCTTTAAAGATAATAAGTTTAATGTTCTAATCAGAGGAAAATGGCATAAAGGTTCATATGCAATGCTATATAAGCAAAGATTTTGATTGTTCTCCACAAAATAATCTCTGCCCTAGTTAAACTGATTATGGGCTGTTTTTTCAAATAGCAGCCTCATTTTAGAGTTTATTAGTAAAAATCTGGAGGTTTTTATACTTTTTGTCTGCTGTCATGCCAGCTGAAGTCTCATAATTAGACACTACCATGTTGCTTAAATTTATGTATCTGTTTCACAAATACTCAATGTACCTTGCGAAGTGTATATAGAAATGCTTTATGTTAATGGATTCAGTTTGTAAGTAAAGCAGAAATGAATTGTATTTTTCATTGTCCTGAAGTGAGATGCAGAGAGATTAAACAACTTTCTAAGACTTAGAGGTAGTTGTTAGAGGTCAGCCTAATGCCTTTGCTAAGCAAAATCCTTCCTCTCTGGTATTTTCCTGAGCTATTAAAGCTGGAGCAATAATGAATCACACATATATCTAATTTCTTGCCTTTCTGGAATGAAAATTTTGCCAATATATTATAAACAAAAGGAACTATCTCTAAAATGTGAATTGCATCCAGGGCACTAAATTGTGACATCTTCTCCAGGCACAACAGGCTCCAACATCAGATCCTTACTTAGAGTTTGACTCAACACTGATATTCTAATTTAGTTGTTGTTCACAGTATCTAGGAAGAACCAGCAACTGAACCTACATTGGTTTTGTAGGAAAATAAGTTGGAACAGGATGGTCCAATAAAGTATTCATTACTAAAAAGGAGTTGGTTATGATGTTTTATGCCTATGACAGTTATCTGCATGAATATTTCATTAACATGTTTTTTACAGCTACCACAGAGATTATAGGTAGCTGTTGATTAGACCTCCTGCAACACAGCAATTATGTTTCAAAGGCAGCCAGATATCTCATGCCTGTGGTGGGCAATCACTATTTCTGATTTTTATCAGCTTTCAAGAGTAATCAAGTGACAGTTACCAAGTAGTGTAGCTGCCTTGCTGACTCAGAGTTGCCTTCTATGTATTTTAATGATGTTATGATCCCACTCGCTTCTTGGGGTGCCAAAAAACCCTTTACTGAATTTTCAGTGCCTGCTTTATTAGGTATGTCAGTTCAGTTTAAGTAGTCAGACACAAAAGCTTTTCATTTACATGCACGCCAACAGGTAGTAAAGACCTTAATGATCATAGATTTTAAGCTGTAGTCAGTAATGAGTATAGAGAGCAAGAGAGGGCATAAAACTTTGTAGTAGTTAAGATTATTTTTACTCTGGGAATGTTTTAATTTCAGGAGTTAAAAAAAAAGCTCTTAAATGGACTTTTTTAATGTCAATTTAACTTTAATGTAGTGCTATGTTTTTAAGTGAGAATAGAGGGGGTGGGCAGAAATGACATCTGAAGATGAAAATAAAAAGTAAATACCAATTATTTCAGTTTTATACCCATCATAAAAATATAAAATAGCAGATGCTTCCATGACATCTTTTAAAAGTTGGGTGTTTATTGTGTGCATATGTTCAACATCGAACATAACTAATTTTCCTCTGTTCATCTCAATTTAAGGGAAAAGTTGAGCATCAGCAACTCTACAGACAATGACAACAGCAAGACCTAAAAAATGCAGGGAAACGCAGAAAAAGATGAAGTAAGTAAACCAAAAGGAGTGAATATGGAAGAGATATGGCAAGTTCAAACCAAATAGAGATAAGAATAAAAAGCTGTGTGAAATAAATGGATGAAAATGTTGGATATTGACTGAGGAAAAAAAAATTAAAGTACAAGAAATTTTTTTATTACAGCTAACTGGGCTCCATTGTGATGGGAGCAGAGCTGCTAAATAGTGACTGCCTCTGACAGATAACTGACACTGACTTCTTTTCTCCCTGTGCTGTCAGGAGAGAGTTGCTCATGAGTTGTTTTCCTGTCCTATTAGAAGGGTTTGATCCTGAAATGATGGGATTTACATAAGAGCAAAAAACCAGCCTGATGAAGCTTTATCTGTGCGCAGAGGAGGAAAATGTTTGAGAACTGCTACACAATATGAAATGTTCATAATTTCTGGATTCAGGAGGCTCATTCCCTCCTGTTAAAAAGACCCTGCAAGTGTTGCTTCATCCCTGAAATTTATCACCAGAGGCTGAAATGTAACAAAAGCTACAGAAACTGGTCTGATACCAGTTTCTAACTGGATCTAAGGCACATGGATCACTGTCATGCTAAAAATCTTGTCATAAAGCTGGGAAGGGTGCTTCAGTGCTGGCTCACAGACTGTGCACAGCACTGCACTGGTGAGGTGGTTTTGCCCGGACAGACGATGTCTGGGTCCAGTCTAACATCTCCACCCTTGTGCTGTGTAATGTCCCTGATTTTCCAGCTATTGGGAAAAAACTGGTGCTGCAATGTGTTGCATGGTGGGAGCTACCCTCATAGACAGAATTACCTCTGTGATCTAGCACTTGTCAGCAGATATAAATCTTTTACAAGGACATTAGGAGCTTGCAAATGTACCTGGACATTGCTCCAGTACCCAGTTTCTTTAGGCTCTCAGAAGCATGAGCTCAGATCTCTTTAGAATAACTTAGCTTTTTGTCTTAATGTAGAATTTCACTACTCTTGCTTTTAGGTCCTTGCAAGAAAGAATGTATCAGTTAGCCATAAAAAGAGAATGGAACATATGGAACCAGTTTTTTTAAGTGATTTTGATGGACACTTAACAACAGCCTATACTACTATTTACTCCCCAACAGGAGGAAGGCAAAGATGTGTGGGTGGATGGCAGTCAAGACTGTGGGCTTATCAGCTTGGCAGACTGCAGTATGGTGCAGCGCTACTGCGGATCACCTCAGACAGGCTCATTCACATACTCAGGTTTTAGCCATGGCAGTGTGGAACACAGCATCACCCCCTTTTCCGCACAGGGAAGTGCAGTGGAACACTCTTGACTAAACTGGTGCAGGTGGTGCATTGAGGCTGGACTGTGCTTGCCTCCAAACCGGTGTGGGAATCTTACACTGCGCTGCCAAGTAAACATGCGTGATAAAAAGCAGAATATCAGTAATAAGAGTCACTCAGTAAAGAGTAGGAGGAACACAGAGGCAAAAAACATGAATTTTACTTGAGCCAAGATTTGACTTACGTTGTCTGTTTGATTCCCAGGTAATAAGCCTCAACAAAAACTAGTTGAGGCTTAACGGCATAACTGGCATACTGTTCAGTAGCCTAGCAAGGACTAATGACTAAAGGTATCTTGAACACAGGATTACCCACAATCCGTTTTGCACATTGGGATGACCCGTCTGAAATAAGGTTGATGGAGCTTGGAGGATGCAGACAGCAATGCTGACAGACTTGGGATTTACTCCAGGAAGAACTAAAAGGACTTTAGTCTGCTCTGGGATGTCAGTCTTTGACCTTATGTAGCGATAAACGAAGAGAAGGTCAACAGAAAGGAAAGAGGGACTAATTCATGATATTCAGCAGAGACCGTGAATAAATACTGTGTTACTGAAGTTGCTAAACTGCATTCACCCTTATTGAGAATTCTGTATTCAAAAGATAAATATATACAAGACTTCTGGGTCTGAGTGTATTACAAGCCATTTATTTCATTCCCTTGCTAAATGTTTTAAATAAGATTAAAGACTCTTTTTAAGATGGCTTTTTACTGAGCTGATGTATAATTCCTTTCAGGGTGTGAAGTGCCTTGAAAAGCTTCTGTGACAAGGGACTTTATAAATTAGATTGTATTATATACAAACACAATAAAATTTGTAATGGAGAGGTAGTTTTGTCTCTTTACTTTGCTTATACTTTACACTTCTTTTAAGTTCAAATGCTTTATTCAAGCCAACTCCAATATCAGAATTAGGTATTGTGACACATTCTTTTAAGAACATAAAAGCTGTGCTTTTTTATTTAGTTAGTTTAAAACAATTGTCTCAAAGGTAATGTCAGAAGATTTTGGCAACTAAAATTGATACGAAAAAGTTAATTTTGAGGCCTGCATATGATTATGACATTTTGTTTTGTGAAATATATTTTGCTTCTTATCTTCTACCACATCTGTTCTTCTAGTATGGGATCGGCAGTAGCAGCATGGCCAGTATGTCAGCAAAACTGAGCTCTATATTTACAATTTTTATGGCTTTTTTTGTATATTCTCAAGGTTACAGCATCTGATGTGATGAGATTTTTTCACTTGTTTCATTTTTTTGGAAGGGAGTAGGTTAGTTTTTCAAGTTTAATATCTCTACAGTCCTTGGAGACATGGATTTTGATTTTTCAGTGGAAACCAATCCCCAAAAGAAAGACCTGAAAATTAACTCTGTCAATAACATTATCAAAAAAACCCCAAAATTTTTCCTTTTCCCTGCATAACTCATAAAGACTGAAAATTGCTTTTGCATGAATTCCATGAATTCTGGGGTCAGCATTCGTCAGACTTATAGCTTCTGCAATTTCCCAGTTTGCTGTCCCATTTTCCTTTGAAAATGTGTTTTACTGGTACCTGTGAGTAATACTGAGAAAGTGGTTGAATGTATGGCTGATGACACTGTTAAAATAGCTTTTCCCATTTTGTACTGGTAATGCAGATGAGTGGGGGAAAAAGGAGTACTTTCAGGAGTACTTTCAGTTCACAGAACAAAGCTCAAGGTATTAAAGTCACCACATTGTGGGAGTACTATGAATTCTCATTCATCTACTTCTCCACTACACTAAAAAGCTGATATCACATACCTAAGCAATGGCTCCTAAAATTACAAGTCTAAATAGAGGACTAATTGCTTTTTTGACCTATTTTAAGGCAACAGACGTGGAAGATCTGTCAAAGTTCATGAAAAAACTGCCAAGGTTTCAGTATTTGATGCCTATCAAAGCAGGACCTGTAGACACTGACATTTCTGAGGGGAAATTTATCTTTACAAGATCTTCCTTCGTATTATTTGTCCCATGCGAGCCATACAAAAGAATTCTTAACCAGTAAGTGTGATGTGTGACATCCATCATTATCATCTGTGCATTTCTGAACGTAAACCTCTTCAATCAAAACATAACAATTTGTAGTGGTAGAGAGTCTTTACTTCACAGTCCGTATTCAGCTCCTCAGTCAGCACCGTAGAGAGATGTCACAGCATCATGGCTGATTAGTCTTCTCTGCCTACAGCTGCTCTCCCTCTGCATACATGCATGAGAATCACGTTTAGGTTTTCCTTCTGTGTATGGCTACAAAAAGGATAACAGCATGTTGAAATTTCAGAAGATGTTGAATGGTGGTGTTACAGAAACTACAGGATTTCTGAATCTTATAGTTGAGATTTTAAGATGCTGTGATGAGTGTCTGTGCTGAATCTACCATTTGTGTTTGGTGAGACAATGTAATAATTTGAATAATTTGGTTATTCTTGGCCTTTTTTCAGAATTGGTTCTGATAGCAAAAAACTTTACAGCTGGTCCATTTAGATTTGGGTGGCAAACTTGAGTATAGGAAAAGAAAAAGGCCTTCAGGCTCTTAGGGAGTATTGAAGAATTTTCCACTTGCTCAGAATACAGAAGAATGTGTCAATGTTTGATTTTGGTAAGCTATAAGTAGGAAATGTTTTCCTGGCTTACTTAAAATGGAACTTCAGATCTTGGAGCTTTGGACAGTTGGTTTAAAGCAATAAACCAACTTCTTTCAGATCCTACCAAACAGATCTCACCTTTGATAGTCTATTCTGTATATCTTTCATGCTCAGAGATCTGTGCAGAAAAGGTGAGCAGGGTAATGGAGTTAAGATCAGCCATGTAGATCTGAAAGAATAATGTTGTCTTTAACAAATGCTCTACCCTGTTTCCATTTTTCATTTGCTGAGGAAAGAGCACACATTAAGAAGGCCGGACTTTTTTTCCAAGATGATGTATTTTCCTAAAGCCTTAGCTTGTAGATGTTGAGTTCTTGTTTGTGTAATTTAAAATGCAATAATGACAGAAACAGAAGAAAAGAGAATTAGCATACATTGATTATGCAAAGTCAATAATGAACTTTAAGCACTTTGTGAATAAATGTGAGATAAATGTCACACACAGAGCACTTAGTAACAGAATGCAACAATAAAGGAAGAAAAAACACTAAATAGGAGTAAATAGAAGCCTTGAAGGACATAAGGTTATAATTTAAATAATTGATTAGGGGATTCAAGGTATTCCATTTAACTTACAGAGACTCAGGTTTAATTGAGTCTCTCTTTCATTGGAAGGCTGTGAATTTAAAATGATCCCAGTGTCTTGAATTAGTAGCCTTTAATGAAACCTTAAACCAAAAAAGCTTTTAAAGAAGTACTTGGGAAAACATCAAATAATCAGGGGAACTACCAAAATCATATACTTAAGATCAACTGTGATAAAGACAGCCATGGTAGATGACTTAGAATATTGCTCAAGCTGAATTCAAGTTACACAGACCAGAGAGACTTCTGGAAGATTTCACAGGTTGCAAACCCCTGTGGTTGTAGAACAGTGAAAAAATTGAATGGACATAAAGGAAGGCTGATATCTATAAAGTGACCTCTGCTTTCCAATTGTAAGTATCACACAATTCTGCCTTAGGAGAGTTGTAGGAATATTGTAGGTGGATATGAGACAGGTGTCTGCAAAGATTTTTTTAAAAGATTGAAAGTGGGCATTTAGTCCCTCTCTGCCCATATATAGGAATAAGTGACCATTGCATTTTTTTACTAACTTATAAAAGGCCAAAGAACTAAAGAATTATTATGATTTTTTTATTTTGTGCAGACTATTCAAGCTGAAGTCCTTATATTGACATTGATATTGGCTAATTAAAAGCATATGTATTTATATATATGTAAAAGGTTAAGTAATTTCTTTGTCCAGGCTGTCTGGCTGATATGAAACATCTGCAACTTATGTTTGCCTCTACTGTCTTGCAGCAGAGTCACGTGGCTGACCATTTTTAATTCTGGGGTCTACTCTAGAGCTATGTACTTTTTTCCTTAGGTCTGTAGTCCTTTGACATTTATTTGATTTTTCCTCTACTGGTCGCATTTGCATGTTACCAGTTTCATCGAAGTCCATCAGACACCAGACCATTCCTTCTTTCATGAATCCTTATTTCAGTTTCTGACTTTGTCATTCAAAATACAGGTACTTCAGACTTGATGTCATTCACAAGTTTTATAAGTGCATTGAGCAGTTTAAATTGATTCCATCATTCAGAAATTATTAAATTTATCACATTACGGCAATTTAATTTTGCATATGGTTATGAGCTGGGATGAAAGGAAGTCAGAATTTTTTATGGAATTTTATGGCAGTTAAGATTAATATCAAATCCATTCATTCCAAGAATACCACTTATTTTAAAATTACAATGTAAAAACTTTACATTGACCTGTGCAAAGAATAAAAGAAACACATTTTATAATATTCTTGCTTATTTAAATTTTCCTTCATATATTTAAAATCATTCAAGAGTAGATTTTAGTTAGTTTTTGAAATGGTAGCTGAGTAAAAGATCATGGAAAATATAATGCTAGTAATTTACAGAAAGATTTTTTATCTGAGAGTCAAAGTGTCAGAAGTAATTTTTTTATTAAACTGGATATGATGAACATGATCCATGACTGGTATAAGTATCATAAACTTTATTTACTAGTCTCTGTGATCCCACTTGTACACACAAAACTGAGTAAGTCTCCAGTGAAGCAGTTTCAGTATTGTCTTTATTTTAATTTAATTTTACTATCAGTAGTTTAATAGAAAGTGGTTTGTGAACAAGTGTTGAATCATTGTTAAGACATATTGAAAGTGTATCAAAGTGGAAAGACAATGAAATTTTAAAGTTGAAATCAAAGAAGGTTTTATTTTTTGATAGTGTCCTGGGTTGCAAAGAAAATTGTTTTCTATTTGCTATCTGTATGGCAGTTGTCTCTTAACAGGCAAGGATGTCTTGTCACTTCCTTGGAAAACAAAACAAAACACAACACCCATAAAAGTTTATTTTTCTCTTAGCATACCAGAAAAATTTGGAGGGGGTGGGGGGACTAGAATGGAGGAATTTTGGTAGGAAAATATAATATGAGGTCAATAAATTTTAGTAACAAATGTTTGCTTTATTGTAAATTAGAGGAGAAAAAAATTTCCTGAGCTATCACCTCATACACAGAATTCTTGAGGAAAGCTGTAATTTGTGAGCTCTCTATTTCTGAGTCTCCCAAGCTTTTTTTGCATAAAATCTCTTCTATGACAAAATTTGATGGGTAGTCTACACCCAGTGATGCCTTTCCTAAATACACTAGCAGGTAATTTCTATTGCCTAAAACACCTTTTTTTGAGGTGTTTTAGGCAATAGAAATTGGCAAAAGTAGATAATGTGTTGTAAGGAGATTAATTTTAATTGTATCTAGTTATGATATGTATACCTATAAATCAAAAGAGGAGCATAGAAAGATGATTCATTTTGACAAAAGTAAGTAGTTTTTAATCTACTACAGATCTGTGGTTTGGTGGCAGTTAAAAATTAAGCAGGAATTTTTGCTTGGAAATCCTTCAAGTAAAACAGTCCCTGTGGATTTATTAAAGTTAAACTTAAGGTAGAGAAATATTTGAAGGCTGCAATTTCAAATACAATTCTACAATAGTAATAGCTTTTCAAGTTGCAGGAAGTTTGTCCAATATATGAATAGTTTCTATCTACAACAGGAATAAATTGAGGAAAAGAAATATACTTCTGAGTGCCAGAGTAGCCTTTTTTCTTCCATGACTTTTTCATAAACTTATTTCAAACTAAAGAGAGCATGGGTAGTTTTGTCAATCAAATTTTGCCTTCCACTCTGTCCCATTTGGTATTTCCAAGGTAGCTTGACAAAAAGGAAGGCTATACAATTTTGTCAATGTAAAATAACAACAACAGCAGCAACAACAACAATACCATCACCACCAATCATCCCCAAAAGTGTCTAATCTAATGATTATGGAACATTAATAACAATCTAATTACAGGAGTGTTCAGCATTAATAGTCAGTTTTTAAATGAAGCATAGAAAACATATGTATAATGTGTTCCTATATCAGTAAAAATATTACTTTATGTGGCTTTTATGTCCTTTTAGAGTACTGGGGGAAAAAACCCCAAAACCAACCTAGAAAGATAAGCAATTGTATCCAGAGAAGATAACTGTAAATTTCAGTGATTTTGAAAAAGAACATGGTAAAAGAGAGAAAATTGCATGAAGAATGCTCTTATTTTGTTATTATGAGTTTACTAAAAGCTCTCTCTCTTTTTCCTCTTGCATACCCTGGCAGGTCAGTGATAAAAGTGTCTGTATCCTAATGCTTGGGTGTTACATTCTTTGTTACAGTCGCCGACACAAGATGCCTTGAAGCACTATTTGGACTGTATGACTGTACCTTCGTACATAATTTGAAATCTAATTAATGTGTACTGACATGTTAGTTGCTCAAATTTACAGTTCAGTTCTTCTGAAATTTCTGGTTCAGGAGAATGTTCAGAAGAATCACAGCACCTTCTCTTTATGCAGGGTGAAGCACCAGTTCTCCTCAGTTGCCTTATTTGTTCTGGATGACAGCAAGTGATGATTTTGTGCCCTGAAATGAGAATTTACTTAACTTCCAAATGTTTATTTGGTCTAAAACATATATAAAGACACCTGTATATTAATGTTTTGAAATATCTGTGAAAAAAACCCTTTTGCCTGCTCCAAAAAAACCCCCGAACAACCCAACAAAGAATATATGTGCAAGGTCTACCTGAATAAACTGAGCCAAGACTGAAAAATATTTATGTATTTCTTATTTGAATTCACTATAAAACACTTGGCTCAATCAATTGCCTGAGGGTCAGTTTTTAACATTGACTTTTGTAGACTCTGCTTATGTTTAAGACAAACTAACATCTGCTGACTGCTGCTGTTTTACCAAAGATCATCCTCAAAAACTTTTCATTATCAGTGACATCTAACTACGGTCAATTCTGTATTTACGCTAATCTCTAAAGTGCATTGCAAATTTAGAGAGAGTATTGTTTTGTTATCTAAAGAAACCATAAAACTCTTAAAGGTGACCATTATAGATTGCACACAAAAATGCTTTCAGTTCCTATTTGTGTCCTTGTTCTCAGCAAAGATATTTTCAGAAAAATAATCAATATTAGGCCCTCTAGTCCCCACCTTCTAATTATCTAATTAGGCACAGAAATGTAACACAAACCACCAGGCTTTTTTTTTTCTTTTCACAGTTACTTATTTCAGCTCTTCTCCCTAAGTAGGGTTATCTTGCTCCCTAAATTTTAATTGATTAACTGTTTCACCTGAAAGCAATCACCCTTGCAGTCAATTCCCAGAATAAAACATCTGCCTTTTCAATTCAGACAGCTTATAAATGAAGAAATACACCAGGGACACAGAATCATGTTCTCTTTCAGAATGTAGTGGTGCTTTACTCAGGTGGTATTCCAGTGCCAGTCAACTTGTTCTGAATTATGAATAAGCTTATTATTGAACTGGGCTATGGAAAACACAATTAGCATACATTTTTTCAGCTCACTCCCTAAGTTTCTCATGTTTCATATTTTCTGTATCAATTCTTTTTCCTATACTAATTGACCTTTACAGAGGCTACTTGAGACTTATAAGTCCTTTCACCGAGAGTATTTCCAGGCCTAAAATTTTCTTGAAGCATGTTTAATCTTGACTGTTAGAGTTGTGGTTTTAGTGCTATCTGAAAAATTGTATCTTAAAATTCTGTGAAGATGAATTCTTGATAAATTTTTCCTATTAACACCAGAAGGTTCTATATTGCATTTGAATGACTTAATGTTTTAAGGCAAAATTTGTACACAGGACAAATTGTATAAAAGCAAAATAATCTAAGGAATTAATTTTCATAATATATTATGAATGAAAAAATGATGTTTACATGTTAGACACAATTGTAATTTTCTCTGATTTACAAATCAATTTATATTTACAGTCTTTTTTTCTTCTCTGTGCATGGATTGAGAAAAAACAGGCAAACACCTTACAAATACAGAAGTACATATTTGAAGAGGAAACAATATCCAAAACACAGAGCGATTTCTAGTAATTCTCAGTTAAATCTGCTTCCAGCATTTTCATCCAAATGCACAGGAAATGCTTTACTTAAAGCACTTACTTACATTTACAATTTTGCCTTCTCCAGTATGGAGGGCAAACTCGAATTTTGCAAGCAGGAAATAGCAGTCTACATATATTGAGACTAACTGATATTAAAACATGCCATGATGTTAGGATGAAACTTGCAGTCTCTCTTCTTCTGGGGAGGCAAATTCCTACAATTGGTGTCTTTTATCTATATGGCAGATTTTTACTGTTACTTTGTGTCATCTTTGTGAAATGATAGGAGCTTTAAGAACTCACTTCTTTCACCTTTCACCATTATTGCCCTTCACATACTCAGCGATCCAGAAGGATTTTTGAAAGAAAGTAGATGGCAACAAGTATGAGTATTTTTTTGACTAATAGAACTTGTGAAATATCACATGAAGGACTAAGTAAAATTTAAAAAATTCTGTTATCAATATTACCTGCAGTTACATAGTTTCTGGGCTAGATATTATTGTTTATGGGTTTGGGAAAAAAATGAGAGAAATATTTAGATAAGTCTTTACCTGAGCAAGACATTCAAATTATAAAGTCACGCAGGTATTGCTAATCTCACCCAAAAATTTTTAAATAATATTTGGTATTTCTTACCTACAGTGAAAAGCTGTGTGAACTAAAATTCTAATTATGCAATTGTTTTACAGGTATCTGATTTTGTATGATAGAATAAAACTTTCCCATCAGATGATTTTAGACCAGTTTTCCTAAGAAAAATGAACAAATAAAACTAAGTAACCTGACTTTTCTCTCACTCTTACCAAAGGAAGTATGGAATCAATGGAAGACCAATGGCAACAGTTTATTAGAGATTTTTTATTCATTTTGCAATGGTTTCTGAATATCTTGCTTATGCTGAATCTCTCACCAGACAGTCTGGTGGGATGATTAGAGGATGAATTCCAGAAGTGTTCTGCCACTCCTGTGGATATGACCAAAACATCATGTATATGTGTGCATGTATCTTTCTCTTTGCACTTCCTTACTTCCACACCTCCCCTCCTCACACCCTCAGATGCGCGTAACACCACCTAAAACCTCTTGAAAAAGAAATTAATTAGTCAGTTACAAACGTCTTCCATGTATTAACTTGCTAGAGTATTTTCCTCAAGTGGCATTTGTGAGCAAAACATGCTGTTCCTGCAGAGTTATGCAGAGAAAGGGAGAAGATGGTGCTCACACTTCATGTCAAAGGGACAGCCACCAGAGTTTTGGTCTTTTTGGAGCTTCCCATAATCAAAAAAGTAAGATTGCTCAGTTCTGATGAGATTGCTTCTAGAAACAACACTGCAGAAGGTCACATGCACCTCTTCAACCAGTTATGAGTCACCTAGGAGTGTTTTCCAGATATTTTTATTTTAGAAGCCAGCCAAATGTGTTTTATTTGGTATTACCCATGAGTCAGTGTTGACAATAAGTAGCCAAGGTGGTGTAGAATCTCTGTGTGCCAAGGTATTTCCTTTACAGTGCTGTTTCATAATGACAGATACAAATGAGACAGTGACACTGAGGGCCCGTGCAATTTGACACTTATTGGAATAATACCAATATGTGGAGGGATAGAATGTAAGAAAATAGTGCAGAAGGTAGTCTGACACCTGAGGAGTTGCAGCTGTACTAATCACCAAAGATCAGGAACAGGCCTGCCCTTAATAGGCCACAGCTGTGTCCAAGAAGACGAGTGCTACAAAAGAGTGGGTTAGCTGGTTGGGGAGCGTGATGGAGTTTGTGGGCTGTGCTGGGAGGAGCTGCCCACGAGAAATCACCGAGAAAGTATAGGACTTTTGAAATAAGACGACAACACTAATTTAGCTGGATGAGATGTGCCTGGGCTTATCTGGCCCTTGCTGCTTGACCAAAGGCAGCAACTGTGGTGTTTTCACCTCAGAGATACCTTTGGCTATCTGGATGTTGCAGCTGGGCACTTGGAGGCAGGTCCAGACATGCAGGAGCTCAGTTTTACCTTGGTGGAGAAGCTTTAAGGCAAGGTGAAGGAAATGGAGTTGGTTCTGCTAGAGAGTTTCAATCCAGAGCTTTATTCCTTGCCCACAGGCTTCTGAATCCAGTAACAGCTCTAACAGAACCTCTCAAACCACATAATTGCTGTTCCTTTTAACCTTGGGGAGATGGGAAGGGAAGGGGCATGGAGGGCTGCCAACAAGGTGGGGGGGGGGCAGGTCTTAAGGCACAAATGACACCTGGATGGCGCAATGCCTCTGGGGTGAAAGGCATCTTTTGAACTCTGCCAATCACTTGATGCCCTTCTGGAATGCCAGGACTGCCAGACAGCGCTCAGCAGGGGTCAGGGTGGGGGAAAGGAGAGGTGATTGGCACCTGGGGAAGGACTGGGATAACTGAGGCAAGCTATGACATCACACTGCAACAGACACTGAAAATTGCAAAATGTGATTTCACCTTTTTAGAACATGAAAAATGTTCACAGGATAGCTGTGCTACCCCTTCAAAAGATACTGCTATACTGAAAATTCTGTACTTTGGGTTTCAAGGCATGTAGCATGGTGTCAAACCCTACTATTACCTAATATTGAGCACCACAATGCTTTAACATAGACAGAAGAGTGACTCTGCATGACAAATGAGCTTCTACTTATCTTGCTATTATGACTTAGCCAATACCAAACAGTAATATTGTGCGTTGCTGGTGTTCACCAGCAAGTATTACCTTAACCACAATAACAACGTTATTTTACAAAGACTTTGAGGATTGAAAATCTGTTATATTGCAATGACAGTGAGTCTTTTACAAGTGTTCCAAGGGAAAAAACCCTCAGGCATACAGAACAAGATGGATCACCTAGAATAGCTCATAATATTTATGGCAGTCTTGTAGAACTTGGATCATGGTCTCTGAGTTATGTTTGTCCTCTGAACTGGTAATTCACCCATGTTGCTTTTACTGCCAGATTCTGAATCTCTATTTATTAATTAATTGAACCCATGCAAGTATGATTTAAAAATTTAAAGTTTTATGATGAATGAGTGTTTATAAAAAATACATTTCTGCAATGGATGAGTGGGAAAAATATAATTTTTTATTTCATAAGGTCCCATACTGAAATTGGCATGTTTCCCCCCAGATTTGAAAATACTTTTTATCACATAGTAGTACAGTGATCAAGTATGGACATAATATTTTTTTCTGCCAGAAGAACATTAAATTTTTAAAATGCAGAGGTCATGGAGTGAACAGTTTAAGAGAGGCAAAAAAACCCCTCCTCCCTGAATAAGGTCTGGATCAATAAGATCTGGGTTTCTTTCAGGGCAGACAGATTAACAATATACAGCATTTGTAGGGCTTTGGTTATATGGCTCAGATAAGCATTGATAGCTTGCCGAATGATTGAGAAGGGAAAACAGAGTTGTATCTTGGATTGAAAGTGATTTTCCTTCTTTTATGGTAATTGCGGAAAGGGAAAAAAATCTTGACATTTCAATGGGGATCAGTTTTGGCGAGCTTTGGTGCATCTCTCTGCACTTGTTGGCGTGCCTGGCCTTTTCATGGCTTTGACTTTGGCAGAAATTTTTCTCTTTTTTTTTTTTTTTTGCTTTTATGTATCCATGCCATGTCCCTGATATCTTCCCCTCTGCTGTATTGCATCTAGCTGTCCTTGCACTAGGTGATAGGAGAAATCTTACTGAGTCACTGGATGGTGTGGTCCCCCTTCTTGTCAGATGGTTTCTTCCCCCAGGTGTCCCTTTCCATACCTGGTTCGGTGGTCTGTCCCACGGGTGGCCCCTCCCCATTGGCATCCCATAGGCCGCGGTCCTCTTTCCCCGCCCCCCTCTCCCCTGAGCACAAAACCCCACAGCAAGCGGCCCGCGCTCTCTTTTCTACCTGGGTGGTTGTACCACCTGAGTGTCCTGTCTCAAGCCAATAAACGGATACCCACACCCACGTGGGAAAGAGCGCTTCTCGTCTTTTGTCCTTCGTCTATGCTGGTTCCGTGCTGGGCTTGAGTTCGGGCTGGCCGGATTGGACTCATATAAGCCCAGAAACCCGCGGAACGCAGCACCCCTCCAGGCTGTGTCTTCCTCCTTGACTTTTTCCTTTGCTTTTGCAACATCTGTGAGCTTAGTTTTGGTCCTTTGCGCTGCTGCTGATTTCCTCACAGACCATTTTTTGAAGACACTAAATCTCCCAATTTTCTGGATTTTTGGGGCTTTTTTTTCAATTGCATTTCATTTGATCCTATCTCCTTTCCAGAGTGTTTGTAAGCCTTTCTTTTCGGGTTCGCAAGATTCCGTTTCCCTTCCCGAAAGGAAATGAAATTGCGATTTCAATGGGGACCAATAGAGGAATCTTTGGTGCATGTGCCTGCAATTGATGGCATATGGCCTGCCTTTTGATGGCTTTGACTTTGGGGAAGTTTGTTTGTTTTTGGTTTCTTTTTTTTTTTTTTTTAAGTATCCATGCCATATCCCTGACATCTTCCCCTCCAAGTTGTGCCTTCCTTCTTGACTTTTTCCCCTGCTTTTGCAACGTCTGTGAGCTTAGTTTTGGCCTCTTTTAGACCTTTGCACTGCACCACATTTCCTCTCAGAGCATTTTCTTATAGTCACTAAATTTCGTGTCTTTCTTTTTTTTTCCTCCTTCAATTGCATTTCCTTTGATGATATTTCCATTCCAGAGTGTTTATAAGTCCTTCTTTTCTGTTTTGGCCTTCAGCGGGGATCAATTTTGGCAAGCTTTGGTGCATGTCCCTGCACTTGATGGCATATGGCCTGCCTTTTGATGGCTTTGACTTTGGGCAAGATTTTTGTCTTTTTTTTTTTAAGTATCCATGGCATGTCCCTCATATCTTCCCCTCTAAGTTGTGTCTTCCTCCTTGATGTTTTCCCTTGCTTTTGCAATATCTGTGAGATTAGTTTTGCCCTGTTTTGGTCCTTTGCACTGCACCTGATTTCCTCCCAGAGCTTTTTGTTTTCGTCGCTAAATGTCCCAATTTTCTTTTTTGTTTAATTGCATTTCATTTGATTGTATGTCCATTGCTGATTGTTTGTAAGTCTGTCTTTTCTTTCTTGCAAATTTCATATCCTTTCCTGAAAGTATTGCATTGGAATATTTCTTTACAGTATCCATGCTATGTCGCTTATATCTTCCTGTCTATGTTCTGTCCTCCTCTTAGATTTTTTTCCCTGATTTTGCAGCCTCTGTGAGGCTAGTTTTTGCATGTTTTGTTCCTTTGTATGCACCTTATTTCCTCCCAGAGCATTTTGTATTTATTAAGTTTTCCAATTTTTTTTAAATTGCATTTTATTTTCTTCATGTCTCTTTTACAGTGTGTTTCTAAGTCTTTACCTTGTGTTTCTCATGATTTTTTTATTCCTGAACGGTTTTCTCTGTATTTTTGACTTCAGATTTTATAGAGTATTGAGCATATTTACTTTTATTCTCCTATGTCTTCAGGCTGACCTTGGCTGGATGCAAGTCACCCACTAAAACTTCTCTATCATTCCACTCCTCATGTGGATACAGAAGAGAAAATGTACCAAATGGTTCATAGGCTGAGATAGGAACTGGAAGAGATCTCTCATCAAATACTGCCGCTGGCAAAACTAACTCAACTTAGGGAAAATTATTGAATTTATTACTCACAAAATCAGAGCAGGATGATGGAAAGTGAACTAAATTTAAAAGCACTTACCCCCACATCTTCCTCCTTCCCAGCTCTACCTCCTCCTCAGTGGTGCAGGGAGATGGGCAAGGAGGGTATGGCCAGGTCATCACAGGTTGTTCCTGCCACTGCTCAGTGAGAGGAGTTGTTACCCTGCTCCAGCCTGGGATCTCTCCTATGGGAGGCAGTTCTCCAAGAACCTCTCCATCATGAGTCCGTGCCATGGTTCTCCACAATGTGAGTCGCTCTTCCATGGGGTGCAGCCCTTCAGGCAAAGCCTTCTCCTGTGTGCATCCCCCTACAGGGTCACAAGTCCTACTAGGAAACCTGCTCCCCTCTCCATGGGTCTGGAGGTCCCTGCCAGGAGACTGATCCAGCACAGGCCTTGCATGGGTCACAGCCTCCTCTCACCTGCTCCAGTGTGAGCCTGGTCCACAGGCTGCAGATGAATCTCTGCATCCCTAAGGTCCTCCATGGGCTGCAGGGGAACAACTGCCTCACCATGGGCTGCAGGGGAATCTCAGCTCTGCCACCAGGACAAGCTCCTCCTTCTCCTTCCCCACTGACCCTGGTGTCTGCAGGGCTGCTTCTCTCACACATTCTCACCCTGGTCTTCCCTGGCTGCAAATGCATCTGCGCAATTACTACTTTTTCTTAAGTATGTTATCACAGAGGTGTTACCACCACTTCTAATTGATTCGGCCTTGGCCAGCCCACTGGTCTTGGAGCTGCCTGGCACTGGCTGTGCTGGATATGAAGGAAGTTTCTGGTAGCTTGTCACAGAAGTCACCCCTGTAGTGTAGTCACCCCTGCAGTGTAGCCCCCCCACCACTACCAATGCAAATCCAATACAATGGCATCTTTAGTGATAACATCATAAAAACAGGATAAGACTCAGAGAAATGGAGATAACCTTTATCAGAGTTCTGGACATTTCAGGCAGAGCTGAATACTAAAGTTCAGTGTTCCAGGATTTCCAGAGGAAAAGGGAGTATAACTCTGCATCTGTCCAGGTATTTGAGAAACATCATTGCAGTGTTCTGGGGAGCCTTGATCTATGATACCATGCTTGAAATTAATTTGTGAAAGTAAACAACCATTTTCAAGTAAAACATCCATTTAAGTGTAGCCTCTGTCCTGAGAGTGTGCAGCAGCAATTAAAGTCCAAGAAGACTTTCCTGAAAGAAGACAGATGCAGGTGGGGAAAAAAAGACTTCACTGGAGGTACATCTAGAACTAAAATGCCAACTTTATTTAACAGTAGAGTGAATCTAGGCTGTGACACAACAGTGGAGTTTCTGCAAGTCTGAAGGCCCTTTTTATTGTGAGGCACTTCCAGGGATTGTTTAGTCTGTCTCGACTATTCTCAAAGTGAAAAAAAATTGGTTTAAAACAAATGTTAGGCTCATTTATCCTGAGCTGTTACACACATCCCAGCTTTTTGCTGTGTCATCGTGAGACTCACAGAGAGCTTGGACCTGTACAGAAAATGTCTTTGATAATAAGAACCAGAAAAGATGCAAAGTCTGAATTTTCATTAAATAACTCAATGTATTTCTGTGGGACTAAAGGTACTGAGAACAGGAATTTTCAACCTACTACTCAGTGGTACCTATTGACAGCACTGAAAATTTTACAGACCTGTGGAATTCCTTACTTTAACATGTCTGACATATATTCAGTGTTAGAAAGATAATTAGACACATATCAGACGTCTAGAGAGAAAAGGTGAGCTCTGAGGTCAGAACATCTTCCCCTTTACTTTGTTTTAATATTATTTTCAGGTTTGGGTTTTCCCTTAATAACTGAGCAAAAGTTCTGTTTCTCTAAATGCTTTCGGAAGAGCTGTCTTTTCTGATTAATGAGTTGTCCTTTTCTCCTCCATTCCTGTCTCCTTACCTGGAAATCAGCTGCCATGTCTGTAGTAACAGCAGCGTATGGCCTTCGTAGGGTACCAGGGATAGGCTGTGGAGGCAGACCAGGGAGTCCTCTTGGTGTGTAGATCCAGTCTGCTGCAGAAGTAAAGCATGTTTTTTCCTCCTGGATGGGGTGAGAAGACAATGTTTACATTCCCTTACCTTTTCCATTTGCTTAATTTCTCTCCTTTACTTATTCTCAGTATATGTTACAAAAAGATAACATCTCACCCCCTGAAGTCACTGCAATTTCATGTTTTGCCCATCTTCTCATGGGCGAAAAGATTCCTGTGTACTCCCTCTGAGATTCAGCACAGTGTTTAAGGTGGTGCAAACATCTAAGATGTCATATTGGCATGAAATTTAAACCCTTACACTTGTAACTACATTAGTTTTTACGGTATGTCTTTTCTCTTGATTACACAGCTTGACACTTGAATTTTTTTTTTCCTGTTCAACCTATAGACGATTTCTTTGAGCACCACAGGAGCAAAATTTGAAGTAGCTATTCATCCTGTCCTGAATGAAATTTGTTGTACAGGCAAGATGCGCTGCAGCAAACACACTAACTTGCACTTAACTCCTGATCTCATTGTTTTATTGTCAATAGTAGTAATAATTGGTGAGCTTGTAATACTATGGCACTTAGCACCCTGGCTGAACAGAACCATAGTGTTGGGTTTTGGGAAGACAGTAGAAAGCTAAACTCCTGCCTGACTTCCCTCTTCCCGCAAAAAGGTGTCCTGGTATTACCCTTATCTCTCATAATTCTCCTTATTAGTGCTGGGAATTTTTTGCATTTAGTATTTAAGAACTCTGGCTTATGAGATATGTTGTGATGTCTCTGGCTTATGAACTTCCATGCCAGTTGAAATAACTAATCTATTTATTCCAACATTCCTCTATAACTGTGTCAAGAAGTTCAGGACATTTTGAGTGGTGACCAACAGATAATTATAGAACAATTTACAAATTAGCTATAGATTCAGCTGAAAATTTCTATTATCTTGAAATCCTTCAAACCAGAAGATAATTTCTTGGCCAAATACTGAATCTGAGTATTTTGTTTTTCATGCACATAATTATGGAATGTAACAATTACAATATTCATAAAGTTTCTAATTCTAAATAGGCTGAGGTGTTTGGGGGGCGGTTGGTTTTGGATTATTTCTTGGGGTTTTTTGGGTTTTTTTTTCCCCACTTCCTTCAAAAATATTACATAGTTTGTCTGATTTTTCTCTGCATGGTTTGGAGATAATTGTTTGCATTTGCAATGTGTGCGGGCATAACATCTGCCTCAGAGTGAGTTGCTGTGCTCACTACTCAATGAAGCAGTGAAGCATTTGAAATGCAGGAACATCCCTCAGACATCGTTGCTAGTTAATGATTCTTCATGCTCTGAATGTTGCATCTCATGCATCCTGTGTCTATTAATCTTAAAATGACACACCTCACCTTATCAGTAGTCTCACTAAGAAACATATCCAACAAAACCTGAGAAGAGCCTTTTGAGGAAAAATAAAGTATCTTTACCATTCAAAAAAGAAAAAAGATGTTAAGAATATTGCTCTCTCTGTGTTCCTCTGTAAATCACCAACATTTAACTTGGAGCTACTCATGCCTAATCAGGCTTCATAGACAGAACTCAAAATTAACAAACATCCTGCTGCTCTTTTCTGACAATCTTTTTTGTTGTTTTTTTTTTTCCATATCCATCCCGGTGTCTGGAAATGAGGCAAGCATTAGGTTAGTAGTCTGAAAAGCTAAGCAGATGTGAATAAAAATCAATGATAAATGCAGTGTTCAGTAGCATGGAATGAATCTAAAATGGTACATTTACAAATTTAGATCAAATTAGGAAAGAATTTGCAACCTGTTCAAAATCAGTGTGCACATCAAAGAGGAACTTGCCCTTTTTGAAAAGAACAAGATATTCTTAAAAAACTGCTGGGGATCATTTTAAAGGGAAGATATTTTAATCCAAATTTTAAGCAACAATATATTTGTGTTTGTTTTGGCATTTACTTGGAACTCTAGCTAAAATATTGCCTCTCCTAACTGATGCAGTCTTTCTACAGTCAAGGTTCCTAAATCACAAGATATGTTTTAGTGATTAAGCCCTTTGTGTGAAACACTGTATGGTAGTCTCAAAGAGGAAAAGTGGGTAGATTTGCAGTAATCTGTTGTACTATAGAGCTTCCCAGTAGGATTTGACAAGCTTTTCTTTCTTATGTCCTGAATGCAAACTAGAGTGGCTTGCATTAAATATATACTTAAAAAAGAAATCACCTTGAAGGCTGCCATCAAGGAAAAAGGGAAAAAAGAGAAGGCAACAGGGAAACTTGCACAATGAACCAGAATCTCAAATAGCTAAAGAAAACTCAGGGTCTCAGTGCTTCCTGAATCTTGAAACAGTCTATTATAAAATTTACTTTTAATTACAATTTTTCTCTCAGAATAATATGCAGCACTTTATACCAACACATTTTAGAGTAATATTAAGCCTTAAAAAGAGATTAAATAATACAGAAATTGAAAGATTAGGAATTTTAAAACCCACTTATCTATATCAAAGAGCATCATAATGAATTTCAAGTGGGACTCAGAAAGTTCTTATTAAGCTAAAACCTGAATTATATTGTTTAATAAAAATAATAATTTAAATTATTTTTTCCCAAGGTCATACAACACAAAGGAATTTAAGATTTGTGTGTCAGAGTACCAAAGAATATTAAGAGGTACCAAGCATTAGATCTTGATTTCAAGTATCTGCAAGACATTTCCTCCTCAATCTTGAACTGGTTTAAAAGCCAAAATGACCATTAAATATTATTCTATTTTCTAGTTTGCAACCAGACTGTCCCTAAAAAAAACATTGTGGTGGGAAAAGAATATTAAAAGAATAGAACATTTTGAAAATTTAAGGATAACACATGATTTACAGAAATATCCTTCTCAAACTAACAGAAATTGGAAATATTTTGAAGCTCTTCTGGACTTATTTAGATTTCAGCTTGTTAAGGACTGAGTTGATGATGACATATTGCATGACAAGTAGTTCAGAAATTCCTAAAATAAAATTTCCTTAAAGTACAAAACTGAAAAGTAAAAGAATACAGTTTATCTGTCTTCAGAGTAGTGGATTGATTTTCCCGTTTAAAAAAACATGTTCTAGGGTGGTTTTTATTATGTATTAGGAGACCATCCTTGTTTAACAATGCTTACTTCAGCTAAAACAAAAGAAAAATAATTTGCATCTAATCCATTATGGATCTGATCTGGAGCTTGTAGAAATCAGCCGTTTAGTAAACCGGCATGGTCTTTGGGTCAGGCTGCAAATGAAGAAGAAAATTCTTCTGGCTCCAGGAATTTTTTTTTAACATCCTGTAAATCTTGCAGATCTGGAATAGCAGCAATATGATATACTGTCAGAATTTAAGTTACATATTGAGAATGTGAAGCTGACTTATCAGATGCTGAATCACAAAATAAATAAAATTGTGAGACTTAACAAATAACATCATAAAGCTTTATCTTAAGTTGCCACATTCATGAAGTGTAAGGTAGTGGCCAATACCAGATTTATGATGATTGCATATTTTTATTTCTACATATTCAAAATTTTTTTGATGGCAATATGATTATAAATGGGTTTGCTTTGTGGGTTGCATACAATGGAGTGCATTCTACTTTCAGATGCCTGTACTTGTTTTAAATATATATCTATTTACAAGGAGATAAGCATTATTCAGTTACACTCCATTCACTACTTTCTGCCCACTGCTTTAATCAGCATCCTGGAAAAAAACACTAAATGTTTTTGAACACAGCAGGCATTCACCCTACTGAAGACACAAGGAAGGATACGCCTAATTTTCATTCAGTTTAAACAGGAATTTTTAACAATGACTATTTGACTATTTAACAATGACAAAACTATCAGGAAATAGTTTTGAGTAGTACACTGCTTTTCCTTTTTATTCATGCTTATTAATTGTAAGTGAATTGAATCAAGCAATTATCACTTAAGTGTTGGTATTAGCATCCAGGTTTTGAGAAATCTTCCTGAACAACCCAGAGTGGAATAGCACTTGCTATTTTGGAGTTAAAAGCAGAGTAGGAAACAAACCTTCAGCATACTGCTAACGAAACAGAGTGGGATCGAAAGCGTTGTAATAAAATTGCAAGGGGAGTAAGTTCTCAAGGAAATCAGGCACCATTCAAATACTAAATCTTGTTTTGCATTCCAGCAAGCAGAAAAAACAGGGAGACGCAACAAAGAAAACAGACATCATCTTAGATTAGTCCAACCTAAATGAAAGAAAGAAAGCAAGCTGAAAATTGTAGAAGAGTTGATTTCACTACATGTTTATGTTAATAGGGTATTTGACTTTTGAATGCTTCATAAACCTTGTTATGTTCAGTGCTATTTGAGGTAGTAAAACAGCTGGAACTCTGCCAGAAGCTTTAATTGGAATCAGCTTAGCAGGCACTGACAAGATTTCCTAGTGTTTAGTTTCAACCTTATAATAAAAATGCAAAATTATGTGCTATGTATTTTCTGTTCCTCTTTGGTGTACGCCCATAAAGGTGAGACATAGCTGCGCTAGAAAATAGAATTTTTTTCCTCACATGCCTCAGGCCAGTAACAGGGCAGTGTGAGTAGTGTTGCTTATAATTAGATGTTTCCTCACAAAGGAGGCTGCAGAAACTCACCATAGAGCTCTCCTTTTTTGTACATCTTGGTTATTGATTAGGCCAGTGTGTCAGATGGCCACAATAACACCAGAGGTGTTAGCAGCATGACTAGGGAATGGGATCAGAGGGCATCACCAAAGAAACATCAGAGGAGCAGTCTGATTACACTCTTCATCTAACAATAAATTAGAGGGCTGCAGACCAGGGCATCTTGCCATACAGAAGGAAGGGATTATTGTTTTGTGGAGCCAGCCCTGCAGGCTTGTCCATACAGAGGAATCTTAAAAGCAAAATTTTGTCTCAGGAAACAACTGCACTGTTTGAGACTTTGAAACTGATTAGAATCTTTGATTCAGGACTATTAAAAAAAGATTATTCATTCATTATCTATAGCTACAAATTAATAGATTAAAAATCTTTCTCCCTTCAGATTGTCTGCATGATCTCTTGGAATTCTATACTTGATAAATGTAGGTCATAGAGATATGTAACAAATATAGATAAATGACTTTCACCAAGGTTGTCAAGACAGGAATAAATCCCAGGATAACATTATGTTGTCAGGAGGCCAAAAGTAGTCAAGAAAGTCATGTCTGGGAAACATAGCTTTCAGAGTTTTAATAGAAAATCTTCACCTTGGGAAACTTCTAGTTCACAGAAAATACCACCCGCCCTGTCCATCCCCATCACATGAAGCCATTCTTTGCAGGCTATTTATAGTGTCACTACCAACCCTCGCTACAAACTACATTCAATGTAGTTCCTCATCAGCTTCAATATTTAAATACATAAAGTGAAAGCAAGAATAAGAAACAGCAACAACCATGTTTGTTTGCTATTTGTAATTACTTTGAAATATCGTGGCTGAGTAGCACAAAGGTACTGACTGAGACAGAAATAATTTTTCCAGGTCAACAGAAGTTTTATAAACTTGCTCCCAGCCACAGGTTCAGGTTTTGCAAGGATCTGTAATCTCAGACCCATAAAGGTTTTTGAGTTCCCTGGCCTGGGGGTTTAAGGGAAAGGCAGATGATTTGACCATTTGTCAGTAGCTCAGTGCTGCAGTCCAACAAATACACCTGTAAGGAGTGCAGTGCTTCAGGACTTGCAGGGGCTTCCTTTGAGCTGAGCTTATTTTCAGCTTGCTTTAGGTATCATAGCAATTGTTGACCAGTCAGGGGCCTACTGCCTAAATTTGCCTTAGCTTTTCACTTTTGCACAGCTCAGTGCATAATGCTGATTAATAGAGAGTAGTAATAACTAGCAAGTCTATGCAGACTGAATTCTTTATGACCCTGGAATAAAAATGGGCCATGAGACAGCATAAGCTTAGGAGGATACAGAGACTTTAGACTGTGAAAACCCATAAATCTTCATGGTCAGTCACTGTTTATTAAAGGGATGCAACCCTGAGAGACAGGTAAATTTGTTCTAAAGTTAGCAAAAAGGATGGAAGAACAAGTATAATGGGGAATTCATAAACCAAGGAAGAAAGTGAGAGAGAGGCCATTCCAGTAGATAATGTAAAGAACTTAGTGACAAGTGAATAGAAAATTGAGAACAGAGGTAATCCCGATCCATAACTGTGGATTGTTTCTACAATCGTGCTATCAGAGGTTGGCATGCTGAGGAATCTTTGTATCTCTCTCCCTGATTCTTTTTCAGTAAGCCAGTGGGGCACTGGAAAGTGAACACAGAAGAAAAGTACTTATGCGTTCAAAATGTGTAGCAGTATGATAAAGGATGTTTTCCAGTAATAATTAGGTAATTCTGACTATGATTTTTAGTTTAATTACAACTGCAATAATAACTGTTTATTGCTCATTTATTAGGCAGTTAAGACTTCAAATAAACTAACAATACATTTTGACTCTGCATACAAGTTATGGTTCCTTTTTTTGCCCAGAACAACATTTTGAAGTTATGAGTGAATACCACATGTATGCACCTTGCTTTCTCTGAAGAAGTACACAGGTCTGTGAAAAAAGGAAAATAAAGACTGTATTTGAAAACTGATAAGAACATATGGCTGTGTATCTATCATACCTTTGACATTAAAGATCATCCATAGGCTATCGCAGCTGCTGTTCTGTTCAATCTCATACTTGTTATGATTGATAATTTTACATGTTTAGTTGTTTCTCAGGAATCTCACTCTGCAGGAAAATAAAGTGAAAGTAAAGCAATAAAATACTCCCATCTTCTCCTAAGTTAGAAAATAATTTGTCCCAGTATTCTGGCTTGTACTGAAATTCTGTTCTGAGTGATTACTGAAGCTCCACAAAATAAAGGAAAAAAGCTTTAGGTTTCTCTTTGCAGTTTCCAACAGATGTCCTGACAGACTCTCATGGTAAAAAATGGTTGTAAGAAATCAAGTCTCACCAGTCCTTGTGATTCTTGCGTGAGGTTGGTAAGCAAGCAACAACCAGAAGCTGGGGTTTATGTTCTGTTTGCCTTGTTTGGTGCAGACTTTTTGCTTCCCTTTCCAAAAGGGCAGTTAAGAGTAACTGATATACTGGACCCACTGTTTTTTGTTCTAGAATGCTCTGTAGAGAACATGGAAGCAATATTCTGTGTTCAGCATGTCTGATGGAGTTCAGTATTTTCCATGGTTATAGTCATACTTAATTCAGGAGTGCCTTCCTTAGCATCAAGTAGAAACAGGAAGCAACATTGTTCTCATCAGGGTCTTATTCCATATTACATCACTTTGTTTTCAGACTCTCCAAAGATAAATGTTATTCATATACTTTTATCTACAATGCTCTCACTGCATTACAATGGGAATGAAATTTCCCTTTAAGTGGCAGAAATTATTTTAAACACAAGAAAGGGTTTAATTTATGGCCTAAAATCATCTTCCTGCTTCAGAGAAACAAAGCAGAAGAATGCTAGAAACTCTAAGATTATGAAAAGCTGAACATCTAGTATCTACCAGTAGATAGGTGACAAGGTTGAGCAATAGGAACTGAATGAAGTGGAAGAAATCAGAAAACAAATAAGAGAACAAGTTTAGCACATGCAGATGAATACATCTGAAAGGTGCTCCTAAGCTAGATAAAATACTGTTTGAACTCTGAATAGTTTGTATTTGCTTATCTCTTTTTTTAAGGAAAGGTAATGCAACTCCTAAATATTTCCCCTCCCTTGATATTCTAAGAATGTCAGGTGCACTAAATGAAGCATATTTGAATGGTTGTGAATTATCAGCAGGCACTACACCCTCGTTCTGTCCAGGACAGGGTTGATTTTTGCAGCAGCCAGGAGGGGCATGGCTGGGACCCTGTGGTTATTCCATACTACCTCATGCCATGCAGAATGGACAGAGAGAGGGTGTGTCCCTTCCAGTGTGGGCTGGTGGCAGAGTGTGTGTTTGCATGGTGACAGGTTCCACACAGGGAGCATTGTGTGTGAATCATTTGCCTGCCTTTTACACTCTGTTATTAATATTGTTGCTACTGCTCATTTTCTTATTTCATTCCTCTTCTTAGTAAATTGTTCTTATCGCAACCCATGATGTATTTTATGCCTCCAGTACTCCTCTCCATCTTGCTGCAGGGGAAGGGGTGTGGGGAGGAAATGAGAGAGCAGCACGCAGCTAGCTGTGTTCCAGTGGGAACAGTAAACTGGGGAATGCCATTCCTCAACTATGGCACACTATAATGCCCATCTGTGGAAACATGTTTGGGGGAAGCAAAAGCTTGTGAAAATGGGGAAAAAAAAAGATTCCTTTGTTTACTTCAGATATGAGTGCTATTTATAGTTAGCTTTCTTCGTCAAAAGAGTTTTGTAAGTTCATGGTGTGCATCTATTTTAAGTTCACCTATTAAGAACCTTGTTTTTGCCACTGTCCAGACAGGTAGGTTACACAATGGTGTAACCCATATATCTGATGTGTCAATCATACAAAACAATTGAATCAAGCCGTCGATCTGATGATCAAGATTAATTTGTCATGTGAGCATTGCTGATCTGTGTCTGTGCCACTGCAAGTGCTGTTGTGACATATACTGTGTATACTCTGTTGCTGTTGATTACACATGGCCTCATCACTCTGCTGAGGCCAGAGTATCAGGACCATAATTTGGACATATCTTTGACTCCAGCCAAAGGTTTTTTGCTTGCTCCAACTCACAAAACTCTAAAAGGAAGGCTATATTATTTAGACTATCAAGCTGTAGCTATTTCAGCAAATGTGCTGGGCTATACTGTCTCATACAAGAATGACCTTTGTTACTAATTTGGGTTATGAGCATGGTGGAGCATCTTCATACAGCCCTCCATCAGCTACTTTGTACATACCATGCACAAGAAAATCCAACTCCTTCTTTCTTCTTAAATCAATCCCTAAACTAAACTAACCACTTTTTATGTAAATAAAAAAAGAGTTGTAACTTTTCTAAAGGTACAAAATATTTGAGTAGGTGATATCTTTTACAATTATTAAAATGTGGTAAATTGGTCATGCAGCCAATGTACAAGCATTTGATCTTTCTGCCATTCCCTGCAAAGTACAATGCTCTAAACTGCACTTCAGCTTCTGAGAAATGTCACAAGGAATTTTTCAAAGAGCCAATGTTTTTCTTACCAAACTCTCCTTCCTGTAAGGAAAGCTGACTGTTAGCAAGGTATTCCTTATTTCTAATCAAAACCTGCCTTTAAAATATTGTGACTATATGAATAGTTATACATACAACTAGGAAAGGGGCTGTGTGCATGACCACGTGTGTGACAGAAATCTGATTGCTACCAGCATGTGGTGGGTATTTATAGTTTAAGCTGTGAGGCTATGTCATACTAAAAAAAATCAGAAATGTAGAATCTATAACTTACCACAGGATTAATTTTGCTAAACAAGCACATTTAAAATGACTCAAGGTGTACTTCAAAGGGATTTCTATATTTAAAATGAGTTTGTGTTCTCAAGTGTGTATGTGCCTGGGCAATAGAGTTTTAGAGACTGATACATTTTGTAACATGCATGTTTATAGGAAGGGGATTCAATGTACCATTTCATGTATCACTTAGTGGTGTAAATCATCTATGAGCTGGACAATCTAATTTTTTGTTCATCACTTCCAGTAGGATGAGGCAGGAAACTGCTGCCAGCTGTTGATATTCTGCCTTTGTTTTGAAACTCTGTGCAGAGGAAACAGCTGCTTGCAGTAGGAGTTTTGGGGTCTGAAAGGTGATCTCTAGTCCTAAAATCTGTGATAAATTAGGAATTGATGTTGTCTGAGTGAACATGTTACTGCAGGCTGGTTACATACAGGAATGTATGTTACTGAGGTAAGGTCCACAATAGCGATTTTTTTGTCTGCGCTTTAGAGATCAATTTTGTGACAGTATTGCTGTGCATGAGCACACACCTCAAACATTAAACAAATTCTTGAGGAGTTTATCCCCCATAAAATTGAAATTTTTCAGTCTGTGGTGTGATATACACTAAAACTGAGATCATCTCCCTGAATTATCACAAACTGCAAAGAAGTAGATGGGGTAACATATTACCTTCTTTTTACACAAAAAATAGTCTTTGTTAAGTAGAGAATTATAATGCTGCTCTTTCAGAAGAATGAGGAAAGTAAAGCAGACAGGACAGCTCTGTGTAAAAGGGAGCAGATGTGGACTGCTGGTCCTGATTCTGTTTAATCAAGTAGAGACAAGGTTCTGATAGACAGGAACAAGTCTAAAGCAAAGACTTTCCAGGTTAGAAATATTACTGCTATTTCCTTGTCTGAACATATAATGCAATAAAACCAGAAAACAAATTTGACTCTGTGTATCAGCAAGGATTTCCTATATTATAAGGGAACCATGAAAGAGGATTTAAAAGCCAATCTTTCTTTCTTCCTCTTATCACAGGGGTTGCAGAGGCATTCTATTTTTCTTTCTTGTCCAGTTCTAAAGGGACTTGATGGCCTTTTGCATTCTGGATGGCAGAGGTGTAAATACAAGTCATTTAAACCTGTGTCATCTTTCAAAGTTGCCAGGAATTGTTATTTTCATTATCGTTTCACACTGCTCACAAACACTTTTGTCTGGTTTCTTTGTAATTTTCTTTGGCTTGCCAAAAGACCATAAAAATAATTGATATTGCAACAGAACTGAGTTATTTAAAAATATTGCATATTTGCCAGTAATATGAATAGGCAATTTTAGTACAGTCACCTAATGCTAGGATTTTCAAAACAATGTGGAGCATAATTCCTTTAGACTGCCTAGAAAATCCCAGCCTGGGATCTTAGCAGCATACAGAATATATTAAGAATACAGATATGTAAAAATTCTCATAGTTATATACAGGCTCTATAAAGCATTTTGCTTGATCCCAGGAATTGGTTTAAGTGGTTCACAGACTTTGCGAGGCATAAATCGCACTCAGAAAGTAAAGGGTTTTTTTTCCACAATAATTTTCCTTCTTGGAAAATATCTTTAGTGCAGAATGAAACTTACTGCATAAGTCTCCCTTTTGTGTATCTTCCATAAACTTCAGACAACCCTTTTCTGAAATAATCTTATCTCTTCAAAAAGTGATTGTTATAGACCTCTGCTGGGGAGGAATTATCTAACTTTTCTCATCAAATCTCATTATTTTAACAGATAGGGCAGTGCCTAATTGTCTCTACACTAAGAACCCTTGCTAATCAAACATTTTAAAAACACTTGGCTGATTCTTTGATAAAGACTGAAAGAATCAGCAAATCTTTGGGAGAAGCCAGCAGGTATAACCAGTATGCCTATTTTTCAGGTTTCTATTGAGACTTACCCTTCCTGCACATCAATTTTATGAGCATCCATGTGTGTGCTAAGTTATTTTGATCAACATTTGGCAGGGTGAGAACAAAGATATAAAACTACACAAAAATTTACAAAAAGGTTATGTTGCAGAATACCTGTTACTTGGACTCAAAATGTCCTTGACATTTAGATTCAGTGCTCTTTCAAGACATTAGAGGCAGGATTCCCAGGGAGTCAGCCCTATGTTCTACATTGGTGGCACAAAACTACAGATCTACAGCTATTAGGTAGGAGTTAGCTGGCACCCAAGGACTCACCACACTGACAGTGGGGTCAGGGATTTTCCATGATTGTGACAGTTTTGTCAATCATTATCTTCCAAACCACTTGCCATACAGCTGAAGTAAAACCCAACTTAAACCTGGGATATCCTTGTATAGGCTCTGTCCCAGAGGCTAAAGACTTTCATATTACTTTCTCAAACAAAGTCAGAAACATGTTATTTTTCATTAGGAAGGATTTTCTAGCTCCAGGCAATGCTCTGGTCTACTTCAGAGCAGCAGGTAGGTGACTCTGGCAACAGCTGCAGGAAACTCATGCTCTGTGTGAAAAAAAAAAAAAGGTCAAATATCTAGGCCCAATTTCCTCTGTTGTAAACCAGAAATCTTATTACCAACTTACACACTTCTATTAAAGCTCTGTGGTCCTTGGATGAAAATCTCTGCATATTATTGCATTATCTTTGTTCCATGCATTTGTCAAGGCCTGAGTTCAGTGCAGCAGCATGCTTCCTTAAATACTGACAATTGCACAGTGTCTGGTACTCCTGAATTAATTCAGAATTTCTGTTTTTAAAACCAATTCCTCCCCACATTCATTAAAAAGAATCCTAAAAACAAAACAAGCAAAAAACCCCTCACCAGGCAGTCAAAAGCCTTAGTACCAAAAATGACAAATACATTTGGAAGTAGTGCTAATCAAATTTGGATTTTATGACTGAAGAATGGATTTTATGACTGACTTAATCTAAGAAAGAAACCCTGAGGAGACACGTGGGTGACTATAGCACTGGGTTTTTCATCCTGACATGTAAGTTTAAGGAAAGCTTCATTTTTTGTATGCTCCTTGTTGAAGCTGCTAAATAAAAACAGTCTGCAAAGGGAATAAATCTAACAAAATTATAATGTTTTACCAGGATTTTCTTTAAAGATGTATTTTTTCCTTTTAGCAAGCTTATCCTGGGGCTCTTTGGTCAACCAGTATTGCCACCGTTCATCTTCACAACCTCATTTTGTAGGGCTTGTCCAACACTTTCACTTTATAATATTTTTTAAATTAATGAAACTTATTAGTTCATTCTTAAAATCATAGCCACCCAGTGCTTCACGATGATCAGTATACCTCATCCTCATCAAGGCCTTGTGAAACAGATAAATAATCTGGATCTCTTCTAAGGATGGGAAAAGTCACACATGCAATACATATGGACCATGTTCCAAGACTCCTAAGTTAGCACTGATTTAATTGTACCCTAACAAGAAATACCATGTAGAGCTAATTGGCTGGTCCCAGTGCAAGAACTTTGAGTTGCAGAACCAGACAGTTATTCTGTTACCCATCATATTGTTATCTGGTATGAAGAGTACAGATGCTTTAGCTCCTGGGTTTAATTGGAATGGTCTTAATCCTAACCTGTGATGTAGACACGCCTTGAGATGTGAAAAAGAAAGACTTAGCTCCACAAAGGAGCATAAGACATATGACTATTTAAGTGGAAGTTAGGCACTCACAACCCTGTGAGGATCAGGGTCTTTCTGATCTAATTATGGTCCTATAGGCCAGGAAGAGAACTGGTTTTCGCCAATGACTCCTGAAGTTATTGCTGTTGCCACCAGAATGTCCAAATGACGTTCTCCTTCCAAGCTGTCTTGGCAGAGCAATCTATCAATGAAGGAGCTTCCATGCTTTTGACACTCTCCAATTTGACTGTTCCTGCTGCTGTTGAAGTCATTCCTAGGAAAGTGTCATACCATGGCCACTTGTTGAAGAATGCTTGCACATCTTTCCTCACATCAGACATGTGCTGGTTTGGTAGCACTGCATGGAGAGTGTTTGAGCTGAACATTTCTGCAAATAGGTACAAACCAGCCAGCTGGAACCATAAAAGCCTGAACACAGAGTTTTGCTGGGTCCACCCTCAAAAAGTACTTTTATGGAATAGCAGCAGAGCAAAGAATAGAGCCTAAAATAATAATATACCTCCTGCCCCCAAACCCCAAAGCATATTAGCTTTGATTTTTTTGTTAAATTCAGACCCATTTTTTCTGAAGTATTTTTTCCTTCTGCAAAACAACAGTGCCCTTATTGCAGTGAAACAAAACAAATGAAAGATTACTAAGAAAAAAATGGCAAAAAAATTCCTTTAAATTTTTTTTCTACCTCTTGATATAATAATTTCTCCACATGATCTGGATTTGGTAAGACTGCCAGAGGAATGACCTTGTTCAGTACTTCAGTTTATGTTTTCATCTTCAAGAATTTGAGGTGGTTTATGAGCCAGGAAATATAAAATATGAGAACACATCTTAAAGCAAATACATTTCTTTTATGGAATAAATAGAAAATTGCAGCCTCTTATATGGCAGTAGCCCTAAGTTATAAGAGTGTAATAAAATCAAACCTGAAATTTCCAATTTTATGTTATATTTTTCTCTTCTCAGAGAGAAACCTAATAAGAACTGCCTTTGGTAGAAGGCATCTGAAAGAAAAGCAAATGAAAGAGGAGAGTGTGGGCTTTTATTTATTTATTTATTTAGTATCATTGTGAAGACTTTCATTATTTGCATTCTTTTATTGAGGACAAAAATGCTTTTCAGTGCAGCTAGAGAAAAGTGCCTGTCAGACCTACTCTTTAAGTTCTGTTTAGCGCATTCAAAACCAGAGCACAGGAAGCTGTACTGATATAACAGTCCTTCTTCCACAAAACTTGTATTTGGAAGTGTATTTTTTTCAGGTGTTAGGGGAAACACCTGGAGTGGAGTGGATGTAGCAAGTTAGATCTCAGTATTCCTTTGCTGCTGATTTTTCCCCAAAACATTACTTCTTGGGGAAATCTGTGATATAGAGTGAAAACCTTCTAAAATTACTACCCAGAAAATCAAGACTTGGGCTAATGTCAAGACTTAGTCTACCATCCTACCATCATAGCTTTATATCTAACTTTATGCGAGGTAAAGGGGTCCTTGATAATTTATGCTTATGTACCTTTCTGTATGGGGACATACATATCCCAGTCAAATTTGTACATTTAGATAGATACCTCTCATTATGAATTTTCCATTGCAAGATGTGCAACATGCATTTGGAAAAATATAATAAAAAACATTCATATGCCATAAGACAGATTGTACCTATTAAAGAACGCTTTGTCTGTGACCATTTTTAAAAGGACAATATTTATGCTTCCTCTAAATATTTTTTTATGGAAATAGTAAGAATAAAACCCATTCAACTTTTATTGATGCTCCTAGCCTTGGTGACTCTCCCTGGTCCACCATATGTTAGACAAACTATTGAATATTTTCTGGTTTTGTTTTTATAAATGTGAGATGTCATTTTTTTGGTCTTAAAGTCAGCATTTACATTTTTGTTTGTGCTACTTTCAGCAGAAATTTGGGATGATTAACATACTTCCAGAGTAACATATCTTTTTGTCACTAATTAAAACTTTTTTCCTAAAAATTCTGTTACAGAAACATAAATCATGAGATCATTTTATCATAGTATATGGAATGGTTTTTAGAATTTTTTAACCTAAACTGAGATTAAATTCCAGATAAATAATATATATTGGCAAATAGTGGGCTTTGACAAATGAAATTCTAATGCATATAATTCTGCATAGAAAGCTAGTTAAAATGCCAGAAAAGAAAAACAAAAACAGGAGAGCAGAAATGAAGACTTTAAATTAACCTGCCATGTTACAGAGTATTTCTTTTCCAAGCTATATGGAAGACTGAAAGCTGACTGGTCAGAAACATACATTAACAAAATAAGAAGGAATATTTGGTGCAAATCACAATGTTATTAAATAGGGCAATGTCTTATAAAGAAGCCACATGCATTTGAAGAGTTGCAAGCTTTTAAGTGATTTAATAACCTTGTCTGGTATGGACAGAGAGGAAATGGGTTGGGCTTTATGTTTTGGTGTGGAGCAGAATATGACATGAGTGCTTTGGCAGGCATCATGCTTCCTTTGACCATCAATATTTCATTGTTGCTTAAGCAATGTCTTTCACTGGGAGGCAAAGCTTGAGTTCTGACTCCCTTTTAGTTAATGCCAACAGTTCTTGGGAAGAGAGGCTTTCATATGCTGCTAGTCCCAGTGTAGGCATTCATCTTCCACTCATCTCAGTGTTTTCATCTCTGTCAGATGTGTAAGGCATTCTTATGATGCTGGTAGATCTAATGTTGCAGAAATGCCCAGTGCTCTGTCAGGATTGAAGCTAATTTGTGTTTCAACAGCATCTCACTGAGGTGATAGTTCTGAGGAAAAATTATATACCAACCTCTCTTTTTCCTTACTTTGTTTTGTACCAGTAATGACTTTGGGGTGAATCTGACAAAAGAGCTAAGGGAGGTAGAGCTGTGGGATGAAGCAATAAGCACACCTTATTGTGCAGTGAGGGAGGTAACATCTGTTCCATGACAACTGATCCTGGCCCTGTATCACCCACTGGATGAAGTTATCTTTGTGAAAATTTTATCAGATTTATAAGGGACATGACAATATAAGCATGAAACCAGTACAGGATGCTTTTCTTTTTGTCCCCACAAGAATATGTAAAACAGAGATATGGAAAAAAAGTAATTTCTTAGCAGTGCTTGAATCTTGTTTTAAATGTGAAAAAAACCCCAAGAATTGAGGAAAAAAAAAGAGATAATTGAAACAATGTTTTATTTACTAAAACCCATCACATCTACCATGTCAATGAAATTCTTGATGCAGTCCAATTTAAGCATAAGTTTTCCAGTGTATTGATATGCAAAAAGTTTCTAAATGTGTATATTTGTGATGATGTACACTGAAAATCTCTTTCCCTGTTTTATTAGAATCACAGAATCAATTAAGTTGGGAAAAACCTCCAAGATCATCGAATCCAATCTTGCTCAATCACCACATCAACTAGACCACCACATCCAATCTTTCCCTTAAACACCTCCAGGAATGGTGACTCCACCATCTCCCTGGGCAGTCCCTTCCAATTCTTTCTTGACAAACTTTTCTATGAAGAAATTTATCCTAATGTCCAGATTGAACCTTTCCTGGCATGGCTGGAGGCCATGCCTTTTTGTCCTGTTACTTGCTACCTGGGACAACAGGCCCCTACCTTGCTAAAACGTCATTTCGAGCAGTTGTAGGGAGTGGAATGGTCACTCCTGAGCCTCCACTTCTCCAGGCTAATCAACCCTAGATCCCTCAGTTGTCCCTCACAGGACTTACCCTCTAGATACCTTCCTACCCAACCAACTTGAGATTAGAAATCTTAAATTTCTTTCCCAAAATAGTTTTGCCATATTAGAAAGTCACTTCTGAAAGTGACAGATGTAATATAAACTGTATCTTACACTTTTCTGACATGCATACTAGAGCTCTGGAAAAGTAGAAGACTGTCACAGTAGACAATTAATTTCTTGACATGACCTTGTTGTAAAGTTTAGACAGCCCTTAAACTCATTTTCTGTATCTTCTAGTCATCCCTCCTTACCTTGTACTAAGGGATCTGGCTATATTTTCAGAGTAGTTTATAGATGGACCTTTAAGTGCAAATGATTTTATGCTGGAACTGTGTGTTTGTCATTCCTGGTAAAGTGGATGATCTAAGATTTCAGCTTAAAGGTGATATTGCAATAGAAGACTGTACAAATAATAAATGATAATAATTAAGCAGAACAGTCTGAGCATGAAAAGTAGCCCTAACACAGCTCCCCCAGGTGCCTCTTCCTGAGTTGAAGAGTTCACCTTGAGGATGAATTGCCAGTTCATTCTCCATGCCCATGAAATTTCTAGTCTCTCTGAGAGTCTCTATTAGCAGCAATTGTGTTTGTAATTTGTAGACATGTCAATCAACTAATTTCATATAGACCACTGAACAATTATTAGAATGCAACAATTTGGATTTTTACTGACCCGGGCTGAATTTCAGCTGGTAATTTACATCTGAAAGACTCCATATGGTATTACAAAGTCCCCGAGCCTGCAGTTTCCAACTGTTTATTTAATTCAGGTGTGCTTATTAGTTTTAACACATTCACGCAGTCTACACAACTTAGTTTGCCATTGACTTGCTAATGCATGTGGAAAGCATATTTTGCTAAATTAATTTGGTGGGCTTAGGACATTAATCAAAAGTGGTAGTAATTTCAGAACCTTCAATTTCTTTCCTTTTTTGGTTGTTCCTTGTCTTCAGAGTGGGGGCTTCAGTTCTCCACCTCTGGAAATGTTGCACAGAATCACAGAATGCTTGGGGTCGGAAGGGACCTCTGGATATAATCTAGTCCACCCCCTTTCTAAAGTAGGCTCACCAGGAGCAGGTTGCACAGGTTCACATCTAGGTGGGTTATGAATATGTCTAGAGCAAGAGACTCCACAACCTCTGGGTTGCCTGTTCCCATCCTGTGTCACCTTTGAAGTGCTCACCCTTCATGCCCTTCAGTTTGTGCCCATTGTCCTGTTGCTGGTCTGTGCTGCAAAGAGCCCATCCCCATCCTCTTGACACCTGCTCTTAAGAGGTTTGTATGCATTGATAATATCCTCTTTATGCTTTGAAAAGCCATCTCTTCAGGCTAAACAGCCCCAGCTCCCTCAGTCTCTCTTTGTAAGAGAGTTGACCCAGCCCCCTGATCATCTTTGTAGCCCTCCACTGGACTTGTTACATGTCTTTGTTGTAGTGAGGAGCCCAGAACTGGGCACAGCACTCCAGATTTGGCTTCACCAGGACTGGGTGAAAGGGCCAGACCACCTCCTGTGATGTGCTATCAGTGCTCTTTGTGCAGCCCAGGATACCACTGGCCTTCTTGGCCACAAGGGCCACTGCTGGCTCATGAACAGCTTGTTCTCTGCAGAGTTGCTTTCCAGCAGATCAGCCCCTGCCCTGTACTAGTGTGTTGGATTGTTATTTCTCTTCAGGATCCTGAAACTTCCCTGTGTTGAGCCTGATCAGGTCCCTCTCTGCCCAAACATCTATCCTGACATGGATGATTTGCCCTCATTTTTGCTGTGCTGTCCAGCCTGACTCTCTGCCCAGCCACATAAAGGCTGAGGCTCCAGCTTGTTCCTGAGAGCCCTGGTATATGGAAGCTGTGTGAATTTACCCTTCCTGTGGCCTGGACTGTGGGCCCAGGGCCCAGCAGCTGCTTTCTAGGAATCTTCCCTGAATCCCGGGGAAGTTTTTCCCTGGACATGGAAAATGTAAGAAGGATCAGAGGTTCCATTTTGCTTGAGCAGATGCTGTGCAGTTTAAATAACTGACTTAACCATTTGTTCAAGGTTTTAGTCCTTGGAGAACTGCTAAAATATTTGGACACCTGGGAGCACGTGAATACTACTGACTTCCCTAATGCATTTATCATCAGTGCTTTTTCTGGGATTAACAACTTCAACTAAGAACTTGCACAATATCAGGTTTTATGAGAAGTTCTCATTCTTGCCTAGCTAGAAAAACCACAAGGGAGCAGCCTTTCTTAAGGTTTCTCAGGCCTTTTGGTTGTCAACCAGTAAGTATAGAGAGGCACAAACAAATAAAGTTAAGGTAGAACTTCCCATGCATATCAGATATTTCAACACTTGCCAGTAGGAAATTCACTTTGTTTTATTTTATTTAAAGGCAGTGCTCAGTCTTGCATGAGGCAGAATGTGTTTGGCCCAGACCTACAAGAGCTAATCAGCATACTAGGAATTAACTAGGAGAGCAAGTGCTTTGCTGCATTAGCCTGGGGGCTTGGGGGTTGCTTTACAGAAGTGAGCCCCACAAGGACTCAGGAGGAGCTTGCCTCCATCAAACTATGAGGAGTTCAGATGGCCAGGTCCAGTTCATAAGTGTTATTCTACTTCTGGGAACTGCAATGGGCTCTGCACTTCACTGACTGCAGGAACAAGACATAAACTTCCTCCTCCCTGACCTCTTTGACTATCCAGAAGCTTTGCTACCATTGAAAAGACACAAGCACTGCCAGAAGTCTTGTCCAAGCAACCTGAACCAAATCTGTATGACAGCCAGGGTTAGCAAAATACTGGAAAGAAGGATCTCATTGTCATGCAAATGTCTTGAGAAAGAGAGAATCAGAGAAGTGAAATATACATAAAATGTGATATATAACAATAGTTTCTAAAAGGAACACTTTTCAAAGTTTTCTTGAGCTGTCAGCAGCTGTTTAAATTTGTTCAGAAGCAGTGGGGCAAAATGAAATCTTTTTCATATATGATTATTTTTTATATTTTCAGGGCCTTTTTTTCCCCAGGTATTATCTAGTGACACACAAGATAATGCACTGGGTCCAGGCAGAAACACTGCAAAAAAGATCAAACATTTCACTTCATCATCTTCAAATACTTTCATGCTACCATGGGCAAGAAGAATAGAGGAAAAGAAGCAAAAGGACACTTTGAAAAGGGTCGAGGAAAGAAAGAGTTTATACACTGAGCTGCTACAAATTACTGCTAGTAAAGCTGAAAAATCCCCAAATACTGGAGATGTAGCAGTCTGGGAATGGAAGTAGAGATTTAAACTTCAGTGAATAACCCTACCTCCCCCTATGCTTGCTTGGAGAAACACAGTCCCCTCTGTTCACCCATTAGTCTTGGGAGGAAGAAAAATGTGCAGGTGGCCTAAATATAAAATATACATGATTATACAAGTATGGTCTATCTACCTGTGAATGCAGTAATGGAAGTATTGAGGGCCAAGGCTCATCTGCTTCACTAAAAAACTTTAAAAAATTTAAAAATCCTGAACCTCACAACTCACAGTTAAGGTATGATACAGAAAACCTCAGGTGGCCTTTTTATTTGTTTATGTTCTGTGTCAGGAACTTAGAGCGTCCCTTTTTTTAACAGGTGAATAATAAGCCTTCCTAATAATGTCCTTAATATTTCATCAAAATGGTAAATGCTTATTTCTATCATGCTGAACACTTTCTTCAGGATATAGCATCACTACTTCTCCATCTTTACCCCTGTAACTTATGATTACTTTCTACTTTGTATTTAATTTTATTTAAGCATCTCAGAACTCCTTTATACAAGGAAGTGGGTATGTATATAATAAAACAATCAAGACTTCACACCACTTTCCAGTTAAGGCTTAGTTAAGAAATGTAAGAAGCTTTAGGAGAAAACCCATTTTGCCAAAATTACTTGGCCAGTTGGAACATTAAAGAAATTAAATATTTTGGGCAGCCACCTCAATTTTCACATGCTTATTGTGACATACTGAAACTGTTCCTTGTAGTTAAGAGATAGTGGCAGTGAGTGTGTGATGATTTCAGCATCATATGGCACAATAGAAACTGTATCAAACCTAATTCTCAGTCACATGTAGGAAAGGTAAGAAGATCTTCATGTAAAGAGAGCTGTTTCAAATGCTGTTTTAATAAACCATAAAATTCTCAGGCTGTTATTCGGTGACTCTTCTGCTTTTTATAACACAACCATTTTCATAGCTGTTATTTCTTCAAAATGCATTAAGATTGTGCAAAAAAACTTGCTATAGATAGAAAAAGCAGGCTTTTGGTCCCCTTATTCTAATGATGTTTGAATCAAAATCAATACAATATTTCTTGAAGGTTTTTTAAGAACTGACCAAAAGATACTGTGGAGTAAGTTTGAAAATGCCCAGAGAGGAGTGAGCTGCAGAGACAGGTTCATGCAATGTTTAGCTTCTCCACCTCCCATGGGACAATGATCAGATGGAAGGCAGAATGGTATCAAAGGAGCACAATTGTTCTTTTTTCATTTTTTAAAGTCAGAAAAATTTTCTTTCCTTGTCATGGGTTTAAGGAAGTTTGACCCATTAAGCTCTTTATCTGCCAAGGTGTTTTTTCTAGTACTACATGGCAGATCTCTAAAAAAGAAGAAAGGTCAGAGGCAGGAAAGTGTGTCTCAGTCTCAGCCTGCTACCACTGTTGCAGCAGGGAAGGAGGGTATTAATGGCATTAATTAATGGCAGGAAAGAGAGATGCTGTGTCCGCCCTGCCACTAGGAAGACAGTGTGTGATAGTGGCCCTGACAGTGGGCTGTTGGTAGCCTTCTAAGTACATTTTTTCTCCTTATAATTCAAATCCAGAATTATAAGGAATTTCAAAAATGATACAGAAATGACATCTTTATAAGAGGGCCACATGTTGAACCTCTATGTGCACTTTTTTTTCTAATATGAAAAAGAAATCAATAGTTTGATGATAGAAAGCTGCAATCCCAGGTGTATTTCCAGATTTTGTATTTGATAGCCATAAGCTGCAGGACAATGTTTGTGACAAACCTGTGTTTTGAGAAACCTTTCAAAGACATGACAAAAATACAGCCTGCTCTTTTTAGCCTCCAGCAATACCATCTCATGCTCTGATCTCTCTAGATTTTACATGCTCTGGTAGGCAGGTTGAGTGCTTGACTGGCAAACTCCAAGGAAACCCAAAACACTGCTAGTGACTGTGCTGGCTGCTGTGCAGTTGCCACTGTCTTTGTTCAACACTGAGCCTGTCACCTGATATATCTGTAACAAGCACTGACTTCTGGAATAAAGGCTCCAAGTCAAGTTGCTTAATCACCCAAGGTCTCATAAGGACCCTACATCAGGGAAAATACAATTTTTAATATACTGTCGATTTACATTCTTCCTGCAGCTACATTCAGAGGAAGAACGCTTTAGTCCCTGTTTGAAGCTCTTCTCATGTGGTGTCTGCTGCATCATATTGGTTTTCTGATTTATGCAGTGGAGTTTGGGAGACAGAATTGCTCATAAATACTCTTCAGTTTCTTCAAGTGTCTGGAATTAGCTTATGATTTAATATTTATAAAATATTTTGGAATCTCTGAGAAAGGTTCTATAGAATGTTTCATATCTGAAACTACCTCTTCTAGGGGTAGTTTCAGATATGGAAGGTCAGGCCACGGCAGAAAAGAAGTAAGAGAGAGTATATATAATTTCAATGGCTATATCACAATTAAAAGTCTTTGTCAAAGGCAATCCTGCGGCAACCTGAAGATGAGGAAGATGATACCTGAACAGAGCCTAACAGAAATTTAAAGGATTTACAGAAGCATATCTTTCTGATGCGTGCTTGAAGTGTTATGACTCTATGAGCATGATACAAATTGTTGTGGCTAAACCCTGGCCAGCAGCCAAGCCCCACGCAGCCACTTCCTCACTGCTCCACCAGGAGGATCGGAGATACAATTAGGAGGGTGAAAGCTGGAAAACCCATAGTGAAATAGAGACAGTTTAATAGGGAAAGCGAAAGCTGAGCACACAAGCAAAGCAAAACAAGGAATTCCCATGGGCAGACAGGTGTTCAGCCACCTCTGGGACAGCAGGGCCCCATCGCATGTAATGGTGACTTGGAAAGACAAACCCTGTCACACAAAACATCCTCAAATTTCTCCGTCTTTCCCCACTTTTTATACTGAGCATGATGTCATAGGGTCTGAAATATCCCTTTGGTTGGTTTGGGTCACCAGCCCCAGCTGTGCCTCCTCCCAGCCTCCCAAGCACCCCCAACTTTCTCACCAGCATGGCCACATGAAAAGCAGAAACAGCCTTGGCTCTGTGTGAACCCTGCTCAGCAATAACAAAAACATCTCTGTATTATCAACCCTGTATTCAACACAAATCCAAAACATAGCCCCACACTAGCCACTAGGAGGAAAATGACCTCTACTCCAGCTAAAATCAGCAGATTAATTTTGGAATTGTCTGTTAATAGTGAAGTGGTAGAGTTGTTCAGTTTTTTGACTTTTTTTTTAGAAAAATGCAAAATGAAAATAAGGAAAATTAACTTAATTTTAACATCATATAGTCATCAATAGAAGAAGGCCATGCCAACTTGCTAAATAAAATCAATATTTTAAAACAAAATGGCCAGTAATTACAGTAATTTTCTATTATCCAAATCTCTGGTTGACAATAGCTTCAGATGGCTTCCCATGTCATGTTATAGCTCTAGTTATAGCTGTGTTGCTGCTGAACATTGCAATAAATATTGACTATTTATCTTTGAATGGCTGATAGCATTAGAGTCTCATTCAAACAGGAATCTTTGCTTTTTGCAATGGCTTTCTAAGAGGAGACTAATATAGCATAAAAATATTTATTATAAATAAAATAGTAGAGAGATTATTGAGTCCTTCATTGAGTTCATTGCTATCTGACTTAACCCAAAAGTTATTGCACCTTGCAGAAGCATTAATATTTTTTAAAGAAGCAGCAAAAAATACCTGGGGTGCAAGAAGAAACCAAGTGAAAACACTAAAAAATAGAGAGGCAAAGGCAGAAGACTGGAACAGCCACTGCAAAGGCACTTTATTTTTGGGTGATCTCAGCACATTAGTACAGTATGGAGAGTCCTAACCAAACCTGAACTCTGAACAAATACATATTACTGATGGAGGTTGCAGTGGGTCCTCTATGGATGTTGCTAGTGTTGGTCTCTTTTCTATCCAGGCTTGAAGGCTTCTCTGCTTACTACAACTGTGCATGTAAAAGCTTGCAAAAAGGGGAAGAATACTTGCCAGGTGTAGGGCAATGCTCTTAAAACTCCAAATTTAAAATCTCTTTGCTTTGATTATCTTCTTCCTGAAATTTCTTATGCAGATTTTAGGCAGCAGAATTGTGCTGCTAATCTAGAGCCAGCACTGAGCACACGATATTGTGTTGTTTGGGACTGTGCCTATATGAGCTGGCCAGCTCTGACTGAGTCAGAACTGGGCGCCTTGGGAGCATTGTCAAGCCTAAGTGGAAACAGAAATTCAAGGAGTGACCCAGTGGAACAGCCACTGGTCATGCAGTGCTAGTTGTGCTGTTCTGGTCCTCTCCATCTCAGAGAGCATATAGTTGGAAATAGTCTGAGGAACGGCAACAAGGAGTATCAAAGATCAACATCCATGTGAGAAACAAGAAAATAAAAGAGAAGCCTTCTGTTTGAAAAAGAAATGAGTAGGCATGGTATAAGCAGATTTGGGTAGCTAGGGATTGGAAACAAATGTTTTTTGTACCTTTCTTTACCGGAGACTAGAAGAAGAAGGGGTCAAATGTAGCCAGAAGGTAGGTGAGTTGAACAGTCTGTAATAGTTTTGTTATGGTACTCCTTGCCAGAATGTGCTGTAATTATTTAAGGTTACAAAGATCCCAGAAAAATTTCGTGAAAGTTATGGAAAAGAAATCCTTATTACATTTCTAAACGTATATACTATCAGGAATTACTTGAGCTGCAAAAAATTTGGAGGCAAAGGGGATATTTCAAGGGGAAGTGTGTGGTAACTCTGTTCTTATACTCTTGCCAGAAACTTTGTTTTGTTCTCTCTGAGAGATGGACACAAGGCTTGGAGGACCTGGTCAGACCAAAGATGACTCTTATGGTTTTGACATGCATTTGGAATGAAGTCACACCTGAGGCTCTACCTGGGTTGTCCAGGCTTACCAGGCTGCTTTGAGCACAGGCAGAAAGAAGCACCTATGGCGCAAAACAGCACTGAAGCATTGAATGATCAACTGATATTGCATGATAACAGAGGAAAAGGAGCAACAAAGAAAGGACCTGCAGTGGAAAAACAGGCAGTTAAAAGCAGCATGAGAGTTGAAACTCCCTGGAAATAGAAGAGTTTTAAACAGCACTTCACTCTGCCTTTGCTAGCAAGGGATGTCAGGAAAAGGCACAGTTTCAGAAAGATAGTCTTCTTTCTAACAATAGCTAGCTCTGAAGCTCTTGATGTGTTTAATAGCTTCCACTTAACTCATGTAGAATAGATTGACTGTAAAACTGCTAGGAATATTTGAAGTTTCCTGCATTCTATCATTCTATGGGAACATTAAACAGATGAAAAGGATTTTTTTTTAACTAATATGGGAAAATAGAAGCCTTGAGTGTAGAACTGAGGCTGAAAAACCGGTTCTGCAATCTGGAATGGTGGGAGGAGGTGCTAAGATATGGTGAAAGGAATATCTATGCAATGACAGGGTATGTGCAGTATACCCAAAGACCTAGTGGAATGAGGTGAGTTCACACAGCAGAATGGGCAATGTTTCCACAAAAGATAAAAAGGTTGCGATAAGGCATTCATTCATTCTAAGTTGAGCGCTAGCAGGCAGTAAAGAAAGTGCTACTAGTCTCATCCGATCAGGACTGGCAGGAGAAAAGCACAGATATGATTAAACAAATTAATCTTTCTCTTTATTATATGTGTCTATTTCTATTAAATGCATGAGAAAATTAGATACACATTCAAAAAACATACTAGAAAACAAAAATTGAATAATATCAGAAGAAATTAATATGCCTTTATATTAAAAGCATGCCCCCCCAGAGTATAAAAGGGATGAGGGAACAGACACTGAGTCAAAATTATCTGAAAGACCTGGTAGAAGAGAGCTGAAACTCAATAAAGTAATAACAAAATGTAGTTGAGAATCTCTCCAAAGTGTGTACTGGTAACACAGTGAAAACTGTTGCCTATTTATTAAGAAATATAAAATGCCACTGTACTCCAATACACTGGGAGACTTTGCCTTTTTCAAGACAATATCTGAATTTCTTTTAAATATATTGTAAGCTTTGTACTCTAAGGATTATCAGCATCGGACGGCATGCTTTCCAATGAAGCAGGGGTCTTCTATACAACATTTGACAAAAATTTAATAGATCAAGATACTAGAAGCACCTATTGTCTGTGATCTGGTAAAAATGCCTTATCTGATCTGAGACAAATATGTGTACACTGAGGTCCAGAATTAACAAGTGGGGGCCCTTAAAGGAAATGAGAACTATTATCAAGGTGAGCCTCACACAATATGATCTTCACATCTCAGAATGCAGAATGCTGTATTGAACCAGCTATTTTGCTGTTAAGTGTCTGCCAGGGATAACAATCATCTTTGCTTCTCTGGCATGCATTAAACAACAAAACCAACTGAATTTCTTGTAATTTTGCTAGTGTGTTATTGGAGTTGCATTGACCCAAATAAAGGAATGGGTCATCCTGAAAATGAATACTTTAAAAAATGTATTTCATATAATCAGAATGATTTCTAACTGCAAATAATATCACAATTCTTTTTAGGAATCACTCAAATTTATCTTTGAGAGGAGAATGTTTTTTTTCTTCAGAATTGATAGTGCAGGTAGTGCTCATGATATCAGAGATCGGCTGTAGCTGTTTCCTGAGAACATGATGGATGAAGACATTTGCACCAATATGTAGGTCTATCAGCCCTACAAAAGCAGGGTTTGAATCTAGAAAAATGTCGAAATCACAGCTTTTAGGAAAGAGTAGTTTTTACATTGTTTCTGGCCAAGAACTGTAAGTGAGAGCAGGACTGCTCCCTTATTTTTTGCATTGGTGTAGATAAAATTAAACAGTTTTCCTTTGCAAAGTAAATCCTTTTCTTAGAATTTCAGAATCCAGTCATTTATGTTTCCATTGAGAGGAACTTTGTCATGGGATAAAGGTTTAATCCCCAATGCACTGTGCATTTTAATCAGTTTAAATCTTTGCCTGAGAACCGACATTTCACAATCAATGGATTTTAATAACCTTTGGGGGGAAATTGCATTAAAGGCAAGCAGTAATACTTTTCTGGTTTCCTCTTTGTTACTATTCATTTTCTATTTTGTTATTAAGAATCTTAGCATGAGACCCAGATCTTAATTTTTTCTCAGGCATTCATCTGTTCTTGATGATTTTTTCTCATATGAAGTTCTAATCCTCTGTTTGTGACAACATAATCATTTCCACAGCAGCTAATTGCAATATTTGTAACCACTGATTAGAACTACAGGTGGAGATATGTAGTCAGGAGCTACTGAATTAAAAACAAAACAAATCCCAGACAAGCCAAAATAGATGACAGAGAACAGAAGTGTTTTCATAACTGGGTTTCCAAAGCAACTATTTTTATTTTTGTTTACAAAACCCAGCAGATGTAGGCATCCATTGCGAGTGAAGGACTTCTCTAGACATAGTCTTTTGATAGCTCTGCTTCTCTTACCATGATTTCTTTACAGGAATAGAATATAAGGTGATTGGAATTGTAAGTGTTTTTTTTTTTTCCTGACGCCACAGAAAAAGAAATCACCTTCAAACTAATGTTTCTTTCAGCCTGAGGTCTCTTCCTGAATGATTAGAGACTAGAGCAAAGCAGAGAATTTTGCTTTTATCAACTGCTATATGTTTGCTTAGAGAGACAGTGAAAGAAAGAAATATCAAATAGTTTTAGTGGATCACTGAAGAAGAAGTTATTAATTTATAATTTGCCCTACAAGGAATGTGCACTGTGGCAGTGTCCCATCACCAGTGCAGGAGGCAGCTGTAGCTCACCTCTATTTCCCGCCTTCTTGCCCTCCATGATGATACATTTTAATTATCCTTCCACCCCTAGCCAGGCAACCCTGAGGTGGATCAAGGAGAAATGAGAACAGAGCTCATCCCATTATTCAGTTTTCTAGTTCAGCAGGTAGAAGCTGCTTTTCACATTTTTCCTAGATCTGCAGTTGCAACATTTTCTGATGTGCTGTATGCATTGTGGCCTGGAATTTTTAAATCAAAAATAGGTGGGATAATTACAGGAAAAAATGTTTCAGAGATAGTAGATCAGTAGCTGACATTTTAGCCCTGAGCCTGAGGGTGGAATTTCCAGTGCATCTGGGAAACTCTTCCTTTCTGCAGTGCATTTTTTTCCTTCAAATTGCATACAGCCAGTTAGACCCAGCAGGAGAGAATAAAAAGGGCTGTGACAATCCATTCCCAAGAGAAAAATAGAGTGCAGGCATCAGAACAGCTAGACCTGGCTTAGATAAAGCAAAGCTATGCTTTTACTCATTATTTGTCTTGAACCTAATTCAGTCTATATTTCTTTGAGGACTGAAAATGCTTATTCAGGGCTTTATTGCAAATATCAGACATTGAGGAGTTTTAATAGAGGTTGTGGACTATGGGAGAGTAGAAAATTTATTATTAACTAGTATTTTTTTTTGGCCTATTACTTTCAACCAGCAAATCATGATCTGTGTTAGGAATTTTTATTAGATTGAAGCTAGAAAATATAAACAGATTCATAGCAAAACTCACTGGAAAATCACAGACAATTTTTTCCCCTCCAACTTTTATTTAACTGGCCCTTATGCCTATGAAAATCACCTCCAAATCAATATTATTGATTATATTTCAAAGCTCATTATGAGGACAGTTTGAAGTGAAGTGGCAGGTTATCAGACTTTGCTTTAGATTGTGTTTGTCAGTACTGTATTTTAAGACATATTTTTTAACAGCATGGTTTTGAAGCTTCATTTGCCGCAACTTTGAACACTTCACTCATTGAGATATGTGTTCCATGCAAGGGTACTTTATTTTTTGTGGTGTAAATAAATCTGTTCTGCTCCAGACCCACAAATGCAGAAATCTGGATATGTACTCTAAATATTTTTAACGTCAATATGCATCTACCTGTATGTGAATCAATACAGATGAGTCCACAACCCTTTTTTATGTTCACTTTCAGTGAATATTAAGAGTGACTGGAATTCTCGATCAAAACTTTACTTATTAAACAGAATTTTAATCTCAGTTACAGAATCTTTTGCTCAAATTTATTTTTCCACTTATATGGAAAAGAATTTTGCTTTAATAGGAGTAGTGGACTCCTCTCATGGAAGAAATGCTCTTCAGGGAAAAAAAAATGAATATTGGATATATAAAAAGAAGCAATTTGAAACTGTAATTGTGAAGCAACTGAAATTGTCTTTGCCCCATAATAGATTAAATCAACTGTGAGTAACCAAGTGTAAGAGGGAAAAGAAAAAACCAAACCACTCAAAAATGCTGCAGACAAAGGCATGGACTAAGTGCTTCATTTTTTTTCTCTTTCTGCTTGTTGAAGAACAATCACAAGTATTATCAAGGCTACTGTTTTCCAAGCCTGTCATAGACCTCACGGAAGAATAAATTAAGTGAAAAAATTTGTTAGGGAAGATGGGAGCATATTTTTTTATTGCAAATTGTCACTTTTCTATCCTGGGCACAGTGGGATGCCTGCCTGACTGCCTGCAGACAAAGTGATCATACCTTGTTTCTGCCTGAACTAACTCTATTTTTCTTTTGGTGCTCCAGAGGGTATCCCAAGGGTGTCTCTAGTTCCACTCCCTGAATTCCACGCCTTTTATACTGCCAGAAAATTGTTGGCTTTTAGACTCCAGCCTGTCACTCCTGTTACCCAATTTCTCTTCCCTCATGTAGACCTTCTCTGAAATAAAACTTGTTTATTTGTGGAGATCCACACCCTTGCATCTTCACAGCCCCTAAATTGTGAGAATCTGTTAGTTAATATTGTGTAATCATCTGAAAATGAAGGTGATGCCATATCATAGCTGAGTCCCCAGTAGAAACTTCTCCACCTTGGATCCTCAGGAGATATCTCCTTTATGATCCCCTGGTGACTTTTAAAACTTACCAAGGACACTCTGAGCATCTGCTGGTTGGCCTGGCATCACAGTGTTGTGTTTGTGGTCTTCATTTCTTCACTCCACTGAACTGCAACAGCCAGCTGCTGAAGTAAGTGCATTAAATCGTTTGTCTTTCAACCCGAGCAGAGCACTTCAGACAGACACCAGTGAGAGGAACTTGTGCTTGCTGCTACGAGGATGAGATTGGTGTAAGTCCCTTGTAAAATGCTGGTGCTGTCAAGGATGAGCAGCGCTGTATTCGTTCATCCAGTTTGGAAGAAGTGAGAGTGTTAGTTCCCAGAATCCTTCTGGTTTGTTCTCTTCCAGCAGTTCAGCCTCTTCCCAGAGAGAACCAAAGTCTCCCCCTTCTTCAGACTCAGCTACTGATAAAGAGAGAGGGGGGAAGAGACCTACATTTTGCAGGAGACCTGCTGCATGCTGGAGTAACTGGAGTTCATGACCACAAGAGACAGCTAAACCTGAGAGCAATCCATATGCTGAACTGTTCCTGCCTGAAAGCTTCTGAGGCAACGTTTCAGTGTGATACTACAGTTACAATTTTCACAAACAGTTCAAAGGCAGAGGTCAGCTTTCAAATTGCTTCCAGTGAAAAGTTTAACCAGCTAAGTCCTCAAAAGTAGATGATAAATGTATGAAAATCTATGAAAATAAAAGATAGCCCATATTTAATTCTGAGTTCTTATCTCCATTTGACTTATGTGATTTCACCAGGCTGAACGGTGACTGGGTAATTGTTGCAGGGTCAGGGTTGCTGTTAAATGATATTTCCTGTGCTTTAAAACACTTTGCTGGGACATGTTCTGTTTGCTATCAGCCTATATAATAGTTAGATGTTGGGTTGCATCCCTAACTTAATCAGGCTGCTTGTTAAATGCTTTTAGAGATTAGAAGTATGCTTTAAAAAAAAGAAAGTAAAATATATATGGATATATATGTCTAGCTATATTTTATATTAAACAAAGCACAGTTATTTCTCCCATTCTTCCAACTGATCTATGAATAGAAAGATTTAATTCATTGGACAGATTATTGATCAGATTATATTACTGGACAGATTGGATTTGTTTGACTAAAAGTAGATAAAATATCAAAACAGGAAAGAAGAAAATGGGCAGATACAAGTACATCTAGACTAAGATTATTCTAAGACTATTCAGTTGTCCAGAATGTTTTTGAGGCACTTCATCATGTTAGACAATTCATTCAATTCATAAAAGATGTACTGTCATTCTGATGAGAGCTGAGCAGATTATTGTCAATGAATTTAGTCTCCTTGGATCAACAATTTTCTGTGGTAAGATTCTTGAATTTATCTGCTTAATTTTACTTGGAGGTTGGGTTTTTTCCTCTCTTTTTTTTTTTTGCTCTTTTCTACTGGGATTATGCTATGAGGAAAACATTATTATTATTTTACACCTGAGTAGAGTTGGGCTGGCATTAGTTTCAGTTTTTTCCATGTATGAAATCTCAGTTCGCTTATTTTTTGTTTGAGTTTCCTTTGTGAACAGATGTATGACTGAGGAGACCAAAAACCAGAAACTGTTATTCAAATAATTAGCATCTGCCTGGACAGCAAGGATTTTACATGGAACACAATTTCTAAAACCAGTAAGTCAGTGCAGGATTTTATGGCTGGGTTTTAGGCTTCAGACTTGTTTTCTTTTTAACACCTGCACAGTCTAAACATGTAGGGGAAGTCAAAGCTCTGCTTTTCTGATAACCACATTTTAGGCTTCCAGACTAAGGTGGTGTGGAAAGAGGATGCCCCAATGTGGAAAATAGTATGTACAGTTTATGACCACTCTGATGTGAGTATTTGAACATACAACATAAAAAATGATTCTCAGCTTAAGCAGAGACAAGCAGGTTTTCTTGGCAACCACAAAAAGAATAAACAAAGTGGAAAAAATGTGCTTTATTTTTTTTTAATTTGAGCCAATATCAGAACATATCGTATGGCATTCATTCTTCTGTGCTTGAGACATAAAGTAAGAAACTTAAGACAAAAATGGATTTTTAAGAAGTATCATTTTCAGTAAAATGGACAGTGCTCTTCCTTTTTATTTTTTCCCCACAAAATATTGCTAATAGGAAAGTGTCTCATCTTTTCTTTCTCTTCTCAAGTTTTTTTTTTTAATTAGTATTCTTCATAGTTGTTAGATTTCTTCTGGAGCTGCTTGTTAGAGAGTGTTTCTTCCCTATCTCAAAAACTGTGTTTACTGCTGTTTCTAATGTGTCTAATCTAATATCACTTCAAGTGTATTTGTGTTCTGCTCTGCTTTCTCTCAGCATATTTGCCATGTGCTTTAGTTTTCTATATTGGCTTTTAAATGTGTTTGTCCAAGTGATTATGGGATAGAGCTTTATTCTTCCTCTTAATTATTTAATTTTTGTGTGTGTGAAACAGTGCTTTACAACAGTTTTGTGTATGTTCACCTATGAACACTGGAGAGAGCTTCCATGTGCAATATGAGGCAAGCTCCAAAACAGAGAGAGAGAGAGAGAGAGAGAGAGAGAAAGACGTACAACTAAATGAGTAAATGAGTGGGGATAAATGAATGAGAAAGGTTTCTGAAACTCAGAATTTTGAGAACTGAAATTTCATCTGGAAATAAATTGCTACTCTGTGCATGCATGTATCTGGGCCAGATTTTCTTCTTTAGCATAGCTCATTCTAAGTACTAAGGGCAGGCTGAGGGCAAGTGGAAAAGACAGAAAATGCCAAATATCTGTTGTCAAGATTGCAGCAAAGGGAGACAGGAAGAGGACAGCTGCAGGGAAGAAGCCAGGAAGATGGATATGTTGAGGAGTGTGTACTTAACAGCTGAAAGAGTTTAATATGGTTCCAGGACCATATTAAAAATAAAAAGAATGAATTAGAAACATAGTAGGGAACTAAGATTGGGAATTATTACAAAATGAAGAGCCTACGCCTTTTCCTTGTATTTTACTGAAAAGGAAGGGTAATAACTTCACCAAGTTAACTTTTTAATTTCTCTGTGCTGTTTTATCTGGGATTGTGATAGAAGGCACATTTAATATTCCCTTTATATTTTGGCAGGGAGCTGACACTTTGTTATTTACATGCATTATGTGTTTATGTTTCATTACACAGTATAATAATATGACACAGCTAAATGACAAAGTCCCCAGTGAACATTTTAGGCAGTACACATCCCAGGACTGCAGTAAACACACTAAATTACAAATTCATGGACTGGTGAATACAGCCATTCAGCAATAAAGGAATAGCTCATCTTAATAGACAGTGTATTCTGTGGAAAGGGCATGGGCAATAGGATAGTGATTTCTTTATTTATTTAGTTAAGAGCTGAGGCTAGAAGCCTTCAAGGAAAGAGTATGCAAATTTATTTATAGCACAAGGCAGAGGAATTTTGGAGCTGTAAAGAGGTATTCAGAGTGGGAAAAATCCTACAGACTTTAATGATGTTTTCACCACTATTTTCTACAGTTACTGAAGAAAGGGCAAAGGTATTCACAGATTAATTGCAAATTAAAGGCAAGGTTTAGTGATGAAATACTAGATTTTATTAGCAAATGATTATTCCAAAAGCTCAGTCAATTAAAAATAATAGCCTCAGGAGGCTACACATGAGTTTTGAACTTGGTCCCTCTCCCTCTACCTCTTGTTCTCCTTGTCATCTTCTCATGCCCTTAATGTCTGCATTATGTCACACCATTTTATTTTTTGGTGTAAGAAATATCACTTTTATTCCTGACTTTTGCTAAGAACTGTAAAAAGAAATGTGGCTGATGAACAAAATGAACTAAAAACAAAAAGCATGATGTACTTTTTGTACATGTACTTTTGTACATTTTTCCCCTTTAATTTCTTTTGTCTGAAAGAAGAGATGGCTAAAACAATGGGGAGGGTGTGGGAGGTGAGAGAGGGGGAAGGATGCAATCATCAGCTAGAGAACAAAATGAGAATAACAAATAATTCCCAAGCATTTACTTAAAGTACACTTTGTTTTAAGGTTTCTAATTATGATTCCCTGTCCTGGAAGGGGAAATCTATGTTAGATGGGGCTCTGGGAAGCCTGTTCTATTGGAAGGCATCCCTATCCAAGGTAGGGGATTTGGATCTAGATGATCTTTAAGGTCTCTTCCAACTCAAGCCATTTAGTAACTCTATTTTATGATTCTGTTTATATAAAGCTACTATTGATTCTGGATGATTATTCTATAAAAAGACTTAACATTCTCTTTTCCCACAACATTATGTTTTGCTTTTCCATCTAGACTGTGTTCCTTGAATTCTATCCCAGATTCTGAATGCCTCCTCTCTAGTCAAGGATCATGCTAATCATCTGTCAGTCTCTTGCTCTGTAAGATTTTCATGCTGGTGAGTCCCTTGAAGCTACAATGATCCCAACCTATACATCCACATCATCGGGCTAAAAACCTCATGACTCACAGTTACAATGAAAGGAGAAAAAATTATTCTAGAAGGTCATAATGAAGGTAGTAGAGTGCAGACTGTTGAAAATAGTGAAATGAAGGTGATACAAAGACTTTCTTCAGAAAAGTGAACAAAGAAATTCTTAGTTTTACATGAATTCTTTGGGATTATATAAAGACAGAATGTGGAGTTGAAACCATATGTGTTTAGACAAAAATAACTTAATTACTGTAGGTTAACTGAGAGCTGGCTCAGAAATCTAAGAAGTTATGAAAACACCATAGTAACAGGAGAGTATGTGCAGTAAAGGACAATATATCTTTAAGATTAGAGAAGTTATATTCTGCATGCAGAATGGTTTAGCAGAATGGGAAAAGTCTGGATAGAAATGTATGACAGAGAAGGTACAACTATGTTATAAGGAAATAGATAAAAATGTGCAAACCAGTGTGAAAAGAGACAGGTTAGGAAAAGTTTGTATCCATAACAGTTTCTCTTAAAGAGGCACATCATTAATCATGAAGACTTCAATTATCCTGGCATAGACTAAAATAGAAATTGTGAAATGACCATGGAAAGTTATTTCTGGAGGTAAAATGGAGCTATTTCTTTTCAAATCTTCTGAGTGATCAAGCAAGCCAGACATATATTGGGATGTGTCCCCAAGAAAATAAATATATGTGATTAATGAGACAAAAGTTGGTGAAGATTTGATTAATGTGATTGTAGAGTAACAGCATCAAATTTTTGGGAGTCAAGAGAATATTCATAAGGCTAGGAGAACAAAAATACTGGACTTTTAAAAGGTACAGTTTAAAGAATATGAAATATATTGAGAATAGGGTGCAAAATATAAAAAAACATGCTAAATCCATGTAGCAGAAAGGGAAGCTACTTATGATAAAAAGAGAAAAGATGAAAATCTAGGCTTTTACAATTGTACAACAATAAAAACAATACCTGGGGAGATTCCCGGGTGGCATTGATATAACTTCATTTCTTTGGCCCTTTTACACCAGCTAGAGATGGTAGAATGTTTAAGTAAGATTAAGGTATGAAAAGAATCAGACAAAAAGGAGATTTATAGGCCGAATGTTACACAGAGAAGATTATACAAAAAATAGTGATAGAAGAAAAAAATTAAAATAGCTACAATGAAATACACATCTAAAGCAATTTCACTAGCAGAAAAAGCTTTTATTTTCACAAATACACAAAACAGGTATTTTTTTCTGTTTATGATTCCTGCTGGTTTTATTTGTAATTCCATCATGAATTAAAAAGCTCAGATCATAATAAGGTACATGTAGACAATTTAGAGCAATGTCTTCATGTAAAACATATTAGACAGAAAAAAATTGCTATTAGTTTTATGCCCTATGTGTCTGCTGACTAAAACAACAACATAAATTTGGTTGAAGTGAATGTAATGTATCATACAGTTCACAAATAAAACAAGAACTGTAGGAGGTCTTTAAGCTATTTAAATAATTTCATGGACTTTAAGAGCCATTCCCTGTGAATCATGCTGTCTTTACAAACACCCAAATTATTTTTTTAGAGGTTGACAAGCTGAAAAACTCCATATAAACCAAATGTATTAATGTTTTTGTGATATTTTGTAGGAAAGCTAAGAAAAGTTTTCCCTATGAGAATAGCATAAAGCACAGAGTTATAAACACAGTGAGAGTGAGTGCCTTACTGTAAAGTAGAACTCTATGCTATGAGAAAACTGCTGAGAATATGGATAAAAACTAAAGCAGTAACTAAATGTTTATTTACTTTGAAAATACAGAATTGCTTGTGAGGGAAAAGCACCCAAAACAAATGAGAAAAAGTTAGGTTTTTCACTTTGAAGGTTACAAAGAAACCTGAGAGTATCAGAGCCAGTTCCACTGGAAACTAATACTTTGTCATGACCAAAATGAAAAAGCTGTAAGGCTGACTGAAACTCAGCTGTGTCTCACGAATGTTTTCAGCAAAAATATTCAGGGAACTGTGATATAAAATAAGAAAAAAACGATGTTCTGAAAGAGAAGTTATTGAAAAAAAAAAGTATTTGTTGCTATATGCAAATGTGAAAAAGCTGAAATTTTCCACATCGTCTCTAAAAAGAAATTTATAAATTGAAGGCTGTTAGGAGGTTCAAAGTCTATACAATTTGTAGCCTAGGTAAGAGCACTTCCTAAATGAGAGACCCATCCTGATGTTTTCTTTGTCAGATTGTATCCTGTGAAGGAATCATTTGTAGGCAGAATGACCTTTTCAGTGCAGCTAACATTGAAGAACAACATGGAAAGTGTAGGGATGGAGGACAGCAGTGACTTCTTAATTTGGAGCAGGGCTCATAGGCCATAGGAAGGAGATCAGAGAAAGGAGATGTCTTCTATGGAGAGCAGAGAAGTCTACCTAGCAAACTTTCCAGACACTGAGAAGGGCTATGATTCTGTCTTGACTTCCAACATGGTGAGATGACCTGTCATGTACTGCGTTCTTATCTTCTCTTCCCTTTGTGTTATCTCACCATTTTTCTCTGCTCCTAAATTCTCCCATTGGCTCAAGAACTATAAGCTGTTCTAGATGAATAGATGAAAAGATAAAAAACGCCACAAATCAGGAGTCAAAAAAATCCCTTTCAAAAGTGGAACTTAAGTCTGAAATGTCAAAATATATTATTTTTCAGCACTGGAAAGCCTAAGATACTTATGTAGTTGCTGTCTGCTTTTAAAAGAAAGATATTCTGCCTGGCAAGAGAGGATGGGGAGCATGAACCTGTGCCCACTGAACCTCTCTCCCACATCACCTGGTAAGAGACCCTGAATAGAGAGCATCCCAGCGCTCTCAGGTTCCATCCCCAGGCAATCAATTCACAGCTTGGGTGCAAAGCAGCTGGTGTCCACCTAGTTAGCACCTTATCAGGGGCTGTGGTGGTGTTGGGACCTACATTCAGCCTGGCACTTACATTACAGACGTGAATTCTTGCTCCCATAAGGAAAACGCAGTGTTTCTGGTTTTGGATTTAAATTGTTTGCATATAGGCTTTCTACTTTTTAATTTATGCAGTGTGCTTTCATATCAAACAGATTATGAGGAGAGCAGATGAGTAAGTCTTTGTACAGACTGCAGCTGCCCAGGAGCTGCCCAGGGGAGTACAGGGTGCCCTCTGAGAGGAGAGACCAGGGCTGCCCTGTGCTGAGCATGATCAGCTGCAGCTGCTTCCAAAAGACCCCGGGCAGGGCATAGCTGGGCCTTGCAGCCAAGGTGGTTGTGACTCTGAGAAAATGTACCAAATTAAAGGCAAAGGATGCCACTGGCACAGAGGAGAAGGGATGACACCAGTGAGAAACAGCAGCGTGAATGTGAGCGTCAGAGGAGGAGGAGGAGGAGGAGGAGGAGGAGGAGGTGGTGCTTCAGGTTCCCCAGCAGACACCCCATTGCAGCCCTTAGACAGGGTCCTTCCAGACAGGATAGACTTTCCCTGAAGGAACTGCAATCCATGAGGACATCAAGCTGGAAAAGAGGGAAAGTATGGAAAAAAGAAGGAGCAGAGAGAGCAGCAAAAATTACATGCTGACCACAGAGCCTTCGGCCCCCCATCTTCCCTGCACTGCTGGGGAGGATACAGGGAGGAAAGAGTGCACTTGAGCCTGGGAGAAGCAGGAGGAGGGACATTAATGTTTGTCTTCATTTCTCACTATCTGCATCTGGCTTAATTGAATATAAATTAATGCTAATTTTCCTTACATCAAGTCGGTTTCACTCACAGTAGCAATTAGCAAGTGCTCTTCCTGTCTTGACCCATGAGCTTTCTTTTTCTCATTTTGTCTTGCCTTGGAAAGGGAGTAAGCGAGCAGCTCTGTGGGAGTTGGCCTGTTAGCCAAGGCTAACCACCATGAGTTTGAAAAACTAAATGAGGAAATTGAAGCTAAAATTCAGAATGAGAGAGAAATAGTATCTAAACAATGACAGAGAAGTTCAAGACAGAATTTGCCACAGAAATGCAGGACTTTCCATTTCCACCCTTACTTACTGAGCAATCGGCAGTCCTGCTACCAAGGTCTACAGCCAGCTTAGGAGAAGGGAAGGGACGGGTCTTCTGCCTTTCCATCAACAATGCCTTCTCCAGGATAAGGACTGAGAGAGGAAACAGAGCCTGTTCTTTACTCTGGATACTTTCAAACTGTGATAATCAGTTTTTGTTTCTGTTCAACACCTTAATATGGTAAAATTACTGTAGAAGTTTTGCTTTATCTGGTGGCAGAGAAACAGACAAGCATGCAAATGCAAATTGAATAATTCTGATTTTAGATCAACCTTTATTCTCTATTACTAGTTTCTGATAATGTTACACACAAGAGTTTCCAGTTCATAAAAACAAAAAAAGAGTCAAAAATATGACCCTGAAAATCTTCACTCTTCACAAACTGCCACAATAAAAATAATGCCATAACAAAGCTGGAAAGGTCTAGAAGATAAATGTTTTAACTCACATATACTTAGAGTTTAAACAGGACAGTAAGAAATATTGGAAAACACAGATAATATCATATCCTTGACAATAAGGATTTTTGAAACCTTTACCTTTTAATTTGGTAATCTACGCAGTGCCATGAAGTGTCATAAGGGAGTGTCATTAAAAAGTATCTTGATTAGGCTAACCTATAGAATGAAGTGGGATGGAAGAAGGCAGATATATGCAATAAATAGAGGACAAAGCCTCAGGCACAGAGCAAAGCTGTATAAAAAGAAAACTGGGCACGCACACAAGTGCACAAATGCAATACAATATTCCTATATCTGTGTTTACTCTCAAGAGGTATTCTTCAGCAAAATAAATTACAGCAGTAGGTGAAAAGCCTACAAGGGAACCAGATAGATGAACAGTGCTGCAGAATTCTGTCTCCTGTACAAAGGGAAAGCATACATCATAGTTACTGTCACAATTGACTGTTTTAAAGAATCGAGAGCAAGTGCAACTGCTGGGCTTAAAAAAGAGTAATAACAGCTGTCTTAGTGACACTGCAGCTTGTAAGCTGCTGTGACGTTAGGTTGGTGGACAGAAAAAGAGCTAGCATATCATCCATAAATCATTGAGCCTAAGCAGAGATAGGATTCCTTGGCTTTTCAACCATCCAGGAAATCAACCTGGATTTTCAGTAGTACAAATGAGAAATGCTGCACAAGGGCAGTCACAGAATCCCAAGTTTGTACTAGACAGATTGATAGAGTGTCTTCAACTTCAAAGTGCCAGTTTGTACGTGAATTAGGAAATTCATAAGCTGCCTTTTAAATATCTGTTCCATTGCATATGTTATTTAGGCTAAATACCTTTTCCACATTTTGGACTTATACATTCATCAAGTTACCTTTTCCTGTAATGCCACTAAACATGCTAGGAGAGAAGACTAGGATGTCGAGCAGGTTGTACATTCATTTTGGTCTTGCTTACAAACCCTCAGTAAATACGGAAAAATTTATTAAGAGGGTACAAACTCAAAAGATGTGTAGAACCTGTGAGATTAGTGGCCCTTTCAACATGTGTTTAAAGGTTTCATTTAACAGATACAAATTTTAAACAAGCAGATGCTTAAAGAAATTCTCCAACAGCCAGTACACTAAAGATATTGCACTAATGCGTATAAATCAGTAGTAAATGCAAATACATCGGAAATACAAATACAACCAATACAATGAACAGACACAAAACAAGTCAGAAAAATGTAATTCTATTTTTTTAAAGGCTTTGCTCAAATCTAGAACTTGGAAAAATTGTGTTCTCTCCAGCTCCCTGTAAACAAAGTATCATTCAGTGCAGCCCTCAAACCCTCACAAGTTTTTTTTTTATTTCCCAATATAGTTTTGTACCTCAACTGTCAAAGACAATAGTAAATCACTGTTAAAGATCTTACCTCTCTGACATTCCTGGTTTAGACTGAAACAGGTAGGCTGAGTTGATATTTCGAGAATTGAAGAAATCCTTCACCTCAAGTTTTCTTTTGACTTAATGCAACTAGGTTACAGAACAGAGGTTTCTTTACTTTTGTATATCCTGCTTTCAGTTTTGGGTTGCTTTTTTTTATGATTCATGCATAGCACATGACAGTAAAGGAAGATATAGCATTTATCAGAGATAGATATATTCCATAAAGAAGAAGACATGGAAAAAATAAACAGTTGCAAGTAATGACGCATCTTGATAGACTGTCTCTTGTACAGCAGGGAGATACACTTCAAACCTGCCAAAGAAATTATTCTCTACTGAAAAAATTGGCAAAACTCTTGTTGACTTCTTGGCAATGAGAATTTTGCCAGATAGACTTTAGGATATGGCCCTATGTGAACTATGTAGGACACAAATGTTAAATAGGGCTCATGGCCTGATGGGGACTTTTGTGCTTAAGGCTGTACTTCCAGTGTGCATTTGTATATTCAATTCTCTGCATTCATTAATTGGACTTTGGTAGATATCTTAGCTGCACAGTAGCTGCTTCATGGACTATGCAATCCTTCTTCCACTTGTACAGAAAAATGTAAAGAAACCTAAATTTTGTGTATGTTGCAAAGTCCCCATTTAATTCCATGTGTTGTATTTCAAGAGGCTTCCTGTAAACTCTTTTTTTCTAACCCTGATACAAGACATAATTTTACCAGAACTTAAAGTTCTTCATTTGTGAAGAACTGGACAGTTGAGTCCACAGGTCACATGCCCTGAAGTAGAAAATAGTGAATAAAAGCAAATATTGTTGCTTTAAAATTCTGTCTTTAAAAAAATTAAATCAAGTCACAATAAAATTAAGACAAATGGAAAGGTTTTTTTTTGTTTGTTTTGTGTACTGATTTCCACTCACTTTCTCTGATGCTCCTATCTTGTTTCCTTATTTTCTCTTTTCTAAAAGTAGATACTTTGAAAACTATGATGCTTAAATTGAAAATTATTGACTGTATCTTAAGCCATAGGTACAGTAAAAGACCATAAAAACCAGTTCCTTAGCTAAACCTAATTTAAAGTTTGCTTCATTAATAGCCCACAAGCATTCAACTTACTATCCTTGCACCTGATGTACCCTAAGATGATATACCATGAAACTCCCAGATAATTAACATAGAAATTTCTATATGCTTCCTAAAAAGATATACAACATTGCATTGTATTATGTATAAACAGCAGTTTATACATAGAGCAGTATATGAGAGCTCTATACATAGAGCATATACAAGAGCAGTTTTGGTTGTTCTACAAGCTGTTTTTCTGTGATAATAGTTGCACCAATTCTAAACATGCTCTTAGTGGTTTAGTTTGCTTCATTTCATGAACCTGTGTAAACCACAGTACCCAAAGGTCCTCTTCTCATAGTGTATGATTTATCTGTTCCAGTTGAATGAAGATTTTCTGTGTGCAGGCAAGATATATAGATAGGTAGGATGAAGTGAATGTACCACAAGAGAAAAGTTTAGAGAACTGATAGAGTTCCCAAGTGCCAGGAAAAGGTAAGAAGCAGCTGGCGAGGTACTCACAGTGGGAAGTACTCTAGTTGTTCAGGGAAAAAAGGTATTTCCTCTGTTTAAAAATAAATAAAACATTACAACATTCAAACAAGCTTCAATGCCAGTACAGCAAATAGCACTCAAAGATCGTTTTATAGAGGTTCAGATGTTAACACAGAGAGAAAGAGCGAGAGATGCACATAAACACATAAAAATATATAAAATGTATATATTCTATCCAAAACCTCCTTTGTTAAACAAACGAGATGGGGACCTGAAGTCGACGATCATCACTAATCTTTTAGCTTTTCCAGATATAAATGTGTCCCTGCAATTTTTCAAACATTACCTCTTTCCTTATTGTTACTCATTTCTTGTGCAAGGACTCATTATCCCAACTTATCACATATGTAAATACATGAACTGCAACTCATTTTTCCACTGAAGTAGTTATGGTCAAAATAGTTCAATAGTTACCTATTGGTAACTAGTAGTTACCTATTAGTAACTAATAGTATCAATCAGCTACATGGTTGTGACTACTAAATAACTTGATAATGGACCTTCTACACAACAACTGATTTTTCATTTTCTTCTTTATCTGAAAGGGAGAATATGGATGATAGTTAGTTATGATCATCTTAAATTGTATTATAACTTTATATTGCTTGTCATATACAAAGGGCAATTCCCTCAAACTCATAACTTACCTGAAAGACAAACATTATAGTTTCAGGAGTCTTTTTTATATTTGTTTTATGAGGACATGGTTAGTACATTTTCCTTATATTTATTATTTACAGTAAATAATATTTCCTTTTATTTATTATTTCCTTATATTTGTTTGTTGGGGTTTTTTTCCTCTTCTTTTCAGAGCTGAGGACAAATAACACAAATTGAATGTATTGAGGTTTTAGGGTAATTATTCTTTTAGAGACACGGTCAAAAAGTAAAACTCCTGTCTCTCTGACACATAAAACAACTACATGACCTCAGTGAGAAAATATTTGAATAATTTTTCATTTTCAAACTAAAATGACAAGTATTGTACATATAATAATGCACTTCATCAAAGAACACTCCTTTTAAATTGCCTCCTGATTATTTACAGAAATTTAGGAGAAATGAGTTTTAAATTATTAATTTTATTTAAAAAATAAATTAACTAAATAAACACTTACTATACCACATAACTATTATATAATTTTCCCTCCTCCAATGATGAATTCTTTTTCATGGGAAAGACATAAGAGAGGAGTGTCCACAGAAAGGTTGCCTTTACTAAGTTCTCTTTCCAGGATGCATATCTCTAATTTTATTTTGCACCTGGGAATGACATTAAATATAGCAAAATACATTTTTCCTGCAAAGAAGCTCATGAAATTTCTCATGCTAGTTGTGGTAGATTTGACCAGCTCATGAATGTGAAAGGAAATCAAAGAAAATCTCCCAGGATCAGGGTTGTAACCTAAGCTTTTTTCTTTAATCCCACACATAGAGGCCTGCACTGACATCTCAGATATCCACACTGTTTTTGCTTAAGATGATGCAAATTATATGTGCACATTTTGGATGGTGTCAGGACCCTGTGAGTGTTAGCTCTAAGTGGAGCAAAAGAGAATGTTGTGAAATACTCCATGGATTAAATGGTGGTTCCAGTGAAGCCAGTAGGATCTTCAACTTTGGCATCCACACAACAGAGATTTTATTCCAGTTCTTCTGGATGTGGGCTACCTCTGTTGTACTGGTTGGTTTTTTTAATTTTTTTTTTTTATTATTTGCCTTGAAGTAAGTACTTGGGAAAGATGATACCCTTATTCTCTCAGAGACTGATTTTTTTGTACATTAGCCCCAGAGTTATTTCAGCAAGAAAAAGCTTTCTCATATGAACATACCAGTATGCACTAGCCTTCTTTGTCAAGAATAGCTTCTGAGAGTTCAATCCTCATACATTTCAGTGTTTTCCTTTTATTTCCTGCTTGCCCCCCAACCCCTCACAATGCAGATATCATATGTTTAGACAGGTGAATGCTGTAGCTCAAAGAGTGCAGTAAATTTCTGAGAAAGACAGCTTAGGATGCTTACCCAAATGTAGATCTAATTGGATTGCTGAGACTTATTCTATGTTTAGAACTAAATAAAATACATAGTTTTGTGATGTGATATTGATGTCTCCAGTGATTTTTTTCTGTAGCCAACCAGACTAAAAGCTCCTTAGTGTTTCTGAGTCCTTAAGGAACTTTAAATAGGCATTAGTATTGAAAGGGGAAAAGCACATTATTTTTTAATTTTTACACCTTTGTATAATTCATGATGGTTGCCTTAGAGGTTCAGTGCTCCCTAACTTGGATATATTAACTAACACAGGAGCTATTCCTACCATGTTTGTATTCCTACCATTTGTTTGTAAATGCTGGCCAACATTCAGGTTCCAAAATTGAGTCCTTTGGTACTATCTCAAGGCTTGTCCTCATAATATTGATTTAGATTATAGAACCACACAAAGAAATATGACTTCTTTATAACTCTTCTGTACTTATTTGACTTCTACATACGTTTCTGTATGTAGAAGTACAAACTTTTTTGTACTTAGTACAGGTCTTCTTATCTTCAACTCTTCTTATCTTCCATTGACATACAAACTTCTTGTGTTCAAGTACAATTATATTATGCATACAACTGTTGTATTATATATAATACAAAAAGCATAGACTAAGATGTGAATATCTGTAACTCTTTATCTGACAACATGACAATTTTATGGCAATTTTACCCAGCAATCAAGTATTCCAGTCTGCCTACTGGCAACACATAAGGAGAGCTAACAGGAGGGACTGTCCTGGAACTTGTTTACCACACTGAAAATATGCAAACAAAAGGCATATTTATAGATTTTATTTCATGACATGACTGTTCCTACTTCTGTATGAAGGAACATATACCCTGCAGGAAATATTTATTTTTCTCTCTCAAATGCTATTTCATGCTTGAAGGATCCTTGTAAAGTCTTAGTCCATTTATGTGCAGATTTCCACTGTCCTGTTTGTCACTGTCCTGACCTCTGTTGCAACTGCTGGAACAAATATTGCCAAGAAGAGCCAAAGAATAATAAAACTGTATGGTATGGTACACACAATCACATTTATTACATGACTAATTCAGAAAACTTGGCATGGTTGACAACCTAACAATATGAAGTACAAGTGATATTTTTCAAGGTCCTCTTCATTTATATAGTTTATATAGACACCTTATTTCACTACAGCTATTTCAAAGAATTAAAGCAATGCTCAATGGAAAGAAAGCAGGAATGCAATTAGAAATGCATGAAGGTTAAAACTGGTAAGTATTGACCTTCTCTATAGGCCTGTTCTATAAATCAATTTACTTTCCTTTTGAGTCTGCTTGTGCTTCAGATAGCTGTAACATCTTGTGACATCAAATTTTATAATCTCAATATCCACAAATTTTCAGTGGACATTTTATTGTCAATGACTAAATATCCTGAGATGATCCTGAAATGCCTTGCCTAAATCTAGAAGTGTGGAGATGGCTTCGATATTCCATCTTTGAAAGACAGAGAATATTTATGCCACCTATAGTAACAGACTTTACCAGGACCAGAAAAAGCCAGAATCACTAATCAGCAGAATAGGAAAGCTTTTACAAATACATATATTCCTATTTAAAACTGAGCAAACAGGAAGTAAAGTCTGGTGAGGGAAATGTGACTGATCTTGAAGAGAAAATTAAAATCTAAAATATGCAATAAAAAAAATTTGGAGCAAAAGTTGCTATGGTACTAAAATTCTAAGAAAACTTACAGTAGGCCTTGTATGTCAAAGTGAAGGCAAAGGCCATGCAGTGGCATAACCTGGTTGAATTTCAAGAGATGCAACTGAAGACTTGGATCTTGAACGCCATAGTCTGTCATCTTACACAGAAGTTGTTGCTAAGAGAAAAACTGAAATTGTCAGTCCATAATGAATTTCTCCTTCCAGTGCAATGTTGACAAAGGGTAGCAACAGAAAATATCTCATTTAAAATCCAAAGCCTGATAGACCTTGGGTGGCTTCATTAGTTTCCAGTCCACCTTGGTAAAAGATATTGAAGGATCAGGGATGGTAGATCTCTGAAAACTTTTGTAATAAAAATTTGAGATCAGCTGGGGCTCTACTCCTCTTGAAAAAGAATTTGCAGTTACTTGCCTTTAAATAAAAAAAGGCCAAATACTCAGTTCACAGATGAGTTATTCATAAAAATCCCTGTCTCCACCCCAGTTCTTATGAATTCTACCCTTCTACCAAGTAAAAACAAGTTAATGATTGCAGAAAGTCTGGCACACCCACAATAAAGCTCTCCTCTAAGGTGTGCAGTTGAAATATATTTGTTTGTTTGAAATATATTCTAGCTGGCAATCTTGTAAGAAGTCAGCACTCTGAGCAGAAAATGCAGAAACCTCTTTTGATGCCATCATTAGTCAGGCCTGTTATTTAGAATGCCTAAACATTTTTTTTAAGTGATTGAAGACAATGACATTTTAAATGTAATATCTCAACACTCTGCTAATGTGTTCTTAGACATCTATTTTATCATGAGCGCATTTGGGCCACATGAACAAGATTTTTTTGAGAAATCATCTAAAAATCACTATGCAGCAAGTCTGTTCTCCCCGCACTTGGTATGTATCATACATAACAAGTTCAAGTATAAGTGCTGCTGTAACAACTCCTTGAATCTGACACCTGATTTTTTATTATGTTTAATGCATGTTGAAAGTAGGAAAGGGGGGTTTGGTCAAGAAATACAATGAGCTAGTAGCAGTCATACAGAAATAGAACATAATATGATGTTTTGAAAGTACTATCTCAAAAGACAGTGACCTGCAGAGAAAACACTAAAGCCAAAGAATAATTTGAAACTTGTAATCCTGTCATCATACATAAAGGACATTAAAAAAAAATCTTCAGCACAGACAATTTATGTGTGGTCTATTTCAGTGCAGTAGTATATGAATGACACTGGGAGCCACATTCTGCAGAAGCAGAGACAGAAAAAGTTGTTGATTTGTTGCTAAAGCTGCACTTGTTTATACAAGCAAATGACAGTGAAGACTGTCTTATCCTCACCTGGTGAAGTAGTCCAGGTGGCAACTACTCTACCCTTAGCCACCTTGCTACTTTCCTTGATGCATCCTATATGCAAAAAAGGTTGTTCCTCTCTTCCTGCTTGATTCAGGCTGTCCATTTGGTTGTTATATTTCTTAAATTTTGTTTCGTACCTTAATTCCAAATATATATAAAATGTGAGCTTATTCTGGAGTGCAAATGAAGATGCAACAATAACAGAACTGGAAGTTGAATGATACATTTCAGATTATTGAGGGTTTTTTTTTCCTACTTCATATTTGCATTCACTATCTCAGATTTTAATAATTTCATAGCTCAAAACAAGTCCATAGTCAGTAACTTTGCTCGGCGTTACAGCTTATTTATCAAACCTCACTGGCAGCTTGAAGGCCTCTGGCCCTCCTAACTCAGTCAACTGTTAATTAATCACCACTGTTAATGAATCACCACTGTTTCGAGCAGCTTTCAGTTCAGATAGTGTTTTGGGCAGTTGGCTTAATCTGCCATAGAAAATTTCATTAGATGATATCAAATGTTCTAACTGATTGCTTCTACCTTTGAGCTCTCTTTGACAACATTATTATTGTCTTATATCACCATATACATGTGTGCATACAGCTGTAGTTTTCTGGTGGAATTCTTTATAAACTAATAGTACCTATTTTAAATGTTATCCTAATAAAAAGGCTGAAAGAAGTAACCAGAACTTTGCATGTGAGGATCTAAATATCAGTTACATTTTTAGAAAGAGTAGGAAATATGTTGGAAGCATGAAGGTGAACAAAATCCCCTGGTGTTTGAGAGCTCATTTTACTATGAAGGATAAGATTTATTTAAGTGTTCTTTCACTTGTCTTGTATAATCATATGACAGTACTCAACTGAACCTAGCAGTAGGTAAAAAGCCTATTTTCACTAGGCCACCCAGAAAGATACTATCAGAATATTTGTGGATTATTTATGTGC